>NW_016805181.1:1226610-1229346 GCF_001698545.2 Rhinopithecus bieti | reverse complement strand
AAAAAAAAAAAAAAAAAAAAAAAAAGCTTTTAGTTCACATTTAAAGAAGATTAAAAATATTGATTAATATTATGCATCAGGTTCCATGCTTTGAATTATCTGCTTTAGTTAAATAATCATCCAAAATATTCATCCAGACATATTTTTGAGGAAAAGTAATCAAGTCAAAGCAGAAATTAGAATTTTATTTTAGTGATTTGCTCCTCTTTCTTTCTACTTCACACTTAGTGATAAGCCCCAGGAACTCTGCCTTTCACATTTTCTTGAAATTCCTTATTTACATGGATTGTCTTAGGCTTACTTGGGAAAAAAGTGTTGTTAGAGCTCTTTATTTTCCTTAAAATAATGAGTCTCATGGTTCTGAATTCCATATTTAAAATCTCTTCTAGTGTAATGTTTAAATATGTTGTTAAATTTATGGTTTATTTTTACCTTTAAACCATATCATATGTTTTGTATAACAGATGATGTTCAAAAATGTACAGTAAAATTATAATAAATATGGCATTGCCTTTTGAATACCTTAGTTTGGTGAACCATAATTCCTTTTCTTTTCTTTTTCTTTCTTTTTTTTTTTGGCAGAGTCTCGCTCTGTCACCCAGGCTGGAGTGCAGTGGCACCATCTCGGCTCACTGCAACCTCCACTTCCCGGGTTCAAGTGATTCTCCTGCCTCAGCCTCCCCAGTAGTTGGAAGTACAGGCATGTGCCACCATGCCTGGCTAATTTTTGTATTTTTAATACAGATGGGGTTTCACCATATTGGCCAGGCTTGTCTCAAACTCCTGACCTTGTAATCTGCCCACCTCAGCCTCCCAAAGTGCTGGGATTACAGGCATGAACCACTGCGTCTGGCCCATAATTCATTTTCATTTCTAAAGATTCTTTGCTAGCCATACATTTTTTTTTTCCCTCTCTGATTAGTTATAAGTTTAAGAGGAAATCAGCACTGGAAACTATTACATATCTGTCTTATATTTTTCTAAAGGGTATATTTCTCTCAGTGTTTGACTGAAAGTGGTATATGTACATTTTTCAAAACATTATATTACTTTCATGTGTGCACACCTGGTACACACCTGCCTTTCAACTTAGGTTGAAAGTGGTGACACATCTCTCTCCTGAGTATATTCTTGAGATGAAAGACCCTAGTTTATTTGCCTTTGTATCCTTAGAGCTTTAGACCTAGACTGACAAATCGTTGGCACCCAATTTGTCAAGTGAATTACCATTTTATACCTCATAGAGTAAAATTTTGAGGATGACTTACATTTTAATTTTTCTTATTTTTTTCTTATTGTTTACCATACCATTAAGGGCCCAAATAACATAGGTAAATTTGGTTTTAAAATTGATTCTTATACTAAATATTTTGAATTTAAACCACATTAGCAGATGCATTTGTATTGATTTGTTTTTCCCTTGTTAGATAAAGAGTCCTTTTACCCACTGATAGATGTCAATTGGTGGGCAGACAGTGCAGTGACTTTAGCTCGATGCTCTGGTGCTTTAACTGTTTCGTCGGTGAAAACTTTGAAGAATTTACTGGGAAAATCCTGTGAGTGGTTTGAACCATCACCTCAAGTCACTGCTACCCATGATGGGGATTTTAAGTTTGGAGGTAAGGCTTTTCCCCTTTATTTGAGAATAGTTATATATTTACCCCAAAATTTAAATATCTGGTTTTATTTGAGTTGTCTTATTATCTTGTCTTTAAAACAAAATCTGTGATTGGAATCAGGTAATGGTTGCAGTATAAAAAATTCGTTTTTTAGTGAATAAAAAATCGTAATTTAAGATAATGAAGAAAATTTGTTGTCATTTTGCTTTGTATAAAGTATTTCTTTTTCACTGAAATGATAGATTTTTTCTCCCCTGGATTAGTCATTTTAAAATGTAGAATGGTATCACTACCGAAGAAAATACTCTAACCTATTTCTAAAAGCATGGCAACTTAAAGTTTTGATTCTTTTAGTAAGGAAACTTGTTTATCATGACAAAAGACTTGAAAATAGAGGCTAGTTCTTTAAAGTTATCTTTTGGTCATTTCAAAATTGTATTTTAAGTCTTTCAAGGGTAACAACCTTTAATAGCTTTCACTTTAGCAATGCAGATTGACATATTTTTTACTCTGAAGTTTGTTTTGGAGTCTAAAGATGTTCCTTAAAGAAAACTATGACTTAAAATCTAAGCCAGCTCTGTTAAGTCTGAATGAAAGTTACCTTGAACAGCCAGGCTTTCAGACTCAGAACTTAGAGAAGCTGTTAGACATTTTTATAAAGGGGTGAGGGAGAGCTATTCTTGGTAAAGCAAACGTAAGTACCTTTATGTTCATTCTCCGAGGAGATGAAAACAGATCATCAAATTATCAGGTACAAGACCTGATAATTATAAGTACAAGAGCATATTAATGACCTGTTATTAAAACAGGCTTTAGACTGGGCACAGTGGCTCACACCTCTAATCCCAGCACTTTGGGAGGCCAAGGCGGGTGGATCACTTAAGGTCAGGAATTCGTGACCAGCCTGACCAACATGGTGAAACCCTATCTCTAGTACAAATACAAAAATTGGCTGGGTGTGGTGGTGGGTGTCTGTAATCCCAGCTACTCGGGAGGCTGAGGCAGGAGAATCATTTGAACCTGGGAGGCGGAGGTTGCAGTTGGCTGAGATCGCGCCACTGCATTCCAGCCTGGGTGACAAAGCAAGACTCCATCTCAAAGAAAAAAAAAAAAAAAA
>NW_016805181.1:1206221-1226587 GCF_001698545.2 Rhinopithecus bieti | reverse complement strand
TTAGACATTTTATAAAGGGGTGAGGGAGAGCTATTCTTGGTAAAGCAAACGTAAGTACCTTTATGTTCATTCTCCGAGGAGATGAAAACAGATCATCAAATTATCAGGTACAAGACCTGATAATTATAAGTACAAGAGCATATTAATGACCTGTTATTAAAACAGGCTTTAGACTGGGCACAGTGGCTCACACCTCTAATCCCAGCACTTTGGGAGGCCAAGGCGGGTGGATCACTTAAGGTCAGGAATTCGTGACCAGCCTGACCAACATGGTGAAACCCTATCTCTAGTACAAATACAAAATTGGCTGGGTGTGGTGGTGGGTGTCTGTAATCCCAGCTACTCGGGAGGCTGAGGCAGGAGAATCATTTGAACCTGGGAGGCGGAGGTTGCAGTTGGCTGAGATCGCGCCACTGCATTCCAGCCTGGGTGACAAAGCAAGACTCCATCTCAAAGAAAAAAAAAAAAAAAACAGGCTTTAGTTTAGAAGATTTGGAGCTGATAATGTATGTGCATATTTTTGGAGCTGATGTATATAATGCTTGCTGTAAGGTTCCTTTGAGTTCCATTGTTAATCTTGATCACATAACTGATTTAATGAATCAAACCAGCTTAGATTTAGAAATTTTTTTTCATTAATTCTAAAAAGTTATTCTTCGTTCCTTACCATTAATTTCAAATCTCCTTTTCCTATTTAGTGTGAGATTAAACTTGCCCCCAAACGATCTCGTTTGGAGACTAGGGCTGGAGAAGAAGATGAAGGAGAAGAAGATTCTGATTCTGATCATGAAATATCTGCCAAGGCTCGCTACTTTGGTTATATCAAACAGGGCCTTTACTTGGTGACTGAAATGGAGCGATTTGCACCAGCACGGAAACGCCCACGAACCATTACTAAAAACTACCGCCTTGTGAGTTTGCGCTCCACGACACCGGAGGAACTTTATCAGAGGAAGGTGAGACAGTAGCGTACTACTCCCCAAGTTTGAAGTCATCAAGCTTTTCTTTTATTGGGAAAAAGTTAATTTTTTTAATAAAAGAGAAAATTTCAAGAGGGATGTTGGATCATTGACATGTTAAAAATAGCAGTTCTATAAAGCTTTTTAAAATAATGCTAATCTTTGTACCTAAGTAATCAAAATCAAAACCATGGATAAAAGTTGAATTCACTTAGACTGATTATCCACTTGGTGGCTTAACTCATTTCTTTGCTGCCCTTCATGTGGCCTTCAGCTCTCCCTTTATCTGTGTTTAAATCAGCTATCTACAGAGGGTGAAGGAAGAAATGCAGACTTGCTTTCTAGTCCAGGACTTGCTTGGGAAGCCGAGGTGACCAGCACTGTGTGTTTACATGATTTGTGCTGTTCTTGCAATGTCATGGTAGGAGCTCTGGACTAGAAGTCGGGTTGTTCCATGGTTGTCTTGGTTTTGCCATTGTTTTACTCTAAAATGAGAGCTTTGCACCTTTTATCTTTCATCTTTCTGTTAAAGTCCTGAAAGAAACACGAGATCCTTCTGCTCCTCAATATGTCTGTGAGCTTCTCGTGCCACAGTGCACAGGAATTAATGACATGCTGGATAGGTCCAAGGGATTATCATCATTCATTGTATCATCATCGGGACCCTGTGGATAATTCAGTCATGTAACATTCCTGTCTTCGTGTTTTTATCTGAAGATTGAAAGTGAAGAGTATGAGGAAGCCTTGTCCTTGGCTCATACCTATGGCCTGGATACTGACCTCGTATATCAGAGGCAGTGGAGGAAGTCAGTGGTCAACGTTGCTTCAATTCAGAATTATTTGGTATGTGTAAATATTTTGGAATGTGGTAAAATGTATATTCATATAGTATCTTTTGTTTATAGGGCTTCATTTTAGAGAACTTTACATTGCTGACTTTTCTGTAATACAGTCAATGAAGTACAATTTTCTCATCTGGAAAAACGGTTTTTTTGTTAGATTTTATTGCCCCTGCAACTGGACTTTGATGCTGAATACATGTGAACAAATATTCACCGATAAACCAGCTGACTACGTGGTTTTGGCCTAACGTTTTCTTTCCTGTACCACAATCACTTCTCTTTACCTGCATTAGTCAAGAGCTAGTCAGGTGCCAGAAACCACACAGTAATTTAAACCGGGAAATTTACAATATGCAGAATTATTTTCTAGTAACCAGAAGTGAACTATAAAGGATGTGAAGAGAACGCCAAGCAATACCCTAGGGCTGAAGGGACGTATCCATGGAGGGAATGAACTTGGAAGGGAAGCCCCTCCCCTAGGCTGGGATTCAGACCCATTGGACCAGGAGTGGTTGCAGCATGTGGGATGGAAGAGAAGTTCTCTGGGTTGCCTTGAGCCAGGGCTGGTCCGCAGTTGCCAGGGTTGGCAGTCGGGGAGATACGGGATGGATAGGAAAGCTGGACGCCTGCTTCTGGGGGGCCAGTGAGCTGAGGATGGGGGCCAGAAGACCCCAGGGACTATCCAGCAGGAAACCCCTACCAGCATGCATGTGGCTCAAGGCTGGTAGATAATTAAGGAATCATGGCCAAGACTGGCAAGAAAAAACTGTCTACTCCTATAGGCAGCCTTATTGTGGCTTCCAGTCTGGGAAGCTTCTCTCTTTGGTGCGTGGGAGATTCACTGGAAAACAATCTGCCCACGAGAGTGCCACTGAAACTCAGTGGGAGGGTGTTAACAGAGGGAGGAAGCGGGGAAGTAAGTGCCACTTGATGTCCCACACATGCCTTGTTGGTGGCCAAGCCATAGGAGCAAGAAGAAAAGAACCAAAGCACATCAGGACTAGAAAGCAGAGCCTCTTCTTTTGCAGTGGCCCTCCAGCACCCAGAGCTTAATATTGTGTCAACTGCAAATGAGATATGCTCTCACAGAGCTGGCTTTGAGGGGAAATTTGGAGCTGAGAGGCAATAAATAGGTAACATATATGAAAACTGCCAAATACGCCTGTTTAAAACTTAAGTCTCAAAATGGGATACTTCCTGTTACCTGCCTCCCGTAGTTAAGATTAATATGCAGTCTTGTCTCAATTAGTTTTAGCCGCTGCAACAAAAATATCAGACTATGTGATTTCAACAGCAGAAATTTATTTCTCACAGTTCTAGAAGCTGGGAAGTGCAAAATCAAGGTGTTGACCAATTTCATTCCTGGTGAGAGCACTCTCCTGGGTTGCAGGTGGATTTCTTTCTTGCTGTGTCCTTATATGGCAGAGAGCAGAGAGAGAGGCAGCAAGCTGTCTCCTGCCTCCTCTTGTGAGGACACCAGTCCTGTCATGGGGCCTCCACTCTCATGACCTGATTGCTTTCTGAAGGTCTCATTTCCAAACATCATCACTCTGGAAATTAGTTTTTCAACATGTGAATTTTGGAGGACACATTGATTTCATAGCAAGCCTGTATGTTTTAACCTTTGGCATCTTTGTAAGAAAGACTTATAGTTAGACTCATGGCATACTTTAAAAATGTTGGGACTTCTGATCCTAACATGTAGAAAGGAAAATACCTTTACACTGTGGAAGATTGTGGGAAACACTGGGAAAATTTCATGATGATTATTTCCCTAAAAGTTTTGTACATTAGTAATTAAAAGTAAAAATATAACATGAAAAAGTTGTATGGAAGAAGATGATGCATCAGCCAAACAGGATGATAAACTTAACATTAATACAAGCAAGATATCAGAGGTGAAAGAGCATGAGAGGTAATGAAATGGAAGAAGACAAAGTTACGTGTATTTTCTTTAGAAAATCAAAACACTAATTCTGTATTATTTTTCTTTCTTGTTTTGTAATCTAAGACAATGAGCTCATGAGTTCATGTATATCTTTTTCTGGGATGCAGTAAAGGACAGTTTTTATCTCTGAAGGAGTTGAGGGATGTTAAGAGAGACAAAACAAGTACTTTTCTGGGGAGGGGAATATTTTGTTTAGTTAAATAAATAGCCAGTTAAGAGCAAGAGCACTACGCTGGGGACTGCGAAGGAGTACAGGACAGGCATAAATGTGACTTCTGCTCATAGGGAGCGTATTTTTTTTTTGAGATGGAGTTTCACTCTTTTTGCCCAGGCTGGAGTGCAACGGTGCTATCTCCGCTCACTGCAACTTCCGCCTCCCTGGTTCAAGTGATTCTCCTACTTCAGCCTCCCGAGTAGCTTGGGACTGCAGGCACACGATACCACACCTGGCTAATTTTTGTATTTTTAGTAGAGATAGAAGTTCACCATATTGAATATAACTGACCATATAAATAGATTTCAGATAAAACTCCAGAAACCCAGTGAAGGTAGTGATTATTATTATAGATCTGGTAGTGATGGAAGGCTTTATATAGTGAAGATGTTAGGAGCAGGGATTTGGAAGGATTTAAAGTAGACCTTCTTGAGTGAGAAGGAAGGAAGACATTCTTAACAGGACAGATGGTATGAACGAATGAAAAGACATTGAGCATGATTTATGAGGCCCGTGACTAAATCTGTTTTATTCACTGCTGTCTTTCCATGTCTACTTCAGTGCCTGGTATGCAGTAGGTGCCCAGTAAACATTTTGTGGATAAATGAGCTCTGTATATCAACCAGTTTGCTGGCACTGATATTTGACAATAGTGAACGTTGGGAAATATGATTAAAAATATATATTGATTTGGGTTCAGGAGGATGTGGAAAGCTTGTGATGACTTAGGCATTTATCTACTGTTGTGGATTTCTGACTGTGGAAGCACAGAGGAAGATGGTGTAGAGAGGATCGGAGTGGAAGGAAGGTAGGAAACCTTGCTCAGAGCAGGGGACTCCTGCAGTGTCCTGGATATTTTGTGTTGATGGTTTAGACTGGTATGGAGGCTGCAGCTGTGGCAAAGGGAAAGTGAATTAATAAGAGACATTTGAAGAAAGAACTGATGGGAGGCGATATATAAAGGATCCTAGGGAATGAGTCAAATATTAATTGAAATTTGTAACCATAATAGCTCTTTCTAGGAAGAGGGCAAGTCGGGGATTTTGAATGGAGTTGGAGGAAGCAGTTGGGAGGGAGGAATAGGACCTTGATCTTTCCAAAAAACAGCGTATCATGACTTTTTATGATTAAGTTATTCACACCCTGGGATACATTTCACGGTCAAATAAATACAAAACTTTGATGGGCTCATTTGTTAAAAGTTAAACATGCTTATTAATTATGGCAGAATGTATCTTCTCTTTCTGCCTTATTACCTACTCTATTATACAGCCACAGTGCAAACCAAAGGCAATTATAAAAGTTAGGAGAAAACATTTTATATTACCAAAAATGAGTCCTGAGCTTTCTGTTTCTGTATGCTCACACTCTAATGTAGCTCATTAGAGGAAGAAAGCAAGCAGGTAAACTCACACTCCCTGCATCCAGTTGTAATCACCATTAGGGAATTGGCTGCCTTTCTTTTGAGTTCCTCTAGCAGCTCCCTGTGGCCAAGGTCCTAAATAGCTGTAATACATTAGATATAGCTTTACAATTCTGAAGGCAGTTGTATTGTGTTGTGAGATGTCATGGATTCTTTAATTCCTCTGTTTCTTCTTTTATATCCAGAGTAAAATAAAGAAGCGATCCTGGGTTCTCCATGAGTGTTTGGAAAGAGTTCCTGAAAATGTGGATGCTGCGAAAGAACTGCTTCAGTATGGATTAAAAGGCACAGACCTGGAGGCTCTTTTAGCAATAGGGAAAGGAGCAGATGATGGCAGGTTGGTTATGGAAGGAATTGGATTCAAAGTAAAGGTGACTTTGTGAGAACTTTTGTACTGAGACATTGGACTGGGTAAACTTTTCTTTAAGTTATTCTGTACTGAAGCAGTTGCTTTTGATCAATACTTTCTTATCTGAAGTCATTGCTCATCAGGCATTTGGAACTTTTTAAAAAATATAAATATGAGAATATATCTGAGAAGTAAATAATTAAAATGAGACTGACATTATTACCATTTGAAGATCTTAAGAAGAAGTGATTCAAATAGCAAACTCTGGACATTTTCTGCATAGGCTGCTTTACCTTGAATGAATGTAACCCCACATCTCTTCCTAAATAGTTTTCATTTTCATGATTTTTAGATGTCTATTTGTGATAATGACTGATGACTTTTTGCCCATCTGTGGATATAATGAATGATCACTTTGTTTACAATGGCAAAAGTTTTTTTCAAATACTTCCTTCTGTTTTTGTGGAGATCAGTAATTAAATCAGTCAAAATAGGAGAAAGCTTTTCACAGCATGAAGTTTTTAAAAATGATGAAAATATATTTGTTCTTTTATACTTGCAGATTTACATTACCTGGTGAAGTAGACATTGACAATATCTCCTACGAAGAACTTTCACCACCTGATGAAGAGCCTGCCAAGAATAAAAAGGAGAAGGAGCTCAAGAAGAGACAAGAACTACTGAAATTAGTGAACTTTTCCAAGTAAATGATTTGTTACTGTTCATTTGATACTTTCTTTAAAATAGTCATTGCAGTGTGTTCCTTACTAGTGTAGTAATTAGTCCAAATTATTTCAGCAACTTAAATCAAATATACTTACTATTATCTTACCCTTGTGCTTTTCTGAACTGTTTCATGAGTTTTGGGCTCAGTGGAGTATTAATCATTTTCATTGTAACTCCTAGAGAAATAATTCTGTGTAAATATAAGTGGCCTAATATAGTTATTCAAAACAGGTTGACACTGGAACAAAAGGAACTTTGCCGTTGTAGAAGGAAATTATTAACCTACTTAGATCGACTTGCAACATATGAGGTAAGGAATAATTTTTATCGAACCAATTATGTTCATTTTATCTGTCATTATAAATGCTATGGCTGCCCTAATATCGGATATTCTTGGTCTTTAGAACTATTTCTCTGGGAAAAATTGATTTCTTATAGAAGCATGTTCTCTTATATACTAGTTTTGGTAAAAATGAGAGATTGCGAAAGCCAGAAGTTGTTTTGTTAGACAAGGGAATAGAAGTGCCTTAGCCATTTTAGTGCGTTTGTGTTTCTAGATTTATAATCTTTTTCATTTACTTTTATATTTTGATTTTAAGATAATGGCATATAACTTTTCCATACCAGATTTCAGTATATACTAGGTTTTAATGTGAATATTTCTGACTCATTTTATTTTAATGATTTTTTTTTTTTTGAGATGGGGTCTCACTCTGTTGCCCAGGCTGGAGTACAGTGGCATGATCTCAGCTCACTGCAACCTCCGCCTTTTGGGTTCAAGCGATTCTCATCCCTTAGCCTCCTGAGTAGCTGAAATTACAGGCGCATGCCACCAAACACGTCTAACTTTTGTGTTTTTTTAGAGACGGGGTTTTGCCACGTTGCCCAGTCTGGTTTTAAACTCCCGGACTCGAGCAATCCGCCTGCCTCGGCCTCGCAAAGTGCTAGGATTATAGGTGTGAGCCACTACGCCTGGCCTATTTTAATTATTTGTTAGTGGGTTGAATTTACGTGATTGACCTTTGATCCTAATTAGGGCTGAAGTTAGATATTTGAGCTTAAATACTTCACATTTGGGTCTTCAGGGACACAAACATAGATGTCCCCATCTTGGGCATTTCAGTAGCACTCTGTAGTTTAAGACCAACTTACATATTGTTAAAAGTGTAAGTGTAAGTCAGCCACATTTCAGTAAATATACGTAGGTTAGATTGCTTTCTTACATGACTCTTGTAGCTGAAGTTCTCCAGATTTTAAGGATTTTCATTTTAAAGTTTGACTTCACTTGGAGGTTACTTTCTTAGTCTGTGTTCTGCCTCCCTTTTGTGTGTGTGCCCCTCGGCTCTTGGCACTGGCACACAGTAGGCACTGTATGTTACATCTGATAATGTGATGCTTGTCCCAAGAACATCTGACCATGCAGGCAAATGCAGAAGTCTTCGATTCCCTCATCCTGCTAATATAATTGAAATGTTTTTAAACAAAATACTGAAAGAGGGCTGTGGTTATTAAAAAAAATTGGTAATGACTATATCATTACCATTTATCATTGCAAACAAGTTACGAAACATTCTTAGTAGTTTCATTTATAGATACAGTTAGTTTGGCTGTTGGATGATCACATTACTTTAAAACACATCATGTTGATATGCCTGAGTTCTGTGATGTTTTGAGGTAATATATTAAAGCCAGTTGTGAATTGCAGAAGTCTGTACAGATACAATTATTTTCATACTTAGCCCTAGTTTCTCTAATGATATCTTTTTTAAAAAGTGCCTAAAATGTTCAGTTTGACTATCCAGTTACTTTTTTTCACTATTTTTTATTTTTTAATTGCTATTCCCTATATGACAGTAGTAAGTATATTTATTATTATACTGTAACAGTAACATTTAAAGTATTTGTTGAGCTTACTGTTTTTAGAGAATTCAGCAAAATTCTTGAAAAGTAGGTGAATTTGATGAATTTCACTGTTAAAATTTAGTAATGAAAATATTCAGATATAATAGCTAACTATTAGATAGTAGTAGAGATAGGCATTGCATTTTAATCACAGGACATGGCTTCTTTTATTAATACTGTGATAAATGAGATAAAAATGAATTCATTTAAATTTGACATGAGTGCCTCCTCAATGCAAGATACTGTGCCATTGCGAGAGGTAGAGAAAGGAACAAGGAATGGTCTTCATGGAGTTCACATTGTATAGGCATTAAATGCTGATAAGAAAGGTATGGAGAATTGATGAGGGAACATAATGAAGAAAAATGTCAAATTCTTCCTGGGGATGTCTGAGACGACTCCACATAGGAAGTAATAGCTAGCCTTTCACAAAAGGAAGGCAGATTTCAGGGGCTAGGGAGGACCATGAGGGGGACGTTAGAATGGAGTCTCCTTACAGTTAGAGATTTGTCTTGTTTGCTGCTGTGTCTCTGAGCTCTGAATGGTTCCTGGCTCATTGAAGGGTTCAGTAAATATTTGTTGCAAGAACCAGTAGGTAGGAGAATACCCTTAAGAAATACCAACACATTCTTTTGAGCACTTAACTATTTGTCAGCCGTTGTCTTATGAGATGGGTACTATCAGCTTCTCAGTTTTATGGATATGAAAACTGAGGCTTAGAGAAGGTAAGTAATTTGTCCAAATAAATAAGAAGCAAGGATTTGTAATCAGGTCTCTCTGGTGGGTAGCCCATGCTGATAATCAGTGTGCCGTGTAATGGCCCAGTGGCATGAAAGCAAGTGTCATGCTGTTGAGTAAGTAAGCTAGTCTGGGTACAGGATGGGGAATGTGAGGGGTGGCACAGAACAAAGGTGGGAAGTATGGTTAGAATAGTTTGTGGTCATGTTTGGAAGGGCCTCCTGCCATGTAAGTAGTTGAATTGAATTTTTGTCAGAGGCTGGGCGTGTTTAGGAAAGAACAAAAAGGAGAGGAGAGGAGACTGTGGCTGTGGGCCACCCTTTGAAGAAGTTTTACCGTGAAGAGGGGCAGAGAAGATGGTGGTATCTATAGCAGGTGTTTAGAATAGAAGGAAGAAGTATTGTTTTTATATTACTGGGAATGAATAGTAGAGGGTGAGGAGGACTTTATGGAACAAAAGAAAGAGAGGATACTTGCTTGGTTATAGAAGTGGAGTAGAAATGGGATCCAGGGCATCGGTGGGATTTTGAGGCTTTTTAGGAGCAGAGATACGTTTTTTTCTGCTGTAACTGGAAGGAAGGAAAATCTTATTACAGATACAAGTAGCTTTGTAGTTTTGGTGAGTTGGAAAAATGAGGAATTTCTCATCTAATAGTGTCCACAAAAGGCGAGGTTTTCAGCTGAGAACAGGGGCTGAGGAATAGGGTGTTGGAAGTCTGGAAAGAATGACAGTTGTGGAAAAGTTCCTAACAGAGACTAGGAAATAAAACTTCTTCGGGAAATGTAGTAGCGTTGATGAGCAGCACTAATTATCTGTTTGAATCGTGTTGCCTTGAATTTATCAATTTTTTAGCTTTTTATTATAAAAAACTTCAGTCACTCAAAGTAGTATAGAGAAGAGTGGTGTGATGAGCCCGATGTGCCCATTGCTCAGCACCAACCATTTTCAGCATGCACCAGTTGTATGTGTCTTTTACTCTCCATTTTTCTACTCTTGCCTTCCCCTTTTCACTGAATATTTTAAAGCAAAGCCCATATATCTTATTTCACTCTTAAATATTTAGGTATGTATGTCTAAGAAGGACTTAAAAAACTGGAACCACAATGATATGATTATTTCTAACAAAAGTAGTAGTAATTCCCTAATAACATCTGATACTCACTTTGTCTTCAGATTTTCCTGGTGCTTTTTTTTTTTTTTTTTTTTTTGCATTGGTTCATTTGAATGAGGATCCAAGCAAGGTTGAGGTTTTGAAATTAAAATGGGAACTGTCAGCTTGGTTTCGTGACTTATCTTCAGTGACTTCATAGCTTGTGTTCAGGGATCATAGCTGGGTTTGACTGGTTAGGGGATGATTTGCTGGATGAGTGCAATAAAGGGAAAGAGGCCAGGGATTAAGAAGCCCTTTTATAGCTGTGGACCAGGCACTTTAAGCTGATTAGAAGGAATGAGGGACTTTGAGGGGAAATGGAAAGTGAACAAAGAAGTAGAGTGAGTGGAAGCCTCTGTGAGGTTGAGGAGTAGTTGAAATGCTACTTAGTGTGTGAGTAGGAAGATTAGGCATGGTAATCAGAGTCGGGGCTAGACATTGAAGTGTTTCACACAGTGTCTTTTGATGATGATAGACATCCAGGGTTTTGTGACAGGATGTGTAACTGATATGAAATAGAGGAAATAATTGTCATGCATGAGGAGTCAAGGAACTGAGAGCTTTTTTTGTGAAACAGGGTCTTGCTGTGTTGCCCAGGCTGGAGTGTAGTGGCACAATGATAGGTCACTGCACTCTTGACTTCCTGGGCTCAAGCTGTTCTCCCATCTCAGTCTCCCAGGTAGCTGGGACTACAGATACATGGCACCATGCCCAGCTAATTTTTTTTTTTTTTTTTGTAGAGGTGAGGTCTTGCCATCTTGCCCAGGCTGTTCTCAAACTCTTGGGCTCAAGCGATCCTCCCACTTCAGCCTGCCAAAGTGTTGGGATTACAGGCGTGAGCCACCGCGCCTGGCTAGAACATTTGTGAAATACTTTTCTTCTTTTGGTTTCCATGAGTATGCATTAAATTCTTTTTCTCTTTACTTCTCTGACTGTTCCTCCATCTACTTTTCAGATGCAGGTTCCCTTTTCCTTGTTCATTCTTTAAATAATGTTGTTCCTCAGGCTCTTTCAAACTCATTCTGTTTAATCTCCCTTGGAATAATACTTCCGTATTAATAACCCTGTGCCATATATCTCTAACCCACATTTTAGTCCAGAACTCCTGACCTGTGTATTCACCTGCTCACTGTGTAGCTCCTTTTAGACATGCCGTAGTTGCCAACTTAACCCATCTGCAAGTGAACTTCTCAGCTCTCCTTCCTTCCTCCTCCCTCCTTCACCTCCTCCACATCTCCTCATTCTTCTCTTTCCTGTCTCTGTAAATTAATTCAGTCAACAAATATTTATTGACTATTTATAAATGTGGTCAGAAGAATACTGACAGACAGTGTGCTAGGAATCTGGGATTCAATATTAAACATAGCGGACATGAGCCCTAAGTCGTACTTTGTAGTGGGGACACCTACGCTTGCAATTCCAAGGCTAACTTCTCATTGTCTTTTATGTTTCAGCTTGTGGGCCACTTCTCTGTCCGCCCAGAACTAGTTGTGGCACCTTACTGAGTATTTCCCCTCACCTGTTCCTGGTCTTTCCTACTAGATTTTAAGCTACTTAGAGGGTGGGAAAAGTGTATTATTCATTGTATCACAGTGCCTGTCACAGTTCCCTTAGCACATGGTAGTGGCACTCAGTAAATATTTGTTGAATGAATGAATGGTTCAATCTGCATTTGACATAGGTCACCCTAGCAGTGGTAAAATTAAAGTTCACCTACAGAGGTTCAGGTGCTCATAATACATTATCATGCATAACTGTTGCTTATTTTTACCCAGTGGTTGATTTTAGTTGTCCTGATGTAATTAACTCAATTTTTACTGCCTATTTCATTTACTTCGGGATTAAAAAAAAATAACATTTATTAATATAGCACTTTTCAAAATAAAGGCAAGAATGCAAATGTGATACTTTAGTTGACAATTGATGGTTGGAATTAATTAATTCCGGCCTTATTTATTTAGGCAGGCAGAGTTGTAAAGGTTTTTCATATTTTCTTGTCACCCATATTTAAAAGCCTTTTCATTAAATCACTGTTTCCTCTCAGGAAATCCTAGGAGCGCCTCATGCATCTGAACAGAGATATGATGCTGAATTCTTTAAGAAATTCAGGAATCAGAATATTGTTCTCTCAGCTAGAACTTACGCTCAGGTAATTTGCTTTTGGTAAATAAAATAATTATGGTTATTAACACTCTCTAAATCTTTGAGCTGTGCAGTTAATGTTATTGTGTGCATATATTACATTTTCTTTTTTGTTTTAATATTAATAAGTGTAGGGAAAATTTTTAATTTAATATCCATCATTCTGAGTTTTAAAAATAAATAATTTTCATAGCCTTAGATTGAGAAACAGGATATAGGCTAGGAAAAACCAGGGTCATTTCAAAGTGCTTCATATCAGAGCTGCATGACAAAGTTAGTTTTTGAATGTTGTCATATAAAATCACTCCTTTATTTCCTAGATTTGCATTAGAAATTTACCCCTTGCCTTTTGTACAGGAAAGTAATGTACAAGCTCTAGAAATTCTGTTTACTTATCATGGCTCCGACCTGCTTCCTCATCGCCTTGCGATTCTTTCCAACTTTCCAGAGACGACTTCTCCACATAAATATTCTGTTTTGCTGCCCGAAGCTTGGTATGTGACTATGTTAACAGAATTTTACCTTCTTTCTATATATTGATAATTTTTTGTCATGCTGAACACCTTAAAATTAAAAAAAAAATTTTAATGTAATATATTTAAACTTTTTTCCTGATAAAAAATTAAGTTATTATAAATGGTCCTGAAGCCAAAGTGTTTCTAGCATAACAGGATTACCTTAACAAGCACAACTTTTTCCTTTTTTTTGAAAGCCTCCTGATTTTACTTCTTTGTATTTAGTACGTACTGTTTTCTGGTTAAGAACAGGTTTTAGGATAATATATGTCTGAGGTAGTTGTATCTTTTAGAAATTGAAGTGTGTTTTTGACAGTATTAGATGGGAAGACCCAGAAACCCAGGGATACTGCATCTACCTTTTCTTAGCAACCCTTTCTTCATAGGAAATACCACAGGCACAAAGACAAATGGGAAACTGAAATATTGCTTTAACCACTAGACTAATGCTCCTCCTCTCAGTTCACGGCAATTTGATAATTGGGTTGCAGCATGTGATATAGTGTCAAAGCCTGTGTTGGAACCATTGAGTCCCTATATTACCACCTGGTAGTCTTCCAGAGGCCAGAACATCTGTTCTTGAGAATAAAGGAGAGGGAGTACATTTGTCTCACTGATAACTCAAAAACAGGTAGGCCATTTGCCCCAGACCTGAATGGCCCCTGGGAGAAAACAGGAGGGCTGAGCATACTTTGCTTAGGTCAGTTACTGAACAGAGGCAGAAGACAAAAGAGAAAGATGACACATCCATTTGTGTGAACTTTTACCTGCGGTGAGCTAGCCCACTGGTAAGTGTGGCTCAATGGTTAACTACATGATTTATCTTTTCTGCATTTGAGTTACTCATTTTTAAAATGGGTTGACAGTCCCTGTCTTACTTACTCACTTTGCATATTTTTAGTAACACCAGAATTGATAATTATTATATCTGGGTGCTAACTATAGTATACTGTAAAGTACCCTGTAGTGCACTGTTAAGATAATTCTGACTGAAATCATTTTTACTAATTTCAGCTACTGGAAACTTACAGTGCTAAGAGATGGTATTCAAATTACGGGGATCATTTGGCTTCCTCATTCCTCCCTTGCTGCCTCCACTCAATATCCTATTTCTAGGCATGGGTATTAATGATGATGGTCGACATGTATAGAGTAATTACTATGTATTTGGCACTTATTTATTTCTGGTCTTCAAGTAATTTGGTATTATCCTGTTATTACAGAAAGCTGAGATTTACAGAAGTTTAGTAGCATGCTGAAATCTATATATGTGCAGCCAGAATTTGAACCTGTATTTAAAGTTGTAGATCAGTAAGCACTGAGAATATATTATAAACTCCTTAGTTTACATTAGTGTTAGTCCTTGAAAAGTAACTCTTTGTTTTGATAAAAATCAAGAAAAAGGACTGAGCATGGTGGCTCACTCCTTGTAATCCCAGCACTTTGGGAGGCCAAGTCTGGTGGACCACGAGGTCAGGAGATCAAGACCATTCTGGCTAACATGGTGAAACCCTGTCTCTACTAAAAATATTAAAAATTAGCCAGGCGTGGTGGCGGGTGCCTGTAGTCCCAGCTACTCAGGAGACTGAGGCAGGAGAATGGTGTGAACCCAGGAGGCAGAGGTTGCAGTTAGCCGAGATCATGCCACTGTACTCCAGCCTGGGCAACAGAGCGAGATTCCATCTAAAAGAAAAAAAGAAGAAGAAAAAGAAAAGCTCAGGATGCTTTTTTCATTTTCAAATAATTTTAGATCTGTATAGTGAGGGATAATGTAAATGATATTTTATAAATATATTTTATGCATGTTTTCAGTATATAATTATATCTGTTGTTCTCTGCCTCCTTGCAGAATGAATCTAATCTGAATGGAAATTACCTTTCCTACTGTAAATTGTTAGTATAGAGAAAAGGGCTACTGTCTCTTAACGGTTTTTTTAAAGGCAGTTTCTCCTTAGATTTGGATACATTCGTCTAGGCCATACCACCCTGAAGGGGCTCCCCCATCTCCTCAGATTTGGATGCATTTATTGTCAGTGTTTTCTGATGATTGCTTAGATAAGCATTTGATTTTAAACTGAAATTTGAAAGTTGGTTTGCAAAAGAGTTGCACAGTAGCCAGTGCCACACTATCTTTGAATACCCTGTGGTTCCTTTATGGGGCCTGCCACAAGAACCAGTTTAAATTGTTATCAATAGTTTAGTCATACCCTATTGCAGCAGGGTATGATGAAAAGAATATAATGTTATTTTGAATCATTGTTTGGGGATATGTTGTTTAGACAAACTTTGAAGAGACTGATTTCTTATGAGTTCTTAAGTTATGCTCATTTTAAACACATTTGGAAAATAGTTTTTTAAAATTAACCTTTATTCTCAAGAAAGTCTTTCACACTATTTTATTTCTATAGTAGTAAATAGAATGAACAATAGATTACAATAATATCTCTGTCCTTTCATAATTTACGTTTATATTTGTTTTTGTTGCCACAGAGAAATACCTGAGGCTGGGTAATTTATAGAGAGAGAAGGTTTAATTGGCTCACAGTTGCGCAGACTACAAGAAGCATAGCGCTGGCATCTGCTTCTGGTGAGAGCCTCAGGAAATTTCCAGTCATGGCAGAAGGTGAAGGGGCAGCAGGCGCCCTCACCTGGTGAGAGGGAAGCAAGAGAGAGAAGGGGGAGGTCCCAGACTCTTAACCAGAACTAACTGAGTGAGAACTCACTCATCACCAAGGGGATGGTGCTGAACCACTAATGAGAAATCTGCCCTCATATCCAGTTGCCCCCCACCCAAACCCCATCTCCAGCATTGGGAATCACATTTGAGTGTGAGATTTGGAAGGAACAAACATCTAAACCATACCATAGTTACTGCAAAGTAAAAGCACAGTTGTGCTTCAGGCAGAACCTCTTCTATGAGGATTTCTGTAAGTTACTCCTTTCCCTATACTCTCGTAATTCTTTATTTTCGTAGTGTGACACCTTTTACATTGTGTTTTAGTCATACTTATTTCTGCCTTTGTCCCTCATTTCCTTCTCTAATAAATACCAGACTAACTCTTAAAGACAGAGACCATCTCTTCCTTATGTTCAGATCCTGGTTAGGGTGGCGCTTGTATAGTGAGTATACTGAAAATGTTTGCTGACTGCATAAATTAGGTCCTCTTGTGTCATTTAAAAAAGAGGTTTTGAAGTATCCTGCAGGGAGTGCAGATGGACTTTCACTTGCTAACCTGGAAGAAGCCGAGGTCTGTGTTTACCGAAGTCCTGAAGGGTTCAACTGCTGTTTCAACCCATCGTTAAGGACGGAACTCTCTTATTCTAATTGAAGCTTTACCCTAAATGACAAGTAGAGCAGTAAGATATAGAAATTATTTCCATCGTGAGGGTTCTTTGAATACTTGATATTCATTTTCAAATGACTTGGAAGCATTAGTTCAGATGAGCAGTGTCCTGTTTGTTGGTGCGTGAGTGCTTTCCTCCATTTTCCACGCGCCATTGGCTGGGCACCTCAAACGTGCCTGGAGCTGTGGTAGGGACTGAGGATGAGTAGAGCATAGCTCCTCTTCAGCAGGAGTGATCAGGGATGCTTTACAAAGCAGTAGCACTTCCTGTTACAGCATCATGCTGTCAAACGAGGAAGAAAGAAAAGTTAAACATACCCTAAATAAGTAATTGCAGTTCATTCTGCTCTTTTCTTTTTTCTCCTCAGTAGCAATGCTGAAAACTAATAAAATGACCTTGACATTCCCTGACTGTCTTGGATGGCTGTTAGCTTTCCATGTGTGTGCCTTATTCTTCTATGAGAGTGTGCATTGCTCAGTGGCTCAGCCTGTTTCATTCTGCTCTTTTCTTTAACTCCTCCACTTATATTTTGCAAGTAATAATGACTTTTTAATAATCTGTTGAATTGATTTCAAGTCAATTAGTGACTTGAATTGAAACAAGTCACTAGACTCTACGTGTGTGGCTCCCCAAATGCCTGTCTCGCTGTGCAGTCTTCAGCCAGCTGTTAGGAGGATTGCTTAGAGCCCCCTGCGCTCTCCACTCCTGCCACACAGGCCTCTGACTGTTCCTTGACCTTGCCAAGCCCGCTCCTGCCCTGGGTCTTTTTAATTTAGTGTGCCCTTCTCCTGTGTCATCCTGTGACTGGGTCTCTTACTTTATTCTGAATCTGTACTCAACTTAATCTCTTCATAAAGGTCTTCCCTGACCACATTTTTCATTATAAGCTTCACTTTGCCCTCGCTTTCTGCCTATACTCTGTTTCTTTTCATAGTACTTACTCCTAATATGTTACATGGTTATTTGTCTGCTCTACTCTATCTGATCTTCCTTGGCCTTCCTATTTAAAAATTTATTTAAAATTCTACTCTCATTTTAAATCTTCCTTCTCTGCTTTATTTTCTTCCTAGCATTTATTATATAGTAATCTAATTAATTTGTGTTTTACTTATTTATCTTATTTATTGTCTGTTTCCCCTTCTGAAGTAGCAGCTCCAGTGGACAGCGATTTTGTGTGTTTTGTTTCCATCCTTATCTCCTGCAGTTAGAATATTGCCTGGAATGTTGTAGGTACTCATTAAATACTTGTTGAATGAATGCATAAATGAATGGGTAAATGTAAGATCCATAAAGAAGGACTTTGCCTCTTGCTCATGAATGTAGCTGCAGTACTAAGAACAGTGCCTAGTACAAACCAGTAGCTCAGGAAGTATTTTTTTGAATGAATGAGTGACTTAGGGACCATGAATTAAGTACATAGAAGGGTAGATAGAATTTTAGATTTTAGAGTTCAAGCTATATTAAATTTTGCAAAACAATAGTAGGTTATGCCAAGTTGACTTATTGCCTGCTCTGTTTTGAGATCCCACTGGCAGAACTTTTGCCTTGACATTTAACCAACATTTGATTAACCACTTTCGATTCAAACACATTTTATGATTATGAAAGCTGGGAAACTTCTAAATTATGTGCTATTTTTGTATTTTATATTGTCAGTCTTAAATCATCATGTGTATTTGACATTGATGAAATGTGAGCAAGTTTTATAAAGCTTTGAAATTACATTTGCTGTGACAGGTGATGCATCTTTTTATAGCCACCTATTCTGAGTTTGTAACTGTTATAAAATGTTTTCATTTGATATTCTAGTTGGCTGTTTTAAAGTACAAAGGTGACATTTCTTACAGTCTTTGTTAGCTTCCACAACTTGAGATAATAGAGATTTTCTGTTAGAAGAAACATTTTGTCAGTGGGGTATGTTTTGGTGCCTATAGCATATTTCAGAAAGATTATTTAGATTTTCATTTTGCTCTTTTCTATTTAAAATATTTCCTGAGTGACCAATACAATTTGGTTAAAAGATTGTATTGTGAGCAGTTGTCTGTTGAAATAGTGTAGCGTAGGAGTAAGAGCATTGACTATCTAGCTGCCTAGGTTTGTGATCTTGGGTTTCTTAACTGCATTGCAGTCTTCTCACTTGTAAAATGGATATGCTCATAGCACTTACTTCATAGTGTTGTGAGAATGATTAATGAGTTAATGTATGTCAACTACTGAGGAAAGTGCTTGGCACCAACTAAGTGTTACTTTAGTGTTAGCAATTATTATTACTACGGAATCCCATGCTGAAGACTTGGCCTTATGTGCTTATATACTTCATATACTTATTGCTTTAAGCTTCTTACTGGAATATGTATACAGAACAGTTGCAAAGGTAACACAGATAATTCTTAAATACTATTCACCTAGTTTTTTTTTTTTTTTTTTTTTCTTCTTATATGACCACAGCATATTTGTCAGAATTAGAAATTAGCACTGGAATAGTCCGTTCTGCTGTAATGTGACACATGAATTCCTAAAAGTCACTGCATGATACAGAATTATTTAGTGAAAACCACAGGGCATACGAGAAGAAGGGGATTAATGGTATAGTACTCAAGAAGTTTGCTCACTGGAAAATTTTTAGTAACCTAACGAAAATTGTAGCATAGGCTGGGTGCGGTGGCTCATGCCTGTAATCCCAGCACTTTGCGAGGCCAAGGTGGGCAGATCACCTGAGGTCAGGAGTTTGAGACCAGCCTGGCCAACATGATGAAACCCCATCTCTACTAAAAATGCAAAAATTAGCCGGGTGTGGTGGCACACACCTGTAATCCCAGCTACTCAGGAGGCTGAGACAGAATCGCTTGAACCCATGAGGCAGAGGTTGCAGTGAGTCTAGATCATGCACTGCACTCCAACCTGATGACAGAGTGAGACTCTGTCTCAAAAAAAAAAAAAAAAAAAAAATTGCGGCATAGTTTTACGTGTGTTGAATGGTTAAGAAATACTTACATACTAAAATATGGCCCTTTACCTTGAAAAATACCTGGATAAGACCTTGTTTATGGAAGCTGGGTATCAGAAGAGTTGCAGTTTGTGAGCTACTGGGAAGTGGAGAAAGGAGGGTGATCAGAAATCTGATGGAGAGTTGTAACACTAGCTGTGGATGGGAGTTGCTTCTCACACACTTGGTGAACTGAAATAGCTGGTAGATGTTTGAGGAATGTACATGCACACGGAATCCAGCGTGCCTTGGTTCAGCAGGGGGCAGTTTTCCATGTTCACCTGATGCTTCTGAAAGATGAAATTGTGCATCAGTAAATAGGAAATTTGTGTTACACTTAAGTTGTTTCCTAATATATCCATTCATTGGAACAAATTTGCATTTTAAAACATTATAGCAGAACTGACTGTACAGTACTGTGAGCTAACTACAGATTTATTTGGATTTAACAGTTTTTTTTTTTTTTTAAACTAATATCCTTTTTCTGTTTGAGGATACAGTCCAGGATACCACACTGCATACAGACTTCATTTACTTTCAATATCTGGAAATAAACTCTTGTTTTACCATATCTGTTCATTAAGAAATCCTTTGACAATTGTATGTTTTCTGAACAATGAGAATTGATACTCATTTATATTCCTAGATTATCTCCAGAATCAATAAGAAAATATTGAATTATAGTTAGTATATTTGAAATATTGCAGTATTTAAAATATTTTATAGTGTAAGTGGAAAAACTCTGTTGATGGAATCTCTGTTGATTCTTCTTGCCCTCTTAGAAAAGCTGTTACTAGGCTGCGTGCGGTGGCTCACGCCTGTAATCCCAGCACTTTGGGAGGCTGAGGCGAGTGGATCATAAGGTCAAGAGATCGAGACCATCCTAGCCAACATGGTGAAACCCTGTCTCTACTAAAAATACAAATATTGGCCGGGCGTGGTGGCTCAAGCCTGTAATCCCAGCACTTTAGGAGTCCAAGATGGGCGGATCACGAGGTCAGGAGATCGAGACCATCCTGGCTAACACAGTGAAACCCCGTCTCTACTAAAAAAATACAAAAAAACTAACCGGGCGTGGTGGCGGGCGCCTGTAGTCCAAGCTACTTGGGAGGCTGAGACAGGAGAA
>NW_016805181.1:1191151-1205967 GCF_001698545.2 Rhinopithecus bieti | reverse complement strand
AAAAAAAAAAAAAAAAAAAAAAAAATACAAAAGTTAGCTGGGCGTGGTGGCACACACCTATAGTCCCAGGTACTCGAGAGACTGAGGCAGGAGAATCACTTGAACCTGGGAGGCAGAGGCTGCAGTGAGCCAAGATTGCACCACTGCGCTCCAGCCTGGCGACAGAGTGAGACTGTGTCTCAAAAAAATAAATAAATAAGAAAGAAAAGAAAAGCTGTTACAATTTGCTTGCTTGTATCTAAGTTTAGTTAGATTATTTGATGATTGAAAGTTTGACTGTGAAAAGTTTGACTGTAATTGAGTAAAGTATGAAAATATGTTTTTGGTGTTTCTGAATTTGATTGCATGAATGGATTATCTGTTGTCTTCTAATTATTCTCGACCTTTGGTTTCACAGTAATTTTATGGCTTATCAGTAAGGCTAAAAATAAAAAGTGACTGAGTGAACAATTTTAGGTCAGCAGTGGTTTAGATCACATAGGATGCTAACTTAATCTTCAATATGTACCTAATCCCCATTTTCAGAAACTGCTGTTTTCCTAGAGCACAGAAAGCACAGTCACCTGCCTTCATTTAGAACAATGTTGCAAAACAGTGTGACAAATTGTATGACAATCCTGTTGGCAGAAGCGTTCTTCCCTAGGACCTCTTTGTGCTCTACATGCTTTAACTAATGCCTTTGGTACTTTATTCTCTTGCTAACCCTGGGTCGTTCCTGCTTTTCTTGGGCCTTATTCCTTTTGTGCTCTCTGCCCCACTTGATGGTGCAACAGGAAATTCAGGGTCTCCAGAAGTTTTCCAATTCCCATTTTTGACTGGGGAGTGTCATTGGGTAAAGAAGTCTGGCATTCTTTTCTCCCTACTGATGAGTCATTGTCGCTTGCCCATACTGGAGGGCCTTCTGGTGACCAATTTGGAGGGTATTACTCTGTTTGCAGAGGTCATAGTATCCTGTGACAATTTTTTTTTTAAATAACAACACTAACACATATCTCCTAATAAAGTGCTGTGAATATAGTACATACATGAAATGATGGTTAATGACTGTTGAATGAATAAATGATTATGTGAGCAGATTTAGAAAATGCAAGGTAGTGTGACAAACTAAATAAGATTTTGTTGAAACTAAATCGGTAAAGAAAACGTGTTACTGACTTTCTCAGACTGTAAGCATGGACATAATTGTAGTTATCTTCTTCCACAATCCTATTCAGAGCGAATACATCTTTTTTGCATTCATAAATCACACTTTGTGTCTTTATATCTTGTTGACTCAGTTGAGCATAGGGACCATTAGGACCATTTGGCCATAATACACTTTTAATTTTATCTTAAAAAATATTGAATTATAAAATACACCTAACATAAAATTTACCATATTAACTATTTTTAAGTGTACAGTTCAACATTGTTAAGTACATTCACATTGCTATGCAACCAATCTCTAGAACTCTTTTTATCTCGCAAAACTGAAACTCTATACCTATTAAACATCTCCCCATCCTCCCACCTAGCCCTTGGCAACCACATTTCAGCTTTGTATCTTAATGAATCTTACTTCTCTAGGTATGGCATATAAGTGGAAATACAGTACTTGTCATTTATTGACTTTTTTTTTTTAGTGTAATGTTCTCAAGGTATGATATACTTCTGGTGAAATTAGTATTAAGATTAAATAAGATTTAGAATGGTTTCTACCTGTGGGTCATGTTTCTGTTTATGCTGCAAAACTGTAAAGGATGGAGATAAATTCTAGTTTGACATGGGAGATTATGTCACTATTTTTGCCTGAACCCCTTTGAAGAACCTCTTCTTCATCTTTTGGTGATAAAGAGAGTATCCAACCTGAAGGGAACTTCTAGTATGTCTTCTGATACTTTATTTTACAACTTGTGGATTTGAATAGGCAAACGTGGAGAATTTTTATGTTATTACAGCAGCATAAAACTTATGATGTGAAAACAAAACATCAATATTCATATTACTAAAATTTCCAGTAGAACAAATTTGATATAGGTCAAATTGATTCACTTTATAATTTAAATCATTAATAAGAAACTCACCTTTAAAAGATCAGAGGATATTATTCCAGTTCTTCACAAATGAAAGGTTGATAGGAATCTACTTTTAACTATATTTTAAGGCTTAAGTTGATGATATTTTGATAATTACATTAGTTTATGATTTTTCAGAAATGAAATAATTTGAACTATCTTTTTTTTTTTGACATCAAAATGGACTCTAGGCAGCTTTCAATTTAGAATGTAAATTGGCTGGATGTGGTGGCTCATGCCTGTAATCCCAGCACTTTGGGAGGCCAAGGCAAGAGGATAGCTTGGGGGTAGGTATTTGAGACTAGCTGGGCAATGTAGTAAGACCCTGTCTCTATTAGCTAATAAAAATAATTAGTTGAGCATGGTGGCACGCTTCTGTAGTTCCAGCTACTAGGGAGGCTGAGGTTTGAGGATCATTTGAGCTCTGGGGTTCGAGGTTATAGTCAGCTGTAACCACACCACTGCACTCCAGTCTGGGCAACAGAGCAAGACTCTGTCTCTAAAATGAATAAATAAATAAAAGAAGGTAAATTATCTTTTTCTCCCAGACAGTCCCAGAATCAATTACTGTTGGTATCGTTTCACAGTTTTATGGATATTCCAGGGAGCTGTCTTCCATAAGAAGAATGTTAATGTTTCTTGCAAAGCAGCTATTGGCTTTTGAATTTTAACCTTCTTTTGAGTGAAATTTATAATTAATCATGAATACATGTAAAATCATTTAAAATGAAAGCATCAACAATGAACCTGATGCTGAAAAAAAGAAAATAACTTGAAACATTTCTAAATTGCTTTATATTGTTTCACTTTCATTGAAAGAACAGTTTAACGAAAATGTGTGAGTCATATAAATTTTATATTATTTCAGAAATATTTAGGGAATACTTGTGTTCCATATAAAGGAACTATATTTGATTCAGTAAATAAATAGAAGTGTGAATCAGATGTGGTACCTGTCCACAGATAAATTTGTCATCTAGTGGGGAAGATCAGACAGGTTAGATACAACTTTAAGATAGATACAACTATCTTAAAATGCGTTATGTGAGGAGTGTAGATAGGCTTAGAGATGGGAGAGACGCAACTTTCTGTTGCAAAGGAAGTGAATCAGGAAAGCCTTACTGGAAAAGATAAGATCTGGATCTAGGCCTTGAAAATTGAGTATGTTTTTGATGTTGGGAAATTTGAATAGGAAAGAAGTGTCTGAATGTATATTTAATCCAAAGTATTTCTCATACTGAGGCTTTGTCTGTATCATATTGCTTATTCACAGAGTACAAAACATATTCCCAATTAACTTGTTAGGTGAAAATGAATTAGTGTAGCATATTTCCAGTAAACAAAGATGAACCTCTCCTTATTTATGCTTTTATATAGCCTAGTCCTGTTACTTCTTTTTGTATTCCCTGAAATTTAAAAAGAAGTAATTTTCATTTGGTATTCTAGTTCTACCCTAATTTTGTTGTGGTAATAAAATATCACCTAAACTGTAGACTGGATGATGAAATATTTATGGAAAGATTAGGGCATTGCATTTACTTTTTTGATTCTCCAGGGAGACATAAAAGTGTTTCTTTTCCCTTTAACATTGGAAACTTGATTAGTTACCTAATCAAAATTCAATTCCCCTATGTGCAGTTTATTTCTGAGCTGCTATGAGGAAAGAACAATAAAATGGCTTTATATTTAGGGCTTGGAAAAAGTATTTGGCCTTCTGAGGTGACTGTCCGCAGAGAGGAGTCCACAGAGTACTTAACAGGGTGGGATATGCTGGCAGTTTGTGAATCCAAGAATAACCTTATGGTTGTATCAGCTAAGAAAGGCCTAACAGCCTCTATTGGCTGGAAACAGGGTTAGGATCTGTGGTAGGGGTAATTGGTTTGCATGTCTCCTGGCACTGTGGGCACTTTAGATCTTGATAGAATGAGTTCTTATCTTCCCATTTAAAGAAAAAAAAATGGCTTTAAGGCGAGCTCTCTGATTAAGAAGGTGTAAGTCAGTATTATTTCAGAGTAGTTTTTTGGGGTCTTGGAAGTATGTTGACATTGATATTTGTTATGCATCTGGTACTCTGGGGAGTCCTAAGGAAATGAAGGTATACTAATTAATTAACCCATTTCTTCTTTTATTCAACAAACATCTCATGATTGAGTATGGAACATTTGTTTTTAAGTGTACCTACCAACTTTATGTTTCACATATAGTTCACACAGCGTGTTCATGAGATAAGCAGAAAGGGATTATTTTGCTCTTCGGGCAAAAAACTTGAGAGGCATTAGTGAAAGAGGTTCTGAAATAGGGAATTATTTTAATAAATAATTTTAATTTTATTACTGTTTTAGTGCTAATGTAACTATTTTCCAGTGTTTTAACGTAACAATGTAATTTGCAGTTTCCATTTTAGTTGAAATTAAGAAATCTTTGAGAGAGTCTTTTTTTTTTTTTTTAAACTTATGTGTTCTCTTAAAAAGAAGGATGCTATTACTAGAGTCAGATACCAAATGATACCCTTTTCATGGAGTTTTCTTTCATTATTCATTTTCTTGCAAACTCTAAAAACCTTGACCAATAATTTCAGAATGTATGATTCTTACATAGATTGTAACATCTTCTGAATGGTTTTATTGCCTGAGATAAATAGTCCCTATAATTCTTTTTGGTCCCACATTTCATTAGTATGTAAAGCTTGTCTGTAACAGCCATGTGTGTTTATCACACTATATTTAATTAACATACAAATAAACCCTTTTTCTAATTTCTGATATAGGCAAGCCTGTTTAAGCATTGCGTTTATAAGAAGAAACTTCTGCTAAGAATCCAAATCATGTTTTGTCGACAAGACATGCCTTATTTTAAGAAAAGTTTTGTCCTCAGTGTGTGCCTATTGCATTTAATCCTAAAAGTTTAGATGCCATGTAATAGGAACTGTGAAAAAAAATCCATGACATATATGCATGTTGGGATCACATGGCATATGGTGTTGACATACT
Organism: Rhinopithecus bieti; assembly: GCF_001698545.2. Taxonomy (NCBI): domain Eukaryota; kingdom Metazoa; phylum Chordata; class Mammalia; order Primates; family Cercopithecidae; genus Rhinopithecus; species Rhinopithecus bieti. The sequence continues at coordinate 1,200,923 of NW_016805181.1, read as the reverse complement.
TAATGTGGAGAAGTAGTAGTATAGTATACTGGAAAGAGGGGTGCATTCCGTCAGAAACAGGGACGTACATCTTGTGTGAGTACATGCTAGCTGTGTTATTTTTGGCAAGTCACTTGGCTTCGGTTTCTTCAAGTGTGAAATGGGAAATTGTAGAGGTATTTATGATTAAGTAACATAAGAGATACATCATCTAGCACAGTTGCTAGCATATAAGTGGTGTTCATTAGACAGTAATGGTGGTGATAATAGGGGATATGGTTGTAGGAGTGGCAGCAGCAATTTTTTCTGTAGATGTTGATAGGAATATAGATTATATTATAGGTATCTTTTAATTTTAGGTGCACTAAAAACGCTTGCAAAAGGCTGAAGATGAATGAACAAACTAGAAAATTATAATAGGAAATTGCTATAGTTCGATTGATGATGCCCTTTCCAAAATTCATGTTGAAACTTTCTTCTTAATGCAACAGTATTACATGGTGTGACCTTTGGGAGGCCAAGTCCGCATGATGGGATCAGCACCCTTATAAAGGCTTGAGAGAAAGAAGTGCTCTCTTGCTGTTTTGATCCTTTCACCATGTGAGGACATAGCCTTCATCCCCTCTGGGGGTCACAGCGACATGATACTATCTTGGAAATAGAGACTAGGCCCTCACCGGACACCAAACCCTTGAGTTTGGGTTTCCTAGCTTCTGAAACTGTGAGACATAAATTTCCGTTCTTTATAAATTACCCAGTCTCAGGTATTTTGTTCTAGCAGCATAAATGGACTAAGACAGGAATATTTCTTGTTGATAACACTGATGCTTTGATTTATTATCTGAGACAGTGCCCCTTTCCTGGTGTGAGGTACCTGAGCTTCCAAATTACTAATAAAAAAAGTGCTTAGTGAGCATTGCATCAAATGAAGTTAAGGTTTTAAATTTCACTTTTAATTGAATTATGGATACAGGAAAATGAACAAATCATAAATGTGCAACTTGATGAATTTTCACAAAGTGAACAAGATTAAGAAACAGAATATTACCAGCATCCCTTGTGCTCTCTCCTTTTACCATCTTCTAGCCATCTCACTCCAGAGAGCCAAGAGAGCCACTATCCTGGTTTCTAACACAGCACATTAGCTTTTTCTCTTAATCACAGGGAGTGGTTCAAGAGAATTATTTTACCTACACTCTGGGAAAACATAAAGAACTGTTTTTCCCTCTCAACAGTGATGAAATTCTCATGTCCTTCAAGTCAGATGCCTTTCTTGCTTTTCTAATGTTGGAGGTACATTGACTTTTAAAAACAATTTAAAGTGTGTTATTTATGAACAACATACAATGGGATCTTTCTGTGTTATCCAGTCTGGCAATCTGTAGCTTTTAATTGGCATGCTGAGACTTAACGTTTGTATTTAAGGCATGGTTCAGTGTGGTTCAGTATAAAGCTGGTGTTTTAAACTGGTATTTGTTTACTACTGTCCCATTGATATTTTCATTTGTTCACTACATGTCCCGTGTGTTGGTATTTGGTGTTCGTTTACTGCTTGTCCCGTTTTTGGTATTTGTTTCAATATCTGTTTGCTACTTGTCTCAATTTTTCATTGTTTCCCCTTTTTTCTTTTCTGTTTTCTTTTGATTTGAATATTTTATGATTATGTTCAATCTCCGTTGAATTGTTAGTTACACTTTCTTTTGATTTTTTTTTTTTTTTAGTGGTTGCTCTAGGGTTTATAGTAGACTTCAACTTACAATAATCTGCCTTCAAATAGTTTAGTAGTACCTCATGTATAATGTAAGAACTTATAATAATATTTTTCCATTTTCCTCTTTCTGGCTTTTGTACTATTGTTGCCATACATTTAACTTTTAGATGCGTGTGTTATGAACTCCATAATACCTTTTGTTATTTTGCTCTAATCAGTAATTTTAAAATTGAAAATGTATTTTGTTTTACACACATATTTGCCATTTCCAGTCCTCTTCATTGCTTTGTGTAGATACAATTTATATCTGGCGTCAGTGTCCTTCAGCCTGAAAGACTTTCTTTAGCATGGCTTGCGGTGCTGTTGTTGAATTCTCTTTGCTTTTATGTCTCTGGAGAAGTCTTTGCTTAGTTTTGGAAGATTTTTTTTTTTGACTATAGAATTCTAGGCTAACAGTTGTACTTGTTTAGTACCTCATTGGAGCTACTCTTCTGTCTTCTGGCTTGTATTGCTTTAAGCAGAAGTCTGCTGTCATTCTTATCTTTGTTTCTCTTTGCGTAATGTGTCTTGTTTTCTTTGGAGCTTTTAAGATTTTATTTATAACTAGTTTTGAGCCATTTTATTATTATATGCCTTGGTGTGTTCTTCTTTGTGTTTATTCTTGTTGTTGGTTATCAAGCTCCTTGGATTTATGGACTTAAGAGTTTCACCAAATTTAGGAAATTTATGGTCATTATTTCTTCAAATATTTTTTTCCCTTCCCTGTTTCTCCTTCCCAATATGCACACTTTTTTTTTCCTGTGACTCCAATTATATGTATGTTGACCATGTGATCATATCTTACAACCCATTAAAAAAGTTCTTTTTTATACTGATTTTATTTTGGATTTTTTTATTACTGTGTCCTTAAATTTACTGTTCTTTTCTTCTGACTTGTCTATAATTGATGCCTTCAGTGTATTTTTTTTTTTTTTTTAATCTCCAAGACTGTGTTTTTCATTTCTAGAAGTTTGATTTGGGTCTTTAATATTCTGTACCTCTTGTTCACATGTCATTGGTGGTGTTTCTTGATCTGTTTCAAGAAATTGATTTTTGTTCTGGTTATGAGCCATAATTTCCTTCTTCTTTGCATACCTGGTAATTTTTGTTGAATAATAGACATTGAGAATTTTACATAATTTGGATGTAGTTTTTTTTTTTTTTTAATTCCTGAAAGTATTCGGAAGCTTTTTTCTGGGCTACAGTTACTCTAAAACTTTGATGCTTTTGAGGCTTACCTTTTAGCTTTGCTAGTGGGAACAGTGCAGCCTTTAGTCTAAGGCTAATTTTGCTCTCCTGCTGAGGTAATATTCTTATAAATAATAAAATAAAATGTATAATATATAATAAAAGTAATAAAACCTGATACCCTACAAATGACGAATTTTTTCTATTCTGGCTGCTGGGAACGTGAAGTATTCCTGGCCCTGTGGGGAACCAGGGATGTTCCTTCTGCTCCTTTGTTTGGTTCTTTCCCCGTCCTTGTGTGATGTCATCACAGGTACGCACTGAGCAGTGGTTAGTCAGTGACTAGAGGGAACCCTCCCAGGATTTTTGGAGCTTTCTTTCTCAGTGCACATTCTTTCTTCTCTGATACATTGTCTGTCAATTCTAGCTGCCTTGGCTCTGTGACTCAAGCTCTGTTTCTGCGGCCCAGAAGGCCTGCCAGGCCTTGTTTCGAGTTCCCTGTTTGATGCTGCAGCCTGTCACTTCTCTTCAGGCAGTGAGTGAGGGCGCTGCTGGGCCCACTTTGCTTTTTTCCCTTCCCTTAGTGTCATTATCCTGCAGTGCCTGGTGTCCTGCTGTCTATTTTTGTTGGTGGTTGTGGTGGTAGTTTTTTAGATTAATTGAAGAGATTCAGTACTGTTCCTGTTACTCCATACTTTATTGTTATTCAAAGCAGAAGTTCTCTTTTAGTGTTTTAAAGTAATTTTCCTGAGCTGATCTTTTATTAATCTGTTTTGTGTAGTTTTGTTCATCTCGTTAGTTGAGTTCTTATCCCTGTTGTCATGGAGCCCTTTTTTGTCCTTTCCCATAACATATGATTTATTTAATTAAAATACAAGTTCCACCAGCCACCTCATGGTGTGTACTATAAGGTTAGCTTCTCTATGCAGTTGATTAAATGGATTTCAGAATTAGGAACAGGTGAAAGGCTTTCCTTAATCTGAAAATTACAGAAAGTGATCTAGAAATGTAGTTGAAATACAGTATATTTTAACACATGGACTTTTCTTTACCGCTAACAACAGATATACAAAGCTGCAATGTATTGAGAGCCAGAGATGTTCTTTTTCCAAATTGCTGTCCCAGAGGTTCACTGTCAGCACAAGCATTTGGGAGAGTTGGTGCCATGTGTTCTCTCTCAAGGACGTTTATGGACAATTTTTTGAAGAAACACTCACATGTATCCCACTTCATTCTTGGACCCTTGGATCTCATTCTGCCTCTCAGAGTCATTTTCTCTTTGAATACCAGCGGCACTTTGTGTCTCAATTGTCAACTTACTATTATAGCATCTATTTTCTGGTCTATTTTTGTGTTTCTTGAGGGCAGGAGCAATACCTTTGTATTTATTTTTTAAAATTTTAGTTGCTCAATAAAGGTTTGTGGAATGAATGAATGTTATATAGTTAAAAATCTATATTAGTAATCATAAGAACTGTTTTCTTCAAATTCTTCAGTATTTTCTTTCCCTTCTCTACCTAACTGTAGTTTAATTTTGAACCTCATCAACACTAGAAGTGTGTTAGACTTGCTTGCCCTGCAGGTAGCTACACCATTGTCTTCCTAGTCACATTCTGTCGAACTGACATCAGAACCTCTCCCTCTTCATTTCCAGGCTCTTCATTTCTTCAGCTCTGATTGTGTGCCTGTCTGCAGTGTAATTTTGCCTAGACTCAAAGAACTCGTGATTGTAGAAGGCTGAAATAGACCTGTGCAGCAGTATCTCAGGGCAGACAAACTTTGTGCTTCTTCATTAATAGCTTGGGACTTTCCACCTCTCTCTCTCTTTTAAGAGATGGAGACTCTCTGTCGCCCAGGCTGGTCTCAAACTCCTGGGTGCGAGTGATCCTCCTGCTCAGCCTCCCCAGTAGCTGGAACTCCGGGTATCCTCCACCACGCCCAGCTAAATTCCACATTTCTTTGTACTCATAAGTGCTCATACACAGGCGAAGAGTCACCTGTCCTGTAGAACATTGCATTGTTGCTGATGGCATGGGTGGAAAATAGGGAGTTGTATAGACCATTTTGGGAATTTAGAATTATGAACATTTGAAAAAAAATCTCATGTGCATTTTTCAAATCTTTTGCCACAGGAAAGCATTGCATATACTCTTATGATTTGGGGATCGTTTTTGTTTTTTCATTTATTTATACATAATCATCCATTCATCCTTCAGTCTGTCCTTCCTCCTGTCCTTCCTTCCATCCATTTATCCATCTGTTAAATATGTAGTAAGGTTTAAATAAATGCCAGGTATTCCACTAAGGAATCAAAAATGATGAAAGCTTTGAAGGAGCTCGTAGTTTAGTGAAGGAGCAAGACACATAAATAAATAATTATAATTCAGTGCAATGACAGCAGTAACGGAAATACATGAGATGTTTAATAACGTGGAAGAAAGTCTGATAAGCTTGGTCTGGGCACATCAGAAGGTTTCAATTTTTTTCCTCTAATGAACACTGCATTGATTGACACAGTTAAAGACAACATTATAAATATGCATGTTGTGAATCATACTACCTTTCTATCCATTTAGATGAGGTTAACGTGCTATATTTATGATTTTCATTTTCTTTTGAATATTTTATAGCAACATTTTTTTCCTTCCTACTGCCTTTGTATAACTTGGTTTCCAAAGTATAATTTTTTTCTGTCATTGGAGGATTTTTCACAAGCTAGAGAAGCACAGTGATTCATTTCAGGAAGCTTGCTAATTAGTTACTTGATTGAATCATTTCAGTGAGATACTACTGTGAGTTAGGTGCTGGGAGTATAAAGTACCCTCCTCTGAAATATATGTATACAAATACTTAAAATAGCACTGAGATAAATGCAGAAAGGGTTATCTACAGGCAAATAGTCTTAGCTATGTAGTCCTCCTCTTAAGTTGACTTTTATAGCTTTTATTTAATGTGAAGTAAGTTTTCACAACTTGATTTAATCTTATCTTTCTAGTTCTTAAGAGTTTTTTCCTTTGAGAGCTCTGATTTTAGAATGAAGAGAGTATCAATGATCTGTTCCTACTGATCATTCATTAGTCACTATTTTTGAGCTCATGTGGGTTACTTATCTGGAAATTTATAATTGTGATATGTACCTTTTAGGGTGTTTATGATTAAAGATTAAGTGAAATAATGCATTTATATAAATTTAATTAAAATTATTGCTTATATGTTATTATTATGCATGTAACAGCACTGGGAGTTGTGATGGACACAAAGGGGTATTTATCAGAAAATATTTACTTTTAGTGGGGAGACAATCTAGGAAATTAACAATAAATAAGAACTCCAGGGAACTTGAGAAGTATACCACTTATACACTATCGAAAGATTAAATGCCATATGGTTGTCCAGATAAATAGTGAGGATTTAGAACAAAAAGAAACCAATCTGGACTGGAATGGCTGCCGTAACATCTTTGGGAAGCTGGAATTTGAGCTGGAAAAGGCGGGATTCAAATAAGTAAAATATCATAGTAGCTGAGAGCATAGACTCTGGAACCAGACTGCCTGGGTTCAAATTCAAGTTGCAGCTTAGCTATTTGACCGTGGACAAGTTGCTTAGTGTTTCTGTGCCTGTGTCTCCTCTCCTGTAAAATGGGGAAGATAATATTGTGTATCTCTCAGGGCTGCCGAGTTTACATATGTGATTGCTTAGAATTTATATTTGTGTTTGCAGATAGTTAAGTACTATATAAGTATTATACATAGGCTGGGCAGAGTTGAATGGTTTTATAAATAGTGTGCGAAATGTCCATTCAGCACAGTTCAGAGGCAAGAACATACGGGGATTCTAAAGGGTGGCTATGAAGAAATCAGTCTTCCTTTGGCTTGGGGTCTGCATAGGCATAATCTGTGCTTTTTTTAGTAAGATGAATGAAAAGGACATTTAAAAGTATTCTTTCCTCTCTAATCCTTTTGTTCAAAATCCATTAGCACTACATACTCACATAGGGTTAGGTTTTATAATGAACGCTGATACAGTTCTTGAATATTTTGGTACTTTTCAGTAGCTTTGTAGTTGATAAATTTAAATGTCTTATATTTTTATCTTTGTTCTGAAAGTGGTTTTTCTGGTGTCATTAATAGTCTAAAGGCTATTTGTCAGGGTCTGCTTGTCTTCATGTAATGTGAAATAAGGGTCTCTATTTTTCTCTCCACTGGTTCTGTGTCAGTCTAAGTAACAGAATAGGGAGTGGAATTTATTAGATTGCTCTCATATTTCTTCCCATTTGGTAGTTGTAGATATGTACTTTTGGGCCTCCCCTGTATGAGGATTATTCTCATCAATCCTTGGTTGACTCAGATCTCAGATCTTTCCGTGTTACTACTTTTAATATATATTCTCCCTCACTGAATGGAATACTAGCAACCTCTAGCCTATAGGTTAGTTAATTACTATAAATGAAAGTTGTAATCAATTTTAAGTCAAGTCCCTATTTTTCATCAGTGTAATACTGCAAATATGAACATCATACCAAAAATAAATGAACAATAAAACCAATATATTTATAAATATTTTATGTATATAACACCAAATTCAGAATGTAAAACTTATTACCTAAGTGTTTTATTTGGGAGACTTTTTGATGCGGGTCATTTTAGCTTATTCTTGATAAAGTACAAGGCCATTGAAATTATGCTTGAGGATTTCTTTCCTGGTGACTTTCTTTGTAATGAGCATAGGCATCTGTCATTGTTCTGAGGACCTTCAGTGTCTCTTGTTCAAAATTAGGGTAATCTGCCCGAGGCAAGTGATACTGGTGAAGGTCAGTTTTCATACCAGTGACTTCTCTAGTAATCTGTTTAGTTGTCTCTCTTGTCATCTGTTTTCTCTAGTTATCTGTTTTGTTTGTCTCTCTAGTTTTGTTGACATTAATCACCTTGTATCGAACAGCCTTTCTCAGTTATATAACTGACTTTTTGGGAAATTACTTAACTAATTTATTTTTTTGAGACAGTCTCTCTCTGTCACCCAGGCTGGAATGCAGTGTTACAATCACAGCTCATTGCAGCCTTCACCTCCTGGGCTCAAGTGACCCTCCCACCTCAGCCTCCCAAGTAACTGGGACTACAGGCCTGTGACACCTTCCCCTACATCCTTGCTGGTCTTTTTTTTTTTTTTTTTTTTTTTCTTATGCTTTTTCTTGAAGAGATGAGGTCTTGCTCTGTTGCCCAGTCTGGTCTCAAACTCCTGGACTCAAGTAATCTTCCCTTCTCTGTGCCTCCCAAAATGCTGGGATTATAGGTGTGAGCCACCAGGCCTGGCCCTGGGAATTCTTTAATACTTCTCATTGAAGTTTGTGGCTTTCTCTTGTACTTTAATGATTTTCCAAACTAGTTCTCATTTATAATAATCAAATTGTCCTTTGCTCATGGTTAAAAACTAATTTTAAAACTTGGTTTGAAGCATTTGGGACAGAGACAATGCCTTTTGGAAATGGATGGTTGTTTCTACTTCATAAAATCAACTCATCACATTTTCATATTACTGTTAATTGCCATTTTACTCAGAATGGTATAAGTGGAGGTTATCACAGTTGTTAGGTATTTGGAAATGTAATCATTGATACAATTATTAATATGATGCTATTATTTATCATAAAGTAGATCTTGAAATGTCAACCAGAGTCATATATATATATTGTATTCATTACTGTGAAAAATCTTCTTGCTGGTATTAATGTTTTTATAACATTTACTGTATGCCACGTACTCTTCTAGGGGCCTTTTATGTACTAACGAATCTGATTTTCTCCTAATCCAAATGAGCTAAATACTGTTATTATCCCGTTTTCACTAGTGAGGAAGGTGAGGGACAGGCAGTTTGAGTAACTCCATCAAGGTTCTATAGCTATGAAAGGTTGACTCGCAATTCTAACCCAGAGGTTAGACTTCTCTAAGAGCATACTCTTAAGTAGTATGGATTAGAATTCAAGAAAATCTTTGCTTTAGTCTCATTTTCATTTGAGCAGGCAGTATTGTGGTATTTACTAAGTAGATGAGGCAGCTGGGTCCCAGAGATTAAGCTGGTGGTGGGAAGAGGCAAATCCAAATCCTAGAGTGCTGTTGTTTTCACTCCTGTCTCTCTTTTACACATTGCTAGCCTCTGAGAATACTAGTAAGTTTCAAAATATCTTCTCAGTTTCTGCTCTGTTTTCTAAGTTACTTATAAATGAATTTGAATCCCATTGGTCCAGAAGAGAACTCTGAATAATGCCTTTAGACAGCCTTTTTTTTTCCAGCTTGGTGTTATGAGTGATTACTAACTTTTAAATTGGTTTCCCATTGAGTTTCAGATCAATTTGACTTGTTCAGTGATGGTAACCACAGTGTAGTTATACATGTAGGTCCCAGTTATTATTATTTTTATTCTTTATTTGCCAGAACGTTCTATTTTCTGCTAAATAATAGAAATAAATGTAACTCCACATTTTAAAGCCAATGCATAAAAGGTGGCAATTACAAGTAATACACTGTCTATTTAACCTTTTGTTTCCAAGGCATAGAACATGAATAAAAGAACTTTTTGAAAGTTTATTCTTCCAGAAGTTTCTTTGAAATAAAACATTTATACTTAGTTTGAGAAATAATTGGTGGGAGAATTGTTGGATATAATAGAACTTGTTATATTCATTCCCTTCCTGCTGACAGATAAATGTTACTGTCAAATGAAAGCCAGCATAGTTTATTCTTTGAAATAAAACAATGAATAGGGTTCTAATATAAAGAATCCTAAAATTAAGCAAAAGCAGCCATTATTTTGTAAAGAGATGATTTGAGTTTACCATATAATCCTTTTTTTTTTTTTTTT
>NW_016805181.1:1121290-1190260 GCF_001698545.2 Rhinopithecus bieti | reverse complement strand
GCTCTGTCGCCCAGGCTGGAGTGCAGTGGCTGGATCTCAGCTCACTGCAAGCTCCGCCTCCCGGGTTTACACCATTCTCCTGCCTCAGCCTCCGGAGTAGCTGGGACTACAGGCGCCCGCCACCTCGCCCGGCTAGTTTTTTGTATTTTTAGTAGAGACGGGGTTTCATCATGTTAGCCAGGATGGTCTCGATCTCCTGACCTGTGATCCGCCCGTCTCGGCCTCCCAAAGTGCTGGGATTGCAGGCTTGAGCCACCGCGCCCGGCTGAGACATTTTATGTTAACAACATTGTGTCGTGTCTAGTCCATAGTAGGAGATCAATCAGTGCTAGAGATTATTGTTGTCACTGATCATTGCTGATATAGCAGCAGCAGTAGTAGTAATAGTAATAGTAATGCTATTATTATAATCATCGTCATCATCATAATCATATCAGTGGTGATCAGCAAATTTAGAAACAGACTGATTGTGCTGTACCTTGAAAATACAGCAAATGTGAAAATGTGTTTTGGTTAAAAAAAAAAAAATATATATATATATATATATCTGTTTTCTTATTTCTGTTCAGTGAATAAACCGTTTTACAACTTACTAGTGTCTACATACCAAATAAGTATTATTTTGCTGAGGGATCCTAATAACTCTTGCATCTAATATATACTTTGAATAGAAAATACAAATCTCAACTTGTGATAGATTTTTCTAAAATTATTTTAGAAAACATTTTATGTAGCGTAAGGAACCATGTCTGCTTTAATTAGAAAGGTCATAATAGCTTGCTAGGTTTATGTATTTTCTCCTCATTCTTCAATTCATTGCTATAATTTATTCTTATATGAGAAGACTGTCATCATCATCATCCTTGTATCCAGATGTTATCTTTTTTACTTTTCAGTGATCTGTGATAAAATATTAGTTATTGACATGGAAGCAAATAAAATGGTTTTTTATTTGGTGACAAATGGAATAGTATGGTTGTGGCATCCATTCTAAATCATCATTTGTATGATTTAAAATTATGGACTCACACACCTTCAAAAACCTATCTCTGGTACATAGTTTGCTAGGATATTACATGCTAACTGGAAATCTGTATTTTAGATATACGATATAACAAATATCTTATTTTGTATATCTAACGGGGAACCTTGACTTTGGATAATTTGCTCCAATAATAATAACTGCAAAGGTGATGCTATTGATTGATGAATCATCACTGCCCCTTCCCAGACCTTATTAGCTTCCCTCTTCTGCTTTAAAACCCTCCAGTGGTTTCTTATTACTTTTTACTTGAAGATCAATCTCTTCACCAACATAATTTTCAAACGTTTATGAAGTGTTTCTTGTGCAAAGCATGTTGTATATAAGAAAGTAGAATAATATAAGAAAGTAGAATCCTTTTTCTGGGGTTATGATAAATTTTAGGAAAATGCTACTGTTGATATTCAGAAATATTAGAGAAAATGTTTTATTGAACTATAAAGCAAGGCAATTGAAGTTTGTTTTAACAATTTTTGTCTTTATTCTTAATTCAGAATGATTTAGTTGTTTTCATAGACTCATGGATGTTAAAGCTAAAAGGAACTTTAGAGAGAATGTTTGAAGCCTTTCATTTTAGCGAGTCACATGCCAGAGAGTGCCTAGCTCATGGAGAGACAGATTTGTTACTGTTTCTCAGGTGTCCTGAGTTGTGGAATGTTGTTCTGCTCTATTACCATACTATGTTTACCTTGCTTTTCCGTTTAAATTTATTCTTTTTTTTTTTTTTGAGATGGAGTCTCGCTCTGTCGCCCAGGCTGGAGTGCAGTGGCGTGATCTTGGCTCACTGCAAGCTCTGCCTCCCGGGTTCACGCCGTTCTCCTCCCTCAGCCTTCCGAGTAGCTGGGAGGCATCCACCTCCACGCCCGGCTAATTTTTGTATTTTTAGTAGAAACGGGGTTTCACTATGTTAGCCAGGATGGTCTCGATCTCCTGACCTCGTGATCCACCCGCCTCAGCCTCCCAAAGTGCTGGGATTACAGGCGTGAGCCACCACGTCCGGCCTAAATTTATTCTTAATTATATTCAATCAGGCCTTATAGTTGCCTCCTGTAGATTTTCTTTCTTGATCATGGCTTACTGCAGTCTCGACCTTTCAGTAGGGCTCAAGCCATCCTTCTATGTCAGCTTTCTGAGTGATTGGGACACTGGGACGACAGGCGTGCCACCACCACACCTGGATAATTTTTAAATTTTTTGTAGAAATGAGGTCTCACTATGTTGCCTAGGCTAGTCTTGAACTCCTGGACTCAAACAGTCCTCTCTTCTTGGCTTCCTAAAGTGTTGGAATTACAGGCGTGAGCCACCTTACCAGGCCTAGATTTTCTTTCTGTTTTCAGTGACACTTTTCAACCTGCAGAATCATTTCTTTACTCTTGCTAGTACCTGTCTTCTAGGTCTGTGCTATCTAATATGGTAGCCACTGGCCACATGTGGCTATTTACATTTAACTTAATTAAAATTAAACTAAAAATCACTTTCCTAATGTCAGTAACCATGTTTTAATTGCTTATAACCAGTAAGCATTTACATAGCTGGTGGTTACTGTGTTGGATAGCACAGATGCAAAGCATTTCTGTGATCACGGGAAGTTGTGTGGAACAGCACTGCCCTGGATTGTAAGCTGTTGGGGCAGACGAACATTTATGTTGGTTTTAACAACATGCACTGCAGGCTCTTGATGAGTTTTTTAGAATATGTGAATGAAAACTTACCCATACCATCCTTTAATTACTTGCCAAATTTTTTATTTGCAATTTTTCTTTTTGAGCCATTTTATGATTCAGCAATATGGTATTTCCCATTTACATAGTATATATAATATGTGTCCTGTACCACTTAAAATACTATGAGCACGAATCTTAGAGATTAACGTTATAGAGATGCTATTTGCATTATATTCCTTGTGTGGCTAAGTCATTGGCTAATGTGCATTTTAAACGCTTATTTTTTTTAATTTAAGTTTTAACGGTGACTCCCTGATGATCGTTCCTTGGCATGAACATAAACACCGAGCTAAGGATTGGTGCGAGGAGCTGGCTTGCAGGTCAGTATGAGCCTGCAGGAGGCATCTTGGTTTCTCTGTGGGATGGGTAAACTGATGGCCCTAGCAAAGTGGTGTCTGACCAATGAAACCTTACTTGATGACACTCCCTAATTTAGAAAGTTTGAGTGAAGTGTTAAAAACCTCCTTTGACTCAGTTATGTTAAAAATTTTTAATGGAAAAATTAAATGCTACAAAAGAATTATGTTACAAAATGATGCTTATTACAACAACTGTTTTCATTTTGTGTTATTTCCTTTCAGTCTTTCACATATAGTGATATTAATTTTTTTATAGTTGTAATTATGGTATGTATGCAGTTTTGTTGTTGATTAGTTTTAATTTTTATTCTAGTCAGATTTAACTTTGGGAAGCCTCAGAATGTGTAGACATCCAGTACTGCAGAAGAGGGTGGGAGTCGGCGTGGGGCTGGCAATTCACATGAGGGATGTTGGAATCTCTTTATGCCCTACTCCTCAAAGTTGGGTAAATACTCCTTCACTCTCTCTCCTTCCTTTTTGTTTTTTGTTTTTCATGTGAGACAAGAGGTTTATTTTATTTTATTTTTTTTGACTCATGCATTGAGGCAGAGGGCCTCTAAATTGAGCTAGAAAACCTTTAAATTACTGGATATTAGGCACAGCATAGGAGGAGTTGAGTTTTTGGTTTGAAAATGTGGGCATTTAGAAAATGTATGACCTGCATGTCCAAACTCTGGTTTCCTTCCCACTCCCTGCTCCTAGATGCAGGCATATTCCCCAAGTAGAAGTTTAGAGAGTTCTTTTCTGGAGGAATGACTAACCTCTGAAAAGAAGTTTCTAGATACTGAGATATGGTCCTCAAAGGTTAGTGTACCACAAGGTCATAATGAAGCCAACAAATGAACAGGTTCTGCTACCCCTGCAGAGCTTCCTGGATATCCGAGGTTAGACTCCAGCAGGAAGAACAAATGAACAAGAAGGGTAAAACATACAGAAACTGAAACTGAAAGAAAGTGATACCACATACACAAAGAAAACTTCAAAAATTATCATTAATATTACCTGGAGATAAGAGAAGATACTGTATTTGTGAAATATCAGTGTCATTGTATAAAATAGAAACAGAATTAAGAGAAATTTAGGACATTAAAAATGTGATAGTTGGTACATAAAAATTAGAAGAGTTGGAAGATAAAAGCAAGAAACTTTCCTAGAAATTAGGTTAAAAATACATAACTAGAAAATAAGAGAGCAGATATTTAAAAAAACAAGTCTAATATTCAAGTTATAGATGAAAGAGATGTCATGGGTAATAGAGGGGAGGAAATTATAAGAAATAATTCAAGCCTATTGCTTTGAATTGAAGATTATGCATCCTCAGAAATGCCTGTTACATTACAGCATAACACCATGACTTTCCAGAATATTAGGGATACAGTCTTGTGAAGAGAAAGGCATGTTACATAAAAGGAGTTAAGGATCAGAATGACATCAGGCACCTCAGGAAAAACACTAGAAACTAGAAAACAATAGAGCAATCCTTTGAAACTTCGGGAGGAGAATGTTTTTTTTGCTATAGATTTCTGTATCAGTTAAAATCACAGTCAGATATGAAGTTAAACACCTAAAGGTTTATAAAATGTACTGTTGCCGTTGTAATGTCTGTAGTAATTGATAGTGTAGAGTTGAAGGGGAGACTGGGGAGAGTGGAAAGCAAGAAGAGAGCTGGGCTAAAAGCCTGTGTCCTTGCTGGTGCTCATGCTGGGGGAGAGGAGGATGCTGTAGCAAAGGTGACTGAAAAGGGGCAGCCAGAGGGAGGAATGTTTCACAGCGTGATGGCAGACTGGCAAGGGGCAAAGGGCATTTCCAGAAGGGGGAGCGATCAGTTCTATCAAAGGGTGCTGAAGAGGAAATAAATACACAGAACTGAAAGAGGTATCAGATGAACTCAACGTTACTGTTGGCCCCTTTTCCCTGCAAAAATAGAGCAGATGTAAGAGATGCCAGGAGGAGTGAGTGATGTGCTTCGTGTGGCAGAGCTGGGGGAAAATCCCTGGAAGAATGTTAACAACACTGTGAGACTAGTAAGTGAAGGACCATTCCGTATATAGGGAGGTTTTATTGTAGTGCAGGTATAAGCAAAGTAGGTTGTCTAAGGCATGTGGATAAAATGTCCCAAAGTTTACAGGCTGTGTTTCTGCTAATAATTTTAACAAAAATAACAGTAAATAAAATTAAGCACTTCCTTTGTGTCAGGCAGTGCTCTGTTATTTTGAATTTTCACAACTTTCTTGTATAGTGTTTTTCCCCATTTAATAAAAGGAATAAAAGGAATAAATAGGAATAAAGGAGATCTTAGACTAGTTTTAGTTAAGGAATTTGCAGGTTTCACAGCTTTCAATGATGGAATTGTACGTCTGATTCTATTCTGCCTCCAAAGCTCATTGCCTTACAATAAGAACCATTGTAGCACCAGTCATGTACTACCAGCTTGCTTTAAATGAATGACTATCCCTAATGGAACATAGTATTTTTACATATGCCCATGTGATATCTCTTAGTTAGTTACTTTCTATTATTTTTTTTTTGTCCTTAACCATGGAAGGCAATTGGCCATGATCATTCTCATTAAAAACTCCTCATAGTCTGCGATCCCCACGAGGTTAGCCCTGTGTAGGTTCCTCCAAGATGTGGTTTCTTTTTTTCACATTTGATAGGGAATGGTATAGAGTAGTCCTGCGCTGTGCAAATGTCAGTACAATACTAAGTTGCTGGCATCTAGTAGAGGTATATGATCAACATAAATAAAGTGTATTTCTTCTTATTTTTATGAACATCGAAAACAAGATTTCTTAATTCAAATTCAAATTGGAATCACTGGGGGGATATTTTCCTAAACTAGGCCTGGCTGGCCAGCACAGGTGATTTTGATTGAGCGGGCCTGTGGTAAGCACCCAGCTGTGTATATTTTGTAAAAGCCTCCCTCGGTGATTTTCGATTTTGTTAATACTTATTTGATTGATTTGTGGCATAGCTGTTTTGATGTATTATGCCTTCTGATTTTTTAAATCGGGAAAACTGGGGGAAAATAAATTAAGCATCCAAAAAAGTCTCATTTATCTTGTCAGGGTGCGTGTGCATGTGATAAGATGCACAAACCACATACATGTGTGCTCCCTGTCTCTGTAACCTACTCTCTCCCCATCTCTGTCCCTGTCTTTCACAAAATTATATGTTTTTCCAACATTCTAGTCAGTTATTAATTGGTCCTTTTGTGCTTCACAGAATGGTTGTTGAGCCGAATCTCCAAGATGAAAGTGAATTCTTGTATGCTGCACAGCCTGAGTTACTAAGGTTCAGGACAACCCAGCTTACGGTGGAGAAGGTTATGGACTGGTATCAGACCAGAGCAGAGGAAATAGAGTATTATGCCCTGCAGGTGAGGGGAAATGGCAGCTGCTGCTCAGTAATGCTAGTGGAACTGCCTGGGATCCTTAGGATTCAGTACATGGAGTGGGGGCTGACAGCAGTGCAGGAGTCATGTATATAATTGCAAGAGATGAATTGAATATTTATTTCTTAGTTATCCTGTGCATTAGAATGTTGTGTGGCTTTTATTTTGGATTCTTACAGAGCAGGTGCATACAAGTAACGTTAAAACCTAAGTTGCAAAATGTGGTACATATTGTCCCTTGTTTTCTATATATTTTTCATAGACTTAACACCATATAATTTAAAAGATCATGTCTACTTACAAATGCTTGGTTAATCCGCTGTTTTATTGCAGTAATGCAGTTGATTGTAATTTTGGCTTTTAGGAACCCTGTTTGAAGTCGTTCCTAATGTTTTCCTGAAGTTCATGCCTAATTTCTCTCAGTTCTTAGACACTTACAGAGATGCCAAACAGCTGCATTAGAGAAGGATCTGGAAGAGAGAGATGAGGATTATACTGAACCTTAGGGTACTGAATACTAATCTTGACTCCTCAGCTAATAGACTTTATGACTCAGACCTATTGCCTGCCTTTTCTGTACGTTGGTTTTCCCTTGAGGTTGGTTCTAGCCAGCAGACAACAGTTTCTTTTTTCCATGTTCAGTCTTGACTTTTTACTGCCTGTCCTACCATCAGCCTTTGATTTGACAGGAAAGGTGAATCCGGCAGGTCTGGTGAGCAGCAGTACCATGGGAGGTAATATATACTCCCTTGTTTAAATTTCTACTTAGTTGAGCTTCAAGTCAATGACAAGTTTTTTTAAAATCTTAAAAATAAATAAATAAAATGAATTTCTACTTAGTATATCTAGCATGGCCCATGTGTTTCCATATGATAGACTTCTTGAATTTCTGCTTAACCTAATTCCTATTTATAATATTCACAGCATTGAAGATGAATTATTTACTGAACTGTTGGGAATATTCTAGACTAAACTCTTTGGGTGATGGCCAAGAACATTTGTGATTGACATCCTAAGTGTGTGAAGATGCACTTTTGAAAATGTGTAGAATCTGAAGAGATAACACAATGAAGTGAATCTCTGGAAATAAGCTAATTCAATTACTTTAATTCTGTATTTTATAAATAAAGTTCACAGAAAGGAGAATGAACGTCTTGCACAGGGACACACAGTGGCAGAGCCAGACAAAATCTGGGTCCCTGTATAATCTTTTAAAATAGAATCTGTATTTAAAAAACTGTAAAAAAAAAAAAAAAAAAGATCAACTACACGTAGGTTGTTGTAACATGAACCTAGACATTTTTAAAGACTTCAGTGGTACCGTATGACTTATAAGAGTTTGGTAAATATATGTGTTCTACTGTTATCTCTGGCTAACAAGAAAAATGATTTTGTTAGATGGACATGTTTTGTTTGAACGTTTTGTAGTTTCCTAGTTGAACTTCTAGATAAAGCTCTTTGAGAATAAGGAGAAAAGTGTGTTTGGTTTGTGTGAGTATTTATATATTGAAAAAACTTATTTCTAGGTAGTTTTGTCAGTTGAGCTAGGAATGTGAATTTAAAATTTCTCCTGTCAGTAAAAGTGCTGGGCAACCAGTATCATGAATTTTGAAAGATCATTAATGAGTCCTCAATTTTGGTGTTTAAATATTTTGTAACCCAAATTTCAAACATTATTCAGTTTCCAAAAATTAGTAACAGAAAAAAATGCCACAATGGAATGCAAAATAAGCTGTGGGTTTTTTTTACAATTAACTATTTTGTTATTTATTTATAGACTTTATTTTTTAGAGGAATTTCAGGTTTGCAGAAAAATTGAATAGGAAATACAGAGAGTTCCCATGAGTCCCCTTTCCCCACATTGCTCCCCCCACCCACAAGTTATTAGTAACGTCCTGCATTTGAGCAATACATTTGTTAGCACTGAAGATTCAAGATGCCCTTTAGTAGGTGAACCGATAAATTGTGGTGTACCCACAATGGAACATTTACTTAGCTCTGAAAAATGAACTATCAAACCATGGAAGACGTGGAGGAACCTGAAATGCCTATTACATAGTGAAGGAAGCTAATCTGAAAAGGCTGCATACTGTATGATTCCAACCACATGACTTTTGGGAAAGCCAACACTATGGAGTCAGTGAAAAGATCAGGGCTTACAAGGGGCTAAGGGAGATGGAGGAATGAACGGACAGGGCACAGAGGAGTTTTAGGGCAGTGAAACTCTTCTTCACTGGATACTAGAATGGTGCATATGTGTCACTGTGCAGTCGTCAAAACACTTGGAATGTACAGCACTAAGAGTGAACCCGAATATAAACCGTGGACTTTGGGTGATGATGATGTGTCAGTGCAGGTTCATGGGCTCTGGTGGGGGTATTGATAGTGGGAGAGGTTGTGTGGTTGGAGGTTGGGGCAGGAGGTATATGGAAATTGTACTTTTCGCTCAATTTTGTGGCAAACCTGAAACTGCTCTAAACCATAAAGTGTATTAAAGGGAAAACCTACAGAGCTTTCTGAAACTTAAATTTGTAAATCACCTAGCAATAATGCCTGGACATCTTGAATTCTCTTTTGAGTAATAAGGGATAATTATAAAAGAAAGTAAGATGATTTTGGATGGAATTACTTGGCTTGTATTCTTCTCTCGGATTCCTTTCATTTATTTTAAAACACTTAGAGGTTTTTTCTTTTTTTTTTTTTTTGCTTATGTTAGGTTTGATGTTTCATGTGGGTTATGCTCTCCGTTGATCAAAGTGATATCTGACCATGGTTTTATCTTTTCATTTTAGAGATTTAATTGATGTGGGACTTCTTTTTCCTTAGTGCCTTTAGCAAAACTTGTTTGTTGGTTTAGGAAAATGTTTATTGTGGTGAATTTTATCTGGCAAGGGCTTAGGGTATATGATATTGTTCTGTAAGTTGCATTAGAGCCTACTTTCAGTTAAAGTGTCAGTAATTTCGTTTTAAAACATTTATACTTCAGTAAGTATTTGGGAAGGCAACAGATATAAAGCTGATATTAAAAATACTAGTTTGGATCACAAAATTGGTGAGTATATTCCAAATTGCTGATGTACTGTATGTTCAGACTATCACTTGCACAAGACTGTGCTGTATGCATCAAGTTTTCTTAATGCTTTCTGAGAATTCATTTGAGATAGAGTTTTTTTTTTTAACTTGTTATAAAGGTAGATGTATTCTTTCAGACTTGAACTTTGTTTTTATTAGTAGGCATTAAGTTAAAAAAAACATGTATCTGTTGAAGTACTGCGAGAGCCCCCATGTTTTGCCTCATACTGTACCTCCCTCTACTGTTCCCCCCTTATATTTATTTGCACCACTCTTTCCAACTGAAATGCATTTCTTCTTCCTTCACTTTATCTTCAGTTGTTCTTCCCTAGGTCTTTGAAGGGCTGTGAGTGTGCCTTTATTATTGCCTGGCATTTTTTCTTGGCATTACATTGCTGCCCCGTTTTCCCCTTCTCCTCTACTCCTTTTACCCCACCACTTCCCTCATCAGTCTCAGAACATGATTTGGCTTTGAATTTTATTTGAAAATTTGAGAACTCCATTCCATTTGCACTTGTTCCTTCCAGCTTTTCCTGAGGAAGAGGGCTCTCCTCTTTTGGTCAGAACCACTTTCTTTCCTTACCTTGCTCTAGATTCCACAGTCCCACCTGCTTAGATTGGCTTTCTCAGCCATCTGTTTTCTCTGGCTTGTTTCTTTTACCTCCCCTTCTATACTGAGTCTACTCTCTCTGCCCCTCCCCTTTTTGTAGGCATAAAATTCACATCCCTCGCATTTTATAAATAAAAATATAGAGCCACATTCTCCTTGGCTGCTGCTGCTTTTTTTTTTTTTTTGCTTTTTATTTCTGTCACAGTTCAGCTCAGAAATAGCCACTCTGCTTTTTGTTTACTCCTCATTTCCCCACAGCCTGGTGACTCCCACTGCCCCACTGAGACCACACTCAGTAAGTCTGATAGCCCACCTCAGTCTGCCTCTTAATGTCATGTTCCCTTCATTTGTGGTTTAACATCCTTGTTTTTTGACACTATTCACTGTTTCTTTCTTGTAGTTCTTTTTCGGCTTCTGTGATATTATTTAAGGTGTTTCTTGTGTTTTCTTAGCCATTCATTGTAGTCTCGTCCTGGGGCTCATGTTGTTTGGCCTTGTCCCTTAATTATTGCTATTGCCCAGCGTGCTGCTGTTATTACTAGAGGAGAGTCTGCAGTTGTGACCCATTTAGGTCCCTCTCCCCAAATATTGTTCTACGATATGTGTGCTGACAGTTCTCAAATATCATCATCAACCAAGTATATGTACTTTGGCACAAGTTTTTTCTTCTTCTTGGACCTACTATTGGACATCTGTATCAAGATGTCTCATGGGCACCTCAGAAGCAACATGGTCAATATAGGATTAAAAGCCAGGCATGGCATGGTGGCACATGTCTTTCTCTGTTGCTGAGGTGGGAAGATCACTAGAGCCCAAGAGCTCAAGGCTGTAATGTGAATAGCCCACTGCACTCCAACCTGGGCAGTATAGCAAGACCTTGCCTCTAACACACACACTCATACACTCTCTCACACATGCACTCACACACACACGCTCACACACACACACTACCACACACACACTCCCATAGACACACACACACAGACACACACAGTCACACATACACAATTTTTACTTTTGATAAATGTACTCTTCTACACACACACACACATATGTGTATATATGAATTTCTCATGTGGATTAGATGAGAAATTGTTCTAGACTCCTTTTTACTCAAATTTCTCATCTGCTCTGACCAAATTTCACAAATTCGATATGCTTAATTATCTGTTATGTTCTTTCTCTTGTATGTCTTCAGGAGCACTGTCATAGTTTAGCCCCTTACTGTTTTTGCCCAGTACATTGGAAATATGCTACAAGTATTTACTCTCTGTGAATAAATGTGTGAACTAATCAGTCAATAAATGGGAAATCAGTGTTATTTCTGTCAGAATTTCTCTAATACTGGTAACCATAATTCTTCTGACCAGCCTGCCTATTTTCACTCTAGTCCGTTTCCAGTTCATCAGGCACATTTCGTTCATCAGTCAGTAAATGCTTAATATTCTTTCCAAAGTGTAGGTCTATTTGTGACATGTCTCACACAGAAATCCTTTGCTTTCCTGATCAGCTGCGTGTTCCTTCGCTTGACACACAGCGGTCATGATCCTACCTGTCCCTGCTACTCTAGCCATCTTTCTCATCACTTCCCTTCATAGCTGCTTTTCAGTCACATGGAATTGTACTTTCACAACTCACCATGCATCTCTGCATTCCATGCTGCTCTCCTTCCCATAATCTTCCTTCCTCACCTAACGAATACCCCTTGATTCTTTAAAGTCCATGCTAAGGGTTCCCTCCTCTGGGACCCTCTCAGGCTGGCTAAGTGCTGTCTTCTGTGGGATCCGCATCACACACAGCACTCACCGCACTCTGCTTCAGCCATTGTGGTTGTCTTTTCCTACAAGGCTGAGAGATCTTTGAAGGAAGAGACCTCCTCTTACTCAGTTTTGTATTCCTAACACAAATGGCGAGTGATGCTTATCTCATAGTAGGTCCTCATAAATAATTGGGAATAGGAGAGTAAGAAGTAATTTGAGAGATAATGGCTTTAGACTACACTAGATCATTTCTCCATCACTCAGAGGGTGTATCAGTTCATAAACTTGACCAGGGAATAGGGGTCAAATGGCTGTTTCCTGAGCATCTTCAGGAATATCATTCTGTGTTTTTGTCTTTTGAAGGCTAATTATTTGAATTGAGACTAAGAAAGTGTTTGTACCATCGTTATTCAGCAAATATTTATTGAATGACTTTTCTGTGGGAGGGAGTGTGAAAGGATAGATACTAAACAGGAATATAAAAGTAAAACCTTCGAAACAAACGTTCTTTTGGAAGCAGAGTGGTAATAGTAAAATAAGGTTATTTTGGCATTATCATTAATAGATATGTGTTTTTTCTCTACTTGTTATGTAAATATAATGTTGTAAGAATTAAAAAGAGAAATATATAAAGCTGCATTGTGAACTGTAACACTCTACAAATTTATGATAGGTTCCTTGTCCTTCTCTTATCTTCCGTATTTCTTGCTGATTGTTTAATTCATTTGCAACAGTTTGATGCAGATATATTTGATAAAGGACTCTGTTGTTTTTGCAGTAAATAAAAAACATATGTTACTGGTAATGTAATTTTATAAATGATTATAAGAATTAGATTCTGTACCGGAGACTTTTACTTTAGAATAGATGAGAAATATATAATCCTCAGAGACTTATTGTTGCTTTTCAATTTTAGGTGGACTGTGCATTGTCACTTATTCGACTTGGGATGGAGCGTAATATTCCTGGTTTGCTGGTTCTCTGTGATAATTTGGTTACTCTGGAAACATTGGTTTATGAAGCCGGGTGTGACGTAACTCTAACCCTGAAAGAACTCCAGCAGATGAAAGACATTGAAAAACTAAGATTACTGATGAATAGCGTAGGTTTTATTTTAACTTCCTTTTGAAACACTTTAAAGCATTTTCTATGAACTTTGATAAATATATTTCTCAAACCAAAGATGAAATGTTCTCCACACCCGAGAAGTCGGTAAATAAAGATTGACTTTTTTCACAATAAAATATTATGGAGAACTTACGAAACACATATAAAAGTATTTTGGTTGTGTTTATACCTTGCTTGCCCTTTACTCAGACCCATCCATATAACTTTTTTTTTGTTTCCCTTCTAGTTAGGTGTATTTCTAAAGTAGCTAGTGATTCTAGTAATCCTGTTTCTAACCTATCACTTTGTTAAAATTCCCAATTACTTACAATTTCAAGGACTGGAAAAAGTATCAGGGTTAAGAGGACTAGGTGGTTGTGTGAAGAAAACATCTTGGCTTCAGGGTTAGTGTGTTTAAGAGAATTTTCCCACTGGTTTTTAGATCATTCCATGATTTTTCCCCAAAATTAGGACCTTATTTCTACTCTGGCCACAGAGTCAACAGGCAAGAAGGATGGTGCTGTGGAGGTGGTAGCTGCCAATGCTCTTTCTAGTCTTTTGCTCGTTGGAAGCTTAGGTTGAATGGGCCAGAAGAAGGGGCAGAGTCACAACTGCATGATGGGTTCTTTTTCCTCCCTGGACTCTTTCTCTCTCCTTCCCTTCCACATTTTCCCCATCTTATATTTATCTTCCTTTTCTTTTCTTTTTTTTCTTTCTTGAGACGGAGTCTCACTCTGTGACCCAGGCTGGAGTGCAGTGGTGCGATCTTGGCTCACTGTAATCTCTGTCTCCTGGGTTCAATAAGTGATTCTCCTGCCTCAGCCCCCCGAGTAGCTGGGATTACAGACGCCCGCCAACAAAAAGGCAAAAAAAAAAAAAAATTTTTTTTTTGCATTGTTAGTAGAGACAGGGTTTCACTTTGTTGGCTAGGTATTGGTCTTGAACTCCTGACCTCAGGTGATCCACCTGCCTTGGTCTCCCAAAGTGCTGGGATTATAGGCATGAGCCACCTCGCCCGGCTTATCTTCCTTTTGTTTCTCCCTCTGTCTTTACCTTCCTGTTATCTTATTAGTTTCTTTTCCTGATAATCTACCTAATTAAAATTAATTTGTGTTGTATGTTGACGCCTCTTAAGAGCTTTAGGTGTATCTTTTAAGGGATAATTAAGAGAAACCATAATGAGTGAAACTATCTCTGTCATCTGAAATTTTGTAAAGGTGGTTATAAAGGGGCAAAACAAAACAAAGAGGAAGAGGAAAAAGAAGGGAGAGATTCCTGACTTTTATAGATGAAACCCTATTTTCTAGTGTCCCCTATTTTAGAACCTGTGCTTATTTGTCTATCTCTCTTTCTACTTTTTTCGTTCACTCTTTGTTCACCCTTTGTTGATCTAAGGTCTCCTCTGTCTGTCTCTGCCTCTTTTTATACTCGCTCTCTTTTTGGGTATGCCTTCTCTTTGCTCTGGACAACCTCCTGACTGAGCTGGAGTAGCAGCATGTTGGTTTTCTAGAGCTGAGCTTAGGCTCCTTGGGACCCCACATTGCTTATGATGTAAAGAGATGAGTCATAGTGATATTGATGAGCCGTAGTGATATTGATGAGCCATAGTGATATTGCTGCTGTCAGCTCTACTAGCCCCAGTAGCAGGTGATTCATTTTCCTGCTACCTGTCAATCCACACGTGAGTGGTGAACTGGACTGTGTGTTTTAGAATGTTGGGTTTGCACTGTTTAACATCAGTCTGAGGACCTGTAAGCTTTAGAACTTGCTGTCTGATATAAGACATTTAGTTAAACTTCATTCTTGTTTGTCTGTTTTGCTTGATTGTACTTTTAGTGTTCCGAGAACAAATATGTGACAAGTGCCTACCAGTGGATGGTTCCCTTTCTTCATCGTTGTGAGAAACAGTCGCCTGGTGTGGCTAATGAGCTATTGAAAGAATATTTAGTAACTTTAGCTAAAGGGGACTTAAAATTTCCCCTGAAGATATTTCAGCATTCCAAACCAGATGTAAGTAGAAACTAACTTCTTAAAATTCTGTACACTTTTTCCTCTAGAGTATTAGGTTTTATTTATACAATTTTTATAGTAGGCTTTGCAGGTAATTTCTATTTAAACAGAAAAACAAGTGGTTGTCATTTTATTGTTTAAAAAGTTTTAACAGCATAGTCCAAATTTTTTGAAAGTTTGTAAAATTGTGTTTGTTTTGATTGATTTCATTCCAAAGTTTGTTTGCCATCTACTATATTTAAGAAACTGGCAATACCAAGAAGACTAATAGTTGGCAAGTATTGAATTCTTCTATACATGACTTTCCCAGTGTTACCTCATTTAATCCTTATAATAATCCTATGGCATAGATACTTTTATTATCTTAATATTACAAGAAATGAAAATTGTGATATAAAGTGAATAGGGTAATTGCCCAGGGTTACACAGTAAGTAGAGAAACCAGGATTTAAACATAGTATTCTAATTCCACAATTGTGTCCTTAACCACTACACTTTTTCCTACCACAAACAGGAAAAGGGAATGTTTCTGCCCTTGAGGACCTTCACAGTATTTATGCAAATCCTTAAGTTATCATAAGTCATCTTGAAATTATTCCTTTTTTCTTTCTTTCTTTTTTTTGAGAAAGAGTCTCACTCTGTCTGCCAGGCTGGAGTGCAGTGGCACAATCTTGGCTCACTGCAACTTTCGTCTCCCGGGCTCGAGCAATTCTCCTGCCTCAGCCTCCCAAGTAACTGAGACTACAGGCGTGTGCCACCATGCCCAGCTAATTTTTGTATTTTTAGTAGAGACGGGGTTTCACCGTGTTGACCAGGCTGGTCCCAAACTCTTGACCTCAGGTAATCCTCCCACCTCGGCTTCCCAAAGTGCTGGGATTACAGGTGTGAGCCACTGCACCTGGCTGACATTTTGTAATTATTCTTTGTAATTCTTATATTTGCTTACGACTACTATATATGTATAGCTTTGTATTTCTAAAGGGTACAAATGATTGTTCGTGTTTCCTGGTAGTGTAGTCATTTTGTTAAGTGCAGTATACTTTGGCAATATCACAAACCTAAAAATTTAGCCATAGATCAAATATACCATTTCAAGAGATAATGTCTCCCTTTCCATTGGTGGGTATGCAAGCAAGTTGGCAGAGCCACGGAAGGCGCTGACTTTGTAGTAAGGTTCAAAACATTATATTGGGGTTCAAGCAGAAGCCATTTGGGGCTCCTTCCAATTCTAAATTCTGGCTGGGACTGTTTCTTTGCACCAGCCTTCATTAGCAGTGTCTGGTAGATACATGGTCATGGACCAGTATAATCAAGATAGAAAGGAAAACATTGCTTAGTTAATATTAGATATGTTTTGGTTTCTAAAAGGTTGGTCTGTCAGAAATATATCTGTTAATTGGGTATTTAAAATTTTCTATCTTCTCTTAAGCAGTTTGCTCTTAGTAATCTGATTTTAAGTTTGGGATGGTGAAATCAGGGTGGATTGCTTATGGCAGCAGAATACTTTGTGAGAAGCAAGATGGATTAAATATGAATGTTTTATGAGGAAGAAAGAAGTGACTTTAAATTCTTTCCAGTAATCTTGTGTGTTATACTTCCATAAATCCTTTGTATATAGTCAGCTTTTTGTTGTTTTTACTTGGCAATTTAGCATGTGGCTTTTGAATAAAACATACAGCCATTCGCCTTGTTGAAATATGTGAATCTCAAAGCAGAAAACAGCGATGTTCTTGGGCTTTTCCTTTCCAACCCAACTTCTGTATTTCTCTCAGTGCTGTCTTTCTACAACATACATGTGATCATGTCATAATCTGTGGAAGGTTTTCAGTGACTGACCATTGCTTACCGGTAAATGTTGGGATCTCTAGAGTGGCTTGTAAGGTTCTTTGCTGTCTGCTTCCTGTCTGCCCTTTAGCTTTATTTCTCTCCGTGTATGCACTAGGATACCCACATGGAACTTCTTAACTCCTCCCCTGTCTGGTTCACTCTTGGCCCTCCGTGTGCTGCGAACTGCTTCCTTTGTTTGGAGTAGTGATCCCCTTTACTTCACTTAACAAATACCTGCCTATCCTTCAAGGTCCTGCTAAGATTCTCTCTGTTATGAAACCTTCTGTGACTTCTCTGTCTTCATACTCTGTCTCTATTATAGCTCTTGTCATACTGTGCTGTATTTATTTGTTTACATGTTTGTCTCTCTCCCTTTGCTTTCTGTGTATATCCTCTAGATCTTACTTATCTCCTTATTACCAGGGAATTGCATGGTGGCTAGTAGAGAGCAAATGTCAGCAAATTTTGGCAGGGCAAGTGAATAAATGAATGAATGATTGAAACTGGTATCAATATAAAAAATACAACAAGACAAATCTCAAGATTTTATTTGGGAACAATATTTGAGAAGTAGAACTGCAATTCAGGACACGCATACAGACCAAAGTGGCTTCCAGTGTGTGTGGAGATTAAAGGAATAGATTAGGGTTTACTGGGGAAAGAGGAGGTTGTGCAAGTTGTTTTGAAAAGAAATTTTTTTGGTGCTGGCAGTGTCTTACAAGAGCTGGTGAATTCTGATTTGCAAGCATCAGTTGTAGTAAGATAGGGCTTTGTAATCTTGGAGTTATGGTTAGGCTCTTGTAGTTTTGGGTTGGACTTGAGAGAGTTTTTGAAATAGGCAAGTGTTTATGTAGAAGTAATTAGCTGTCCTTGTGTGATTCATGTAGTCAACTGTGGTTTGGGAAAAATTTTTGTGATAGTTCCTGTTATTAGGCAAATGATATCTAAGAGCCCCCCCCTCCCACCCCAACTTCATGGCTCTCCCCAGCTCCATTTGCCAGGGTTTGACACAGTGACTTCTATTTTGAATGTTATAAATTTCACACTGTATTTTATTATGTTGCTTTATATAACTTGATTACATTTGTTTGCTTTACTAAAATTGTGCAGGGAGCCTTGTTTGTATTTTACTTGATTACTTGCAAAAACAGTGCACCTCAGAGCTTCCATGAATCATGCAAAAAGTATTTTTAGTAATGTAATAGGTGCAGTTATTTCTGTATCAGACAGGATAGACTAAGTTATGCTACATTAACAAGTGACATCTATATCTTAGTAGCTTAGGACTGTGAACATTTGTTTCTCACAAGTGTCATGTCAGCTGTGGTTGGCCTCTGCTATGTCCCATGTCTTATTCATTTGGGGACTCAGGAAGAAAGAACATTCCCCTTTTCTCTCTTGTGGCACAGGAAAAAAGAACAAAGTAGATACACACAGTGGCTCACAAAACTTCAGTCCAAAGGTAGCTTAGGTTACTTCTTTACATTTCACAGGTCAAAGAACGTCTCATGGGCAAGCTTGATGTTAATGGGGCAGGGAAGAATAATCCTCTCAAAGGAAGAGAGGAGTGAATACTTGGGAATGATAATGAAATTGACCAGAGTCATAATGATAAAGAAATGGATCTTGAGACATATCCCAGTGCTACCACTACACTTGGCTGCCACATTTGTCTTTGAAACCATCACATACGCCTCAAACCTTCCTCTTTTTAAAAATAGTATCTTAAAGTACTCCTTTCTGATTTTAAGCCATTGTTCTTTGCTTGGATTCCTCCTTGGAAAGTGAAACTTGGGAAGAAATTAGGGCTAGTCCTAGGTAGGGATAACTGGGGGCCAAAAGCTTCCGCCTTCTCATATTGTTCTCTGATTTCTAAACTAGTAATTTTTGAGTGTATCTGTGCCTCAGAACCATGTGCATTTTTCTTAGCATTTTCTGTGCTCAATCCAGATATAATGGATTGGAAATTAGCAGAAGCATCCTGAGTATGCGTTTGACAATTTATTCGTGATTTTGATGGAAAACCAGGAACAACTGCTTTAAATGTCCACTCTTCTTTTAACAAATAGGACTTCACTAGGTATCATAGCTTTGTTAGGTGCCATCTTTTTGGTTCATTTTTATTACATATATCAGTGAGCAATTTTGGTTTGAAAATGACCTTTTCTTATTTAATGCTTACTGTAGAATATTTAGAAAACTCAAAAAACATAAAGATGAATATAAATTTTGTAGCTGGCAATATCATTGACTAGAAATTCTAAAATGTTACCACTAAAATATTTAGAAGTATTCATTAAAATGTTAATTTTAAAAAATCTGTTTATCTGCATAGTTGAACTTTTAGGAAAACAAGGGAAATTTCTACCAGGCAAAAGTGAAGAGAGAGGTAGAAGTTAGAGAAATACTCATGAGAAGGAGGGAGTGGCTAGGGATAGGGATTGTGGTCTTGAAAACCTGTAGAGGAGTGAATTTTAATACCTGTCTTGAGATAGAAGGTGAAGTCTTTAAAATGATGAGTCAGAAGTCAGACTTCTGGTAGATCGTGAGTGACCTGGTCAGCTGACCCTGGAGCCGATTTAGGGCGCTTGCCTTGGCTTCAGAGTCACCACAGCCGTGGCCAATCACTTGGCCAGCAGATGCTGTAGGCTGAGAAGCCATCCACTGAGGAGGGGTACCACGCAAAAGAACAGGAGGAGGAAACAGGCCAATGCCATAACTCAGGCTGAAATTGAACAGCCTACAGAGGGAGAAAGTGTTCAAGGCCAAGGAAGTTACAGCACTAGGATCCCACGGAACTGCAGGAGACCCACAGGAAGATGCCTGTCTTCCAGACCTACTTCTAGCAGAACTGGGATGAAGTCTTCGACAACCTTTGCCATACTGGCTAGAAATCCCTGGAAACTTCCAGAAGAAAGGAGCACCTGTTTCATGGACTGGCATTTTAGATGCCCTCGTGGAATATGAAGCTTTAGCAAAGCTCAAGTTATGTTCTTGTGAAAAGGCATTAAATTATTTCTGTATATTATACAGTTGGTCTTTTAATTTTTTGAGAGTAACAAGTCTAGCTTCTTTGTACAGACTTAGAACTTATCCAAAGATTTTATTTTTTCTCATATTTCTTAGAAATTTAATGAGCACATGTTGTCTGTTTTCCTATGCCTTTTAGCTCAAGTACACATAAATCAATGTTGACTTTTCTTTCTTAGATCTAGCAAAAGAAATGCACTTCTTTGAAGAAAAAAAGGATGAAATAATTTTTTTTTTTGTTCTAACACTTTCTTGAAGGTCGTGGGCTTTATGAAAAAATATTAAATAGTTACTTGAACCTGTGAGAAGTCGCAGCAAGCCTTAAAGTAGTTTATTCTTGCTAACGGTTAGAATAATGAATACTTGTGAATTGTTTGGGCTACATTTAGTTTCTCTTAATCAAAACCAGATAATAGAATTCACAAACTTTCTACATGTTATTACTTGGTAAACTGATACTCATTTAAAATTAAAGACTCTTTATCATGCAGAAAATGAAAGAAAAAGAAGAAATAAGACTTCTGTATAATGTCAGGGCTCTTTAAAGGATGCATTGTCAATAAAAGTGTAGAGTAGGAAACTGCTCATCCGTTGGCACATGAAATCAGCAGAGGAGCGTGGCTCCCTGGGCATGTATTCTGGATTCGAGGGGAGCGGGGAATGTGGGGGCAGGGAGTTGCTTTCTGAGCAGTCAAACAACAAGCTTGCCTAACATGGATATGTGCTTTCAATTAATACTCCTCTGTGACCTGTGATAAAACTGGACATGGGCTGGTGATACTTAGTTTGCTTGGTAGTAGCAAAAACAAAACCTCTCTGAAGGACTCACTTTAATCTAGACTGTACAAGATTCTTATAGATAAAGCTTTGATAAAGATGAGTTTACAATCCAACTTTATAAAACACAAAAGGAAAGTAAACTTTGAGCAAAACTCAGTGGCAGGCCTTGCTCCCCTTCCCTTCTGGTAATAGATGATCCGATGCAGGCTATAAAATGAATATTTTAAATATTTAGGATGTGAGGAAATAAATAAAGACCATGAGATAGGAAGGACAAATTGTGAAAAAAGAAAAGATTTGAAAAAGAAGCAAATAGAACTTCTAGAGTTGAAACTGTAGTAATAAAAGCAAAACATTAAATGGATGGATTCAAAAGAATTTTGGCTACAATTTAAGAAAGAATTGAAATATTGAAGATAATCTAAGAAATTTTCTGGATTGTTACACATGAAGGTGAAGAAATGAAAAATATACAGGGTTAAAAGACATTGAGGATAGCGAGAGCAGGTCTGACATAAGAGTTTCAGGAAGAGAATAAGCATTCCAGAAAGAGAGACTAGAGATGACAATAAGCAGGCAGTATTCAACGTGGGACTTTCCTAAAATCAATGAAAGATACGAGGTGCATTCAGATCTTGAGGAAGATAAGTGAAATACAGTTCAGCCTATATTTAGATGCACTGTAATGGAACTTAAGGATACCACGGACACAGAGAGAATCTTAAAAGTGGCCTAGTGTAAACAAAAGTACAGTCAAAGGAAAACCGTAAATCTGAAAGCAGACTTCTTAAGAACAATGGATACCAGAAGACAATGAAATAATATACATGTGTTAAATGTTGAGGAAAATTAACCTTGATATTTAAGTCAACCTAATAGTTCATGATAGCCAGCATTTACTTGATGCTTTTAAAAAAACTTTTTGTAGGGATGGTGTCTTGCTACGTTGCCCAGGCTGGTCTCGAACTCCTGGCCTCAAGCAGTCCTCCCGGCTCAGCCTCCCAAAGCACTTGGATTCTAGGCACGAACCACCGTGCCTGGCTACTTAATGCTTTTTCTTTGGTAGTTATGTTTTAAACATTTCACATGTATTAACTCATTTAAAATTTTTTATGACTATATAGCTATCATTGTTTGCGTTTTATAGATTCAGAAAAGCAGAGTAGTTAGTTAGCTTGCTCACATTATATGTTTCTTATTTACTGATGCATTAGGGATTTAAGCCTAAGTAGTGTGACTTCAAAACCTTTAAGCTACATAGTATACTGCATTTCTAACCCAGGATGTTTTACATAGAGACACTATCATTCAAATGTGAGTGTAATAAAGACTTTTTACAGATAACTGAAAACTGAGAGAGTTTATCATTTACAGACCCATCCTGAAAGAATTATTCAAGGATGTACTTCATGAAGAAGGAAATTATATCCAAAAAGAAAGTAGTGAGATATAAGAGGGATGATAAAGAGTGGGGGGAAAAGAATCTTACTTAGGAAACAGTAAATATGAGAAAAATATAAATAAGCATTCAGTGTATAAATTAATAATAATGAAAAAGTATGGAAAGTATTAAAAGCAAGACGAACAATAGTAAGAAGGAAGTTTTAGTATCAGAGTTAAAATGATCAAAGGATCTGAATTGTTCAGGTTTTGGATGAGGATAATCTTAACCAGACTTTGAATAGTCAAATATGCATATTACTTTATTATATTTTTATTCTGACGTATAGCACGTGTGGTAGGTAGAATAATGGCCTCCCAAAATGTCCATGTCCTAATTCCTGAACCTATGAAGATGTTACCTTACCTGGCAAAAGGGGCTTTGCAGGTTTGATTAAACCAAGGACTTTTAGATGGCAAAGCTGTCCTGCATTATCCAGGTGAGCCCAGTCTAACCACATGAGTCCTTAAAGGTAGCAGATCTTTCTGTCTGTGGTCAGGATGCTATAGAATTGTCAGAGTGATGCTGTCTTTGAAGATAGAGAAAGGGGCCATGAGACAAGTAGTGTGGGCACCCTCTAGAAGCTGGAAAAGGCAAGGAAGTGGGTTCTCTCCTAGAGCATCTGAAGGAACACATTCAGTTGCTGACAACTGAATTTTAGCTCAGTCAGGCCCATTTTGGTTTCTGACTTACAGAACTGTAAGAGGATAAATTTGTGTTAAGTAATCAAGTTGGTGATAATTTGTTATGGCAGCAATAGAAAACAAATACGGCATACATAACAGAAAACTACAAATAATGTGTAAGGCTAGACATTTTTCTAAAGAGAACACCTGTGTAATTGCCGTTGAGGGTCTTTTGAAAAATTTGACTCATTCTGCTGTGTACATAGCAGCATCTCCTTGTGGTTTTAATTTGCAGTACTGTGATATGGAAATTATCCTTCGCCAGTTACCCATGTGGCAAGTAATCTCCACTCTCTTTGTCATTTTATTCTCTGAGTAGTGAAGTCCCTGTAATCTGATCAGGGATTGAGCTGTTTCAAGTTTTGAAAAGACTCTCCTATTTCTTGTTCTCCCTTATTCCTAGGGTGTAATCCTCCAGAAAGTATTGGAAGTGTCGGGTGCTTACTAGGCCCCTCTCCTTGGCAGGTCCTGGACTCCTGTCCCAGCAAGATATGTTTGCAGAGGGCATACTTAACCCCTTAAACTTTTGGCTGCAATTTGGTGTACAGTCCTCGGGAATTGAAAAGTATCTCTAGAGCTATGCTATTCAAAATGGTAGCCACTAGCCACATATGGATATAAATCTAAATCTGATAAAATTTTAAGAACTTACTTATTTAGTCTCACTAGCTTTCCATGTATTGGGATGCATGTCATTCCAAATATTTTTGCAATTACAAGCAGTGCTTCAATGAATAACCTTGTCCATATGTATTTTTAAATTATTGGTGTATTTTCAGTGTATATTCCTGGAAGGAGATTGCTGGGTTTAAAAAGGCAAGAGTTGTCTGGATATTGCCAAATTTTTCTTTAGTAGGATTGTTCTAATTTACGTTCCCACCAACCAAGTAGGAGCATGCCCATTTCTCCACAATTTTGCCAACAGAATTTGTTGTCATATTTTAAAATTTGTGCCAATGGGATAGATGAGAAATGGTATTTCAGTGTTGTTTCAATTTACACTTTTCTAATTACGAATGAGTTTTAACATATTCCGATATGTTAGATAGACATTATCTCTCTTTTCTGAACTTATTCCTGTCCGTACTCCATTCTTGCCTAGGGTTTTTGTTCTTTTGTACCTTAATTTTTAGAAATTCTTACATATTCGTGTAACTAACCCTTTGTCTATGGCATATATTGTGACTACTTCTCCCAATTGGTCAGTTGTCTTTTGACTTTGTTTATTGTGTCATACAATGTTTTCATTTTTTTATTTTTGTGTAGTCAAATTGTTCGATCTTTTACTGCCTCTGTATTTTGAGTAATGGTTGGAAAGCCTTTTCATACTCAGAGTTAAGGAAGAATTCTCTCACGTTTTCTTCTAGTACTTGCATGGTTTTATTTTTCTCTTCCCAATTTATTTGGAGTTTATTCTTTTGTATTGTGAGACATGGATCTGATTTTATTTTCCCAAATGACTATGTAATTGTTCCAGCATCATTTATTAAAACGTTTCTCTATACCCTAGTGATTTGAAATGCCACCTTTGTCATATGCCGAAATTTCCATCTGTACATGGGTTTAATTCTAGAGTTTCTGTATTCTACTGCTCTGTCTGTCCATGCACTAGTACTGCATGATTTTAATTATAGAGAGTTTAGTGTGTTTTAATGTCTGAGGAGGTAGTATTCCTCTGTGGATTTTTTTCCCCGTTTTTTGTTTTTGTTTTGTGTGTGTGTGTGTGTGTGTGTGTGTGTGTGTGTTATTGTGTATTTGTTTTTCTATCTGAACTTTAGTACCAGTTTGTCTACTTTCATAAAATCGCTTATTGGTATTTTGTTGTGATTGCACTGAATTTGTACGTTAACTTAGGGAGACCAGTATTTGTCTGATGTTCAGCTATCGTATCCAATAATAGAGGATGTTGTTCTATTAGTTTATGTCTTTTTAAATCTCTTTTAGGATTGCTTAAAAATTTTCCTTTTAGATGTTTTGCACATTTTTTGTTAAATTTATTCCTAAGTTTTAAGTTTTCTCTGTTGGTACTATCTGCCCTCATTTCCTCTGTTTAATGTTTGTGTATATAAAAGCTATTTGTATGTTAATTTTGTATTCTGCTACTTCACTGATTTCTTTGATTGCTTGATTCTTTGGGATTTTCCAGGTATCCTGTCTTATCATCTGTGTTCTTTCCTAGTGTATATAGTGCATAATTTTAAGATTTTTTAGAAATTATTATTCTTTTGTATTTTACCTTGCTATCCAGTATGGGTGATACTCTGCAGCCTGTGGTGTGGAAGACTCATTTTATTGACTTCTTAGAAAGTCCCAGATGGGCTGTCCTCTTTTTGCTTGAGAAAAGGCAAATGACA
Organism: Rhinopithecus bieti; assembly: GCF_001698545.2. Lineage (NCBI taxonomy): Eukaryota > Metazoa > Chordata > Mammalia > Primates > Cercopithecidae > Rhinopithecus > Rhinopithecus bieti. The sequence continues at coordinate 1,165,064 of NW_016805181.1, read as the reverse complement.
GTATAAAAGTGACAACGGAGATCATAGGGAAGGAATGATGAAAAAGAAGTGTGTCTTAGACTATATGAAGTTAGGTATCTTAAAGGGATTCTAACAGGGAAAGATTGAAAAATGTCTTACAAATTTGAACAGTATGGTTTATGGACACAACAGATTATATTTTAAAAGATATGCTGAATGGCATAAGAAGAGAAAAGAAATATGCCATAGGAATACAGAGAGAAAAGGGTATCTATGTATGAGAGTAGTGTAAGGACTTACTCACTGGACTAGCAACTATTGAGCATACTCCAGGACTGTAGACATCTGGGAAAGCTGAATTTAAGTCAAAGTCAAATGAAGATAAAACTGGATTATTGGATAGGTTTTAGACATGGCAAGACATGTCTTCTTAAGAAGACATTCCAGGTAGGAGTAGACTAAAACAAGGAGACATAATCAGGTTAATATCATGTTTAGGTAAGCGCAAGTAATTTAATTTGAGTGGAATAAAACTTTATGTAGAAGGGTAAGTGGTTCATGGGAGCAGGCCATAGAGGCGTTTAACTGGAAGGCAAAAGGTTTATTGTTTACCTTTCGTATTGAAAGACTGTTAAAGGATTCTCAACATAAGGTTTGAGCATATGTGATCAAATATGGACTCAAGGACATTGAACTTAAAAGTGGTTCTTTAGGGCCAGGCACAGTGGCTCAAACCTGTAATCCTAGCATTTTGGGAGCCCAAGGTGGGTGAATCACTTCAGGTCAGGAGTTCAAGACCAGCCTGGCCAACATGGCAAAAGCCCGTCTCTACTAAAAATACAAAAATTAGCTAGATGTGGTTGTGGGTGCCTGTAATTCCAGCTACTCAGGAGGCTGAGGCAGGAGAATCGCTTGAACCTGGGAGGTGGAGGTTGCAGTGAGCCGAGATTGCACCACTGCACTTGAGGGGTAACACAGCGAGACTCTGTCTCAGAAAATAAAAAAATAAATAAAAGTTGTTCTTTAACGTCTCACAGAGGGAAAGACAGGAAGTGGGGAGAACAAGTAAGACATCAGGACTTTGGCTTTTATTTCAAATGGTTTCCCAAATTGTTCCTTGACTGAAATTGGTTTCAGTGTTTTTATCTTCCGGGGATGTTTTCTTACCATATATGAGTGTTTTATTGCCATATCTTCTCTCATTTTCTTTCATTCTTCCTGAATGCAGGATTGTGAGAGCCTGTGTTGCTTAGTTTAGGCTCTGGAGCCAATTGCCTGATTTGAATCCTTGCTTTACCACTTATTAGCTCTTTGAGTTCAGGCAAATTATTTGACCTGTTAGGGTGTTTGTTTTTCATTTATGTATAATGAGAATAGTACTAGTACTAATTTTATAGGATTGTTATGAAGACTTACAAATTAGTGCACACAAGGCACTTAGAAATGGTACCTGGCACACAATAAGAAACCAGAGGACTGTGTGTGGTGGCTCATGCCTGTAATCCCAGCATTTCGGGAAGTCGAGGCAGGAGGATCACGTGAGGCCAGGGGTTTGAGACCAGCCTGAGCAACACAGTGAAACCTTGTATCTGCAAAAAAACAAAAACAAAACAAAACTGTATATATATACACACACAGGAAAGAAGGAAAAATAAATCAGGAAAAGGCAGCTGTTTTTATTAATTTTCAACAGTACTTATTTTATTACTCTCAGCTTGTTCCTATTTTGCCAGTTAGTCACTTGGCAACCTTGGTTAAAGATGACATTTCTCAAATGAATACATTCATCCCTCAGTATCTGTGGGGGATTGCCTTAGGACCCCTCTTAAGCCCTCCTACCACCAGGCTACCAAAATCCATGGATGCTCAAGTCCCTGATACAAAATGATGTAGTATTTGCAATAACCTTTGCACATCCTCCTGTGTACTTTAAATCTTCTATGGATTACATAAAATACCTAATACAATATAAATGTTAAGTAAATAGTTCCTATACTATATTGTTTAGGGAATAATGACAAGAAAAAATGGTTTGTACATGTTCGGTGCAGACAGATACTTTTTCCCCCAGATATTTTGGATCCATGGTTGGTTGAATCCAGGGAAGTGGAGCCCACAGATATGGAGGGCCAAGGGTACCTTGAAGAAATGTATGTAAATCCTTTAATTCGGCAGCTTTGGAAAACTTTGTTTTCCCGGTAACCTTGAAAGTTTCTTTTTTACGTCCATTGATGTGGCTTTTCTACTGAGAAAATGCCCTTGTTTGGTAGCTTCTCTCCATCACTTTCCTATCTCTTTTGTGTTTACTGATGAATTTCTACTAAAACATTGAAAACCAGTAGACTATTATCATGGAGATTATCTTAGATTTATTTCGTTGTTGAAAAGAGGTCTAAGAAAATTACTTTCATTTGGTTGCTGTGGTACTAATAATATAAGCATGCAAATTCTTACTTTTATCTGTCTTTTTCCTTCTATATTTATTAATTTAATCCTTGCAATAGTCCTCTTAGAAAGGTATTGTTAATATTCACACTTTATAGATGAGAAAAACAAAAATCAATTAGTTATTTTCGTATCCTGGAAAATACTCCAAGAATGGGAATCTGTGGTTTGCAATGGGAAATGCTTTGTTCTGTATAGAAAGTGACCCTAAGTAGCCATCTTTCTTCATCAGAAATATGGAATGTGTTTTGTGATTTGCACAGTACTCTATTACAATTGGACTTCTTTTGAATAGAATGTCAGCACTCTGTAGTTAAATGAGTAATATGTAGTGCCTACTGAAAAGTAATAGGTTGTAACATCTTTGAGTATCAGTTAAAGAATTTTTTGTAACTTTGTAACTGAAACACATAGAATTTGGCTCCAGGGTTGGAAATGTTCTTAATGAATTGCCTTTTTAATTCACAGTGTTTTTTTTTCTATATTGACTGGGTCATAAATTGAAGACTCTGTTTTCAACTGATACACAGCTTATGGGGTTACAAATTATCTTTTATGGTTGATTCTGTAATTAAAATGTGATTTCAGGTAGAATTATTAAAGACCCCAGAAATCTATAAAGAAAAATCAAGACTTGTTTCTGTAGTTGATTAATTGTGCTATTTAATATTCTATTGACAGTAGTATTGAGATATGGAAAAGTTGACTATAAATCTGTTGACATTTAATACAACATACTTTATTTTCTGTAGCTGCAGCAAAAAATTATTCCTGATCAGGACCAACTGATGGCAATAGCACTAGAGTGCATCTATACCTGTGAACGAAATGACCAACTCTCTCTTTGCTATGACATACTAGAATGTCTGCCAGAAAGAGGATATGGGTAAGAATCCACAGTGTGCCAGTCTTAATTGTGTTGTTTTATTCTAACAGTTAAAAACGTTGCTTCCCCAAATGTTTACCTTAGAGAATTTTGGGAATGTGAAAAAAACGTAAAGAGGAAAACAAAATCGTCCTCAGTCCTATTGCCTAGGATAAACATTTCTTGTCTTACCAATATATGCGAAGTTCTATGTTTTGTTCAACTGTAATTATAAATTCTGAATTTTGTCAAACATCGTAATTTTCTATTAAAAAACAAAATACCACCACCATCTCCACAAAACTACTTTTATAAGTCAATAGGTAGTAATTGTGTTTTTAATGAAGCTTTTTTTTTCACATTTATGGACTAATTATATTTATTCTATGAATTGTTTGTTTTTTGCCTTTGCCTACAGGAATTCTTTTAAGTAGTGAATGTACCTAATTCTTAACTGTTTTTATGTTTAAATGGAAATGTATCTAATATGCTTTTGGATTATTTAGTTGTATGCAAGTCAAATTTGTATTTTTTCTTTGGAAGTCAGGTAACAATTATTCTTCTGATCCGTCTATTAAATTGAGTATGTATGATAAATTTCACATCTGGGGACATAAATAACAACACATGAAAGAGTGGTAAATACCAGCAGACCTGTTTTAAGCTTTTGTGACTTTTAGCCAAGTCATTTTACTTCTTTGGTCATTAATTTCCCGATTTACAAAATCAGATATTTAGACAAGAAAGCCTCATTCTCTGTTTTCTCTTTCTCTTTGCTCTCTTTTCATCTTCTCCCTCTTTTCTCTCTTTTCCTTTTACTTTTGAGAATATTTTTATTTCTTCTTTTTATTTTGGGAGGGGGGCTCATATCTGACCAAAGGAAATTTTTATTTCTTAGGTAGCAAATGATAGCAGTCACCAATTTTGCAATCTACCGTGAAATAGTTATTCATGCAGTCATTAGTGGAAGTGAAATCAGGTGAAAGATTAATGAGAAAAGGTTATTTGCATGATACCAAAGTATTACCCCAGTGACTTTTTTTTTGTTTTAATTTCAAAGTTGAGCTCTAACTGCCATCGTCTTAACCAAGTCGTGAAAGGTGGCATCACTTATAGTCAGACTACCTGACCTTATATGCCTCCTGATGTGATGCAGTATGAAGCACCTGGTCTTACAGCAGCCCTTAAGAAATATTTTTGCTAAAGTTGTTTACCGTGAGTCTAATCAGATTAGTCTTTTAGGCTGAACTTCTAGTTTGCAGCTAATAGGGGAAATAGAGAGACAAGTTAAATAACACCATGAAGAGTAAGACAAATACTGAATGTGGGCTGTTCTGTGCATTAACTGGTCTTTGTACTTTGAATAGTTAGTGTCATTTAGGAAGACAAAATGTGGGGCCGTGGGGAGGCGCTTTTCTAAAATAAAGGAGCTTAAAGGGACATGATCTTCCTCTAATTTTTAAATATAAATAATGTATGAACATAGTTAAAGTCGGAATAAGAAGACTGGTATTAGTAATATCCGCTGATAAACAACTGTTTGCTGCCCACTTTTCCCATTCTTGGATTCCTATCTTCAAAAAGCAAATACTTTCACTGGTAGATTTTTCCTTGTCTTTGCCTACCTCCTTTAAAATGTTATGCTCGTGTTGTTATTTTTTTGATTTTGCAGTTTTATATCATTTTGACTTCCTTTTGTGGAAGTCCTTTCCCTTCTCCCATATCCACTTCTCCTACCATTTTCCAGTGTTTTAATCATTATGATTATGTAAATATTGTTTATACTGCAGAACTAGATGTGGTTTATTTTCCTTTTAATACAACTATCTGATTTTCCTGGATTGAATAATTTCCTTTTCTGTTGTTTTCTTTTTTTCCATCACCCTCATGCTTTGACAGAACTGTTAAACCACTTTCGGTCGTGAAAACGATTTAATAATTTCTCTGTTCCTTTCCTGTTTTTTTTTTTTTTTTTTTTTTTTTTTCTGTCTGTCTCTTCTTCTCTCACTCTCTTTCTTTTGAAACATCCTTCTTGGAATTGGTATGAATGAATTGTTCTCTGTGTCTGCTGTCCATCTATTATCCTGGGACGTCGTTTGCCTCTCTCTTGTGTTGCATATTGCATTTCTTGATTTTCCTTTCTTCTTTCTTCACTTTTTCCTCATTTTGATGGAGTATACTGTCCAATAGCTTCCTGTCAAAGATTGCCTGAGAGGTATTTTTTAAAAGACTGTCACATATTAGGAAAGTACCATCATTGCACACTTTTACTTGGTAGAAGGTTTAATTGTACATGGAATAGACTTATAATCCTTATCTTGTGAATTTTGAAGGTACTACTCTTGTCTTTTCTTTCTAGTATTATTGAGAAGTTCAATGGCATCCTGAATAATACCTATTTAAATATAGATTTTTTTTAAAAGAAGGTTTTTTTGGTGTTCGGAAATAGCATAAGGATGTGTTTCTGTTTCATATGTAAATTCATTGTGGTGTTCACTGAATGGTCTCATCCATTCTGGAAATTCATAACCTTCAGACCTTTGAGGAATGTTCTTATATTTTTTTCCTTGAGAAGTTTATTCGTACTCCTCTCTTTTCTTCCTTCCTTCTTCATATAGGGAAAGGTAAATCAGAGTGGACTCAGCATCTGTGTATTATTCAGACCTGTACTGGTGTGAATACAGGCTACCTCACATCCCTAGTAGAGAGCAGCAGAGTGTACAAGTGTGTCTCTGAGAACTGTAGGCCTTCCATAGGCAGCCAAAGGCAGGTAAACTGGATAGTATTCATAGATTTTTGTAGCAAAATGTTCCCATTGTTTAAAAATCTCAACCCAAAGGCTGTCAGTGTGTCAGTAGTCAAATTGCTTCTCCCTGGAGTGTGACAAGAGATGCAGAAGCCCCTCTTTCCTCCGAAAGCTGGAGTGGCAGGGAGTTTCTTCCTTACTGGGCTCGGTGGGAACCTTATGATTCCTCTGTCAGCTTCATATCTCATTTCTTGTTCCTAAGTCAACCAGGCACAATCACTGACTTCCAACTCATGTGCATAACTCTTAAAAGTAAATATATTAGGCTTTGTTTTCCACTAAATTCAAATAGCATAAATATCAATTAGAGCTTATCTATTAATTATTAAATAGTAATTTGCCTGCTTTGAGGAGATTATCATGGTATCAGTAGGATTATGATATTAAAAACATTTTCTACGTAGATGTTATAGTTAGGGGATTAACATGTTTGTTTTTGAAGAGTGTGTAGGCTAAGAAATGCCTCTCGTGTATACATGGCCAAAAGCGTTTCTTGGCTTCAGATTATTGGTTTCTGATCTAACATTTTTTTATGTAAACACAAAGAATGGCTTGATATTTTCTTGTTACTCCATTAATTTCTTAATGATTGCATTTCATGTTTTTAATTTTCTAAGTAACTTGTAATTACAAATTAGCCTTGTATTAAAATATAGGGCTCAAAATATTTTCTGTGGTTCTCTTTGTTCTTCATGCCAAGTTTTTCAATTTATATTCTCTTGGTGATTATTTATTTTTAGTGGTTAAAATAGTTGTTATTTATCAAATGGTAAACTATAAATACATCCATTTGCTATTTGAGAAATGAGCAATCACTTAATCTAATTAAATTTTTTTGCATCTTACCTAGGCAGATTAGTCTGGCTAAAAAATTCTTTACTCATTATGTTCATGAATGTCAGTTCACAAAGGAAGAACATTGTACCTCAAATATCTGTGATAAATGATTATAATAGAGCTGTAAAATGATAATTTCCAAAATATTGCTGAATAAGGCCAGGTGCAGTTACTCATGCCTGAAATCCTAGCACTTTGGAAGGCCAAGGTGGGAGAATCAGTTGAGACCAGTCTGGGGAACATAGGAAAACTCCATCTCTATAAAAAAATTTAAAAATTAGCTGGGTGTGGTAGCGTACACCTTTAGTCCTAGCTACTCGGAAGGCTGAGCCAGGAGGATCGCTTGAGCCCAGGACGCAGAGGTTGCAGTGAGCCATGATCCTGCCACTGCATTCCAGCCTAGGTGACAGAGCAAAACCCTGTCTCAAACAAAACAAACAAACAAAAAAACCATAGACACACACACACTGCTGACTGAGTGTGTTAAGGGAAGTTAACTCTGATCAATAATCTTCTAAAGGACTTTCGGTAGAATATATCCCACTCACCATTCTTGTCCAAAGGCTAAAACTTAGTGTAAACAGATAGTGTAATATTTGTAAGTTGCATTGATTAATTGTTAGATACATTTAGACCAGGCAGGTAGTTTTAAAAATAATGAGAGTTTTTTGTCCAAAGCAGGACATTTTAATTTTCCAAGTCCAAAGATTTTTTGTTTGGACTTCTTGTTAATAAAACCATTGCTTTCTCTGGTGTGTTCCTCCAAGGTGACAAAGAAAAGAAGGAACAATGGTCATGCCAAAAAGGGCCGCGGCCACATGCAGCCTGTTCACTGCATGAACTGTGCCTGATGCATGCCCAAGTACAAGGGCATTAAGAAATTTGTCATTCGAAACACAGTGTAGGCCGCAGCAGTCAGGGACATTTCTGAAGTGAGCGTCTTCAATGCCTATGTGCTTCCCAAGCTGTGTGTGAAGCTACATTACTGTGTGGGTTGTGCAATTCACAGCAAAATAGTCAGGAATTGATCTCGTGAAGCACCGAACACCCCCACGCTGATTTTGACCTGTGGGTGCTGCCCCACAATCCCCACTAAAGCCTATGTAAGGAGCTGAGTCCTTAAATAATGAAGACAGACTATTCTCTGGAGAAAAATACAATGAAAATTGTACTTAAAAAATAAATAATAAAAAATAAATGAAACCATAAGATCTTGTGGGAATTCAGGTGGAGCATTGCACAGAAGACACCTGAGAGTGGCAGGGGCAGTGTTTGTCAGTTGAGTGTTTGGGACACAGAGTTGTCTAGGGTGAAAGAGGGCTTTTATAGCAGTAATAATCTTTTTCACCATCTCCCTCTATTCACTTGCACGTATGTTGTGCCATACTTAATCTTCCCTACCAGCCACATTTTTATTAGTTTGTGATCTTTTTCATGATAGTGTTTCTCCTAGTTTCTGCTTACTGGCTGCCTCAGAAAGCATTGCCTTTTCATCTTCACTCCCTACCAGGGATTATCTATGTGATGGATATACTTCCCACTGATTCCTTAACATTGAAGTGAATGGGTTCCCTTCCCTTAACGCACAGGGGATGATTATGTGTAAGAACTTTCCTGAGGATATAGAATCCTAATGGAAACTTCCTGGAGAGGAGGGGATCCTAAGATGTGTAGATAGGCCTAGGAGAAAGCCAACACGACTATGCTTCTTCTTAATCTGTTTCATTAGTTTAAAAGAACAGTAGTAAATAGTGATTTTACCCTTTACCTCATCTTAAACAATCGATTTGTAATTTTTTTTTTTTTTACCTTTAAGTACAACTGAACCAAAAGTACCCTAGAAAATAGTTGCTCATATCTGACTAATCTGTAACGGAGAATATTGTTCTACTCTAGCATTTCTTATTCTCTTGAATCTTGAGTAATGCTGAATGAATTTAGGCAATATTGTTATACAGTACACGTAAAAGAAACATCTTTCCTTTTTTTCACTTCATTAAGTTTTGTATTTTATTTAAAAATCTAATACTAAGCTTAAGGGCTTTTTTCTTCTTCTTTTAATTTATTAGTGATAAGACAGAGGCAACCACAAGGCTTCATGACATGGTAGACCAACTGGAACAAATTCTCAGGTGAGAAAAATGACAGTTTTTTTGGCTCCATGCTTATTAAGGGAATTTGTCCAAGAAATGTCACGTTAAGTCTGCCTGTGAGTCATTGTTTCTATTTTGACTTCATTTTTGTTTGTCTTGGGAGTGAATTTTCTCAACAGCAAATACGCTATACCCCTGTTGTAGTGAAGTGATAGAATAATAACATGATCTTTGAAAACCTACATTCAAATTTAGACCTTACCACTTACTAGTTGTGTGATCTTTGGGCCTAGGGTTTTCTTATCTATAATATCTTAACTCATGAAACTGTGGAATCAATATTAGATTAAACATTTAAAGTGCCTCCTACATCGTAGGCACATAAGGAATGTTCATCCATGCAGCAGTTATTGCATCTTTATCAGCAAGCAATGTTTATTACACTAACTTCCCTTTTTAGGACATAATACATTGAGTTGACTATTTGTATTATGTCAAACTGCATTAGAACCCTCATGCAACACTGGAGGAATATTCTTTACTGTTGTAGTAAAATGTTAAACTATCTCTTTTGGAGATTGAAATAATCTTAATTTCCCATGTAGAAAGTCTGATATTGTTTACTAATATTTATTTTTATCTTTATATAAATATGTACATTTAACTTTTAAGTATTGTATTAAAAGTAAAAATTTAAGAATAATAAACTTTGGTCTTCCAATATATAATTGTAGAAATTATAGCTAATAACATTACTAATAGTATGTATGATAATTTGGAGTCCACTGATTAGAAATCTTATTCAAATTAATGGACTTTAGTGTAAAAATATTTCAAGTTGCCTTTGAGGGAACAGAGTGGTTTTGTGTACCATAATATGTGAGTTTAATAGAGAATTAACTGTTCAGTTTCCTGAAGACCTGTATTTATTATTACCTAGCTTGATTCCTGTTATGTTGTGTTCTGAAAGTTATACAGTTGTATTTCTTGAAAAATGTTTACTAAATCAGCTTTTCCCATTGTAGGTTGGCTTGTGCCTGTCCTCCCCGCTACTTCCTAACACATTCAGTTTAGTTTGACTCAAGCTTGGTGGGTTGAGTCAATGTAAATTCATTCTCTACAAATCTGCATAGTTACCTTTATTTCTCTAGTAAAATTGAGAAGAGATAGCTCAAAGAGATACAGTGAAATAAACGTCATTTATTTCATCACATGTCTGTGATTGTAACCATGGGTGGTCCTGGTAGTTTTATTATGCCACCAGTACCTCAGGGAAACAGTTAACACCCTATAGGTTTCTGGATGATGTTTAGGTTTCACTATTTAGCTTAATTTACTGTGCTTTCAAGATAAGAGCTTTGTATTCCTGTTCCACCTCATAGCCCCAGATACTTGATAAATGTTTTAGTATACATAATGCCAGGCGACTTTACCGATGAAACCTATTTTCTGAAGAGTTACTGGATTCTATCCAGTCACTCTATTCAGTCCTGTAGTAGTCAGTTCATAAATGTGAGATTTTGTGAGTCAGATCAAGTGTTTATATGATGTTGATTATTATGGAATGGGATATCTCAAGAAGATTCATGACAGAGAAAATTTTTGACATATCTTGTATATTTATAAAATGGATTATTGATAGAAAATGAGCCTGATGATTTCCAGAGTCTTCTAACTCTAACATTCTTAGTTTATTGCTTTTCTAGTAGTCTTGCTTATAACAGAATACTCAATAGGATTAATAAGAATTAAAACTGTACTGAAAGTATAGATTTGGCTTATTTTACTGACAGGTGCTGTGGTAAAAAAGATTTTTGAGATAAAGATAGGTCATGCTTTCTTTTAGTATGCTACTTAGCCCAACTACATTCTAATAAAAGTCAATGAGAAAGGTAAGATTTGTTATATAATTATTAGATTTTTTTTTCTTTTTTGTTGAGAATCAATGTTATATGTAAAATTGGATTACACTATGGGATAATTTTTTTTAGTAATAAACACTGAAGTGCAACCTATATGCCTAAGATTCTTAGACTCTTTGTTTGGTAGCAAGACATTAAATAATCCTTTTTTCACTTACAGTGTGTCAGAACTTTTGGAAAAACATGGACTCGAGAAACCAATTTCATTTGTTAAAAACACTCAGTCTAGCTCAGAAGAGGCACGCAAGCTGATGGTTAGATTGACTAGGCACACCGGCCGGAAGTGAGTAATAAAATTAATTGATACTTGGGTCAATTAATTTTAAATATTTTCAAAAGTATTTCTCTTTTTCTGACAACCTCATTGTGTTATAACTGGTAATAAACTGCACATAAAGTGTAAGTATAATTTGATAAGTTTTGATATATGTATATACCCATGGGAAACCATCATTATGATTAAGATAATAAACATATCCAATACCCCTGAAAGTATTTTGATTACTCCTTTAGAATCCTTTCTCTCTTGCTTTTCGTTATCATGCTCCCTTCTCCTCATCAGGGCTACCACTAATCTATTTTCTTTACTTCTGTATATTACTTTGCATTTCCTAGAATTTTATATAAATAAATCACACAGTGTAATTTTTTTGTTTGTGTGTTTGTTTGGCTTTCACTCAGTATAATTATTTTGTGATTCATCCATATCGTGTCATGGATCAGTAGTTTGTTTCTTTTTATTTGCTGAATGATATTTCATTGTATGGAATTTTCACACCCTGTTTACTACTTCTCTGTCCATGGACATTTGGGTTATTTTGAGTTTTGGCTTTTACAAATAAAGTTGCTATGACTTCATTTGCAAGTGTTTTTGTGGACATATGCTTTCACTTCTCTTGGACAAATACCTAAGGATGAAATGGCAGGATCATTTGGTAGATGAATAGTTAACTTTCAAAAACTGCCAAACAGTTTTTTAAAGGATTTGTGCCATTTTGCTTTCCTCCCAGGCTCGTGGGAGAGTTACGGTTGCTACGTCCTACATTGCTCTTCTTTATCCTCATCAACACTTGGTGTGGTCAGTGCTTATTTGCTATCTGCATGTTTTCTCTGCCTGTCTTTAAAACTGAGTTATTTTTCTTTTTATTGAATTTTGGGACTTTTCTTATATATTCTAGATGTAAGTCTTTTTATTAGATATATGTTTTGTGAAGATTTTCTCCCATTTGTACCCTGTCTTTTCGTTATCTTTGTGTTTTGAAGAGTATACTTTCTAAAAAATTGCCTTTTAATCAATTTGTACTTTTTTAATGCTTTGCCACAATGTTTTTTTCCTACCGTTGTTAGCAAAATTTTTGGTTTTACATGTTACGTTTAGATCCATGAACCATTCTGAGAGTTCATTTTTGCTTATTGTTCAAAGTATGGATCAAAAAACTTTTAGGTCTAATTATTCCTCACCATTTGTTTAAAAAGCCACCCTTTCTCTACTGAACTACCTTTGCAGTTTTTTTGAAATCTGTTGTCTGTGTAAATGGGGACTTAATTTTGATTATTTTGTTCCATTGATCCATTTATTTCTTTCTTCCCATACCATACTGTGTTAATTATTGCAGATTTCTATTAAATATTGAAATTAGATAACAGTCTCCCGGCTTTGTTTTTTTCACCAAAGTTGTTTTGTTTATTATAGGGCCTTTGCAGTTCCATATGCATTTTGGAATAAGCTTACCAATTTCTTCATTTGGAATTTTGATAAGGATTGCATCAAATCTGTAGGTCAGTTTGGAGAACGTTGCTATCCTAAATCAATATTAAGTCTTCCAATCCATGAACATAGGATGTCTTTCCCTTTACTTAGTTCTTCTTTGATTTCTTTAAATGATCTCTTAGTTTTTAGTGTACTATTCTTGCGTTTATTTTGTTAAATTATTCTTAAGTATTTTATTCTTTTTTGGTCCTATTGTAAAGGGAATTGCTTTCTTAATTTCATTTTCAGATTGTTCCTTCCTACTGTGTAGAAATATAGTTGATTCTTTGATATATTGATCTTATGTCCTCTAACTTTTCTGGGCTTACTTATTAGCTCTAATAGTTTTTCTTTGCAGACTTCATGGGATTTCCTATGTAAAAGATTGCGCTATCACAGGAAGGTAGATCTTCCTGTGATATTGTTTCTTTACCTCTACAATATGAGTTTGTAGCAAGATACTTTCTCTTCTCCAAGCTTTTCTTTTTTGTCATCATATAATTTTTATGTATGTTAAGAACCCCACTTTGCATTGTAATTATTATTTGCAAGCAGTAAACTATTTTTTAAAGTGATGTAAATAATGTAAAAAATGTGTTGTGTATTTATCCATGTAGTTACCATTTCTGGCAGTTTTTATTCTTTATGTAGACCTGTGTTTCCATCTGGTTTTATTTTCTTTTTGTCTAGAAGACTTCTTTTAATTTTTTTTTTTTTTTTTTTTTTTGTAGTGCTAGGATGCCAGTGATTCATTTGTTCATCTTTGTTTGTTTAAAAGAGTCTTTTATTTCACATTTTTCTCTGAAGGATATAGTCACTTGGTATACACTTCAAATTTGACAGTTTTTTTTTTTAAGTATGCTACGGTACAGAAATTGCTCCACTATCTCCTAGCATGCATTTTTTTTCCAATGAGAAATCTGCTGTCAGACTTAATCTGTTTCTGATGTGTTTCTCATATTTTTTAAATTGCTGTTGTGAATTTCTCTTTTTGACTTCAGTTTCAAATTTAATTTCATGGTATAGTTTTCTTCATAAAACATCTTGGATCTTGGATCTTTGGGTTTATAGTTTCCATCCAACTTGGAAAATTTTTGCGTATTTCTTCTCCTTTTTCTTCTGCTCCTCTCCTTTCAGGACTCCAATTATACATTTATTAGGACCTTTCATGTTGTCTCACAGCTCATCAGTACTGTGTTACTTGTTGGTTTTAATATTCTTAGGTATTTGGGTTTCATTTTGGTGAATTTCTATCACTGTTCTCCAAAGTCCACTACATATTTTTTTCTCTAATGTCTCAATTTGTACATTCATTGTATTTTTCATTAAGAGTTTTTTTTTTTAAATCTCTAAGAGTTCAATTTTGGTTTTATTAAACTTTCATGCCTCATTAACTTTTGAACATATGTTAAACAGTTATAATACATTTTAAAATATTCTTGTCTGTTTTCTAACACCAGCTTTTCTGACATGTCTCTTCTTTTAAAACATCTTTCTAACATCTGTGATACCCATCTAATATCTGGGTAGGTTTTCAACAATTTTTTCCTCATTATCTGTCATATTTTCATGTTTTCAATGTAAAATAATTTTTTTTTTTTTTTTTGAGATGGAGTCTCTCTCTGTCGCCCAGGCTAGAGTGCAGTGGTGTGATCTTGGCTCACTGCATCCTCCACCTCCCGGCTTCAAGGGATTCTCCTGCTTCAGCCTCCCAAGTAGCTGGGATTACAGGTGTGCTCCATGCCCAGCTAATTTTTGTATTTTTAGTAGAGATGGGGTTTCACCATGTTGGTAAGCCTGGTCTCAAACTCCTGATCTTGTGATTCACCTGCCTTGGCCTCCCAAAGTGCTGGGCTCAGACAGGCATGAGCCACCGTTCCTGGTCGCAAAATAATTTTATTAAATACTAGACATTATGAATTTTTCCTTCTTGTATGCTATCATATTTTGTATTTTATAACTTTTAAAAAATTGTTTTATTTTATATATTTAAAATATACAGCGTGCTGCGATGGGATACATATAAATAGTAAAAAGGTTACTATGGTGAAACAAATTAACATTCATCATCTCACATAGTTATCTATTTTATTTTGTTTTTGTGGCAGGAGTAGCTGAAATCTACTCTTTTAGCATGATCCCATGTACAGGACAATTTTATTACCTATAGTTCTCATGTATACTAGACCTCTAGGCTTGTTCATCTACCTGTCTGCTACTTTGTATCCTTTAATCTGCATCTCCTTATTTGTCCCATCCAACCCTTCATGGTAACCACTGTTTTGGTGTCTATTTCTTTATACTTGATTTTTTTTATTTCACATATAAGTGAAAACATGCAATAGTTTTCTATGTCTCATTTATTGCACTTATTGTAAATCTTGTACTTTTTTCTGGGACATGGTTAATTTACTTGCCAACAGTTTAATCCTTTTGCTTCTTGCATTTGAGGTGGAGGAAGAGCTCCTTCTAGGGCTAATTATTCCCTATAACTGAGCTAAGACTCTGCTTAATGCCCGTGTGTCCTGAGGTTTTCCAGCGGGTATGAGCTTGACATTATGGTCTCTTTGCCTAGCCTCGGGCAGTTTAACCGCAGGCATTTATAGCTTCTACTTGGCTGAATATTTGCAGGGATCCTTTGCACATCTTGGGAATTTCTTCCAGTTCTGCTGTGTCCTCCCTGGCACTTCGTCCTGCATGTGCTCTGTGTGCTTTGGTTTCTCTGGAATTTTAGTTCTATCTTCTCAATGCAGGGAGTCCACAAGTCTGCTTAGATTTTTCCTTTCTTGTGCCGTGGTCTGGAATCTTTCTCAAGGCAGTAAACTGGGGTAGTCTTAAGAGTCATCTCAGCAGTGAGCCATGACCGTGCCACTGCACTCCAGTCTGGGTGACAGAGTGAGACCTTGTCTCAAACAGCAACAACAAAAAAGACTTCGTTTTATCTCTCAGGGATCATTGTCTTTTATTGCCTGATGTCCACTATTTTTGCGTACTTTTACTTGTTTTAGGCTGGAGATTTAATTCATTTCCTTTTGCTTAATCTTTTCTGAATGTGAACATCCCTTTGGAAGTCCCCCTTGATCTATGTCTTTCATGTCTTCTAAATTCCTGTAAGGAAGTCATATTAGGAAATTATCTTGACTCGGGAGTCAGATGACTTGGATTCTGGTTCTAACTCCACAGTATACCATCAACTCTTTTTTATAAAAGAGATGTTTACTGCTTCGTACATTTTTATAAAATGATCATACCAAACCCATGTAGACAGCAATTAAGTGAAGAAATAGTGCATTATTCTTCTGTCAATGTGGGCTTCCCTGAGGCTAAGATTAGAGTGTAAGTTGTTTGGAAGGTAATTCTAGCCTAGCATCAGTAGGAGAATGGGGAACTGATACAGGGAAGAAAAAGGAGCCAATACTGGTTATATTACATAAGGGGGTTTTCCACTGTGGACTAGGGCTCAGTATTGCTGGGGTCATCTGGGAGTTGGAGGATTACTCAGCTACCCTCTCGTGGCTATCATTGTTTGCAGACTGGTCTGATGAGTGTTAACTCCCTTATACTTCCAGCATAACTAAGCATGCCTTTTGGCAGTGGAAGTCCTCAGACAGGAGTCTGGTTGCTAAAGTAGGATGCTATCCATGTGTATGAAAAGTTCACAGCAGTGAGAACTGAGTGTATGTATATGGATTGTTTGTGCTATAAGTTACCCCCCTTCAAAACACTAAAACACTATAGAATAACTTTGCCTCATTTTTTTCTTTACTTTATATAAATGGAATTATATAGTATATAATTTGCATGTAGCTTCTTTCTCTCGACATTGTTTGTGAGATTCCTTTGTATTGTTGGTATAACCTTAGTTTGTTCGTTCTCAGTGTTGTAAAGTATTCCATTTTGTGAATATAACACATTATTTATACATTCTCTGTTGATGGACATTTGAATTGTTTCTCATTTTCTCCTGTAATTAATGCTACTGCTATGAATAAATTTGTACTTATCTGTCTTCTGGTGTACATATTTCTGTCCTTCACTTGAATATCTACCTGGGAGTGGAACTGGTGAGTCATAGGATATACCTGAGTTCAATTTTAGGAGAGTCTGCCAAACAGTTTTTCAAAATTGTACTGTGTATATTTCTCTCAGCAATATGTAAGAGTTACAGTCACTCCACTACGTCACAAATACCGGATACTGATTTTTTTTCTCTCATTTTAGCCATTTAGATGGGTATATAGTGGCATTTCATTGTCTTTTTAAAATATGCATTTCTTACATGACTGTTGAAGTGGAAAATGTTATAAGGGTATCAAAACATTAAATACTTAAGTAAATCTAACATGAGATGTGCAGGACTAATGAAGTGGAAAACTTTATGATAGTATCAAAACATTAAATACCTAAGAATAAATCTAACATGAGATATGCAAAAGTATCTATATGAAAATTATGAAACATTGTTGAGATCTGTTAAAGATCTAAAGAAATGGAGGAATACATCATGTTTATAGATTGGAAGAGTCAGTAGTGGAAAGATGTCAATTCTTCTCACTCCTCTGTTTTTTTCCTGCATTCCTAATAAAAATTCCAGCTAATGTATATATTCATTTGAGAGTTGCACAAGTATAGAATCTTTGATACAAACATTATGACAGGTACATAGGTGATGCTCAGAAAATATTTAATGTGTTGCTTAATAAA
Source organism: Rhinopithecus bieti (assembly GCF_001698545.2). Lineage (NCBI taxonomy): Eukaryota > Metazoa > Chordata > Mammalia > Primates > Cercopithecidae > Rhinopithecus > Rhinopithecus bieti. The sequence continues at coordinate 1,147,681 of NW_016805181.1, read as the reverse complement.
AATTTGGTGAATGGGCCAAGCACAGTGGCTCATGCCTATAATCCCAGCACTTTGGGAGGTAGAGGCGGGCAGATCACTTTGAGTTTAGGAGTTCAAGACCAGCCCAGGCAACATGGCAAAACCCTGTTTTTATAAAAAACAAACAAATATTAGCTGCACATGGTTGCTTATGCCTGTAGTCCCAGCTACTTGGGAGGCTGAGGCTAGAGAATTGCTTGAGCCCAGGAGGTGGAGGTTGCATTGGGCCGAGATCTTGCCACTGCACTCCAGCCTGGGCAACAGAGTGAGACACTGTCCTAAAAGAAAAAAAACTGTGAATGAATGACTTACTTATTTTTTAGTATGTGTTGCTTAAAGCACTGATAATTTTTAGCTACTCATTTCAAAGGAGTAAGTGAGAATAAGTGAGTGAAAAGATAATGACAGATTTTAAAATCTGGAAAACTTTGTTTCATTTTGTCTCTTTCTATATTGTCATCATTTAAAGTAGCACATCTAATGAAATTAGAAATTTTGCTAAGTTCTTTGGAAGTTCATTTAGAGCCAGTTACAACAGAGACAGGAAAACTGAACAATTAATATTCATACTTTATAATGGTGCACTTATTTATGGAATTGTTTATTTACATTATTTAATGAATATTTTATTATGGATTTTGACATAATTTGTGTCCGTATTATGCTTGATGTCTGGCTTACAAAGAAAAAGATATAGTACCTCCCTGGTCCAGAGGGGGATACACTTAATGAATATGAAGAGAATATTTATAAAGGCTATGAAGGCCATGAGAGAACTAACAGATTACTCTGTAGAAAAATTGGCAACATAATATGTCAAATGTATATTTAAAAAAAGAAAAGAAAAATTGGCAACAGAGTTGAAAGACATTTCAATTAGATGATATCCAAATGGTCCATAAAGAAACCGATAACTTTTTGACCTATTAGTCATTTAGTTTATGCATAGAATAAAGGGTAAGTATGACTTGGAGGTGCTTGCCGGACAGTAGGTGGAGATGCTGCTGTGAGGATGGACATGAAGATCAGCAGAGAAGTCCGAACTGGAGTTACGGATTTGAGAATGATCCCCATGTGTGTATGGGAAGGTTAAATTCCAGATCTGTAGGGAGACTACATAAAAATGTAAAGAAGACTGGGGAAAAAAGGCACCTCAAGCACTAATCCTGAAGGAGTAGAATTAAGCAAAGGTAACTTTTCAAGAACTTTTTAAACATATGTTGTTTACCTAAATTTTAGGATTTAGAAATTCAGTTTAACCCAACTATCAAAGTAAAATAAAACCCAGCAGTAAAACACACTATTGTATATTCCTTTCTATCTTTTAAGAGCTGACTCCAACACATCTTCCAGGAGACCTTGTTTGACTCCTCCAAGCTTAATTGAATTCTCCTTCCTAGAAATTGCCTAGCATTTTTTATCTACCTACCCCCCCCCCTTTTTTTTTTTTTTTTCCTTGAGACGGAGTCCGCTCTGTCACGCAGGCTGAGTGCGTGGCCTGACTCAGCTCACGCAGCTCGCCTCCCGCGTTTACGCATCCTCCCGCCTCAGCCTCCCGGTACCTGGGACTACAGGCGCCCCCCACCTCGCCGGCTAGTTTTTTTGTATTTTTTAATAGAGACGGGGTTTCACCATATTAGCCAGGATGGTCTCAATCTCCTGACCTCGTGATCCGCCCGTCTCGGCCTCCCAAAGTGCTGGGATTACAGGCTTGAGCCACTGCGCCTGGCCGTATCTACCTCTCTTACTATCTGTTGCAGCTATATGGTGTTACACTGCAACTATACTACAGTCATTAACACATGTGCCTTAAGTTCCCTTCTAGATCGTAATCTCTCTAGTGCAAGTGTTATAGCCACCATACACCTCAGTTAGGAACTTACATGTCAGTGGCCCTCTCTGGTAATTTAGATAACTTTGACTATTTAAATGCCTTAAGATTTCTTTATAGCTACAAATGGATGGCCAATATTTCCAAGATCATGCTGATTTTACTCTAAAATCTACTTTTCAGCAGGAAAGCATTGTAATTGCTGCTAGATTACCTACCAACCCACCTCCCCTAGCCCCGAATTAGTTCCCTAAATACTTACAGAGTCCCTGAAGTTAATTTCTACTCATGGTAATCTGTTTACTGTGAATATATAAGAGAATATGATGCCTGTTTTCATAGTAGTTGACTTGAAATGAATCTTAATTATTTTATGCATACTTCCATGGCTTGGCCTTCAATACCCACAGAATATTCTTATACATATTCTAAAGGGTGGCAGATATCAGCAAATCTGTCACAAATGCACGTTTTACTAACTTGAGGTACACTATTTCTCCCTGGGAAATCCACATCTATTCCAAAGCTGCAACTAATGCGTTTGTGTTCAGGGATCTGTCTGTTAATTTGCAAAACTCTTGGTTAGTTTCTTCAAGTTCTTCTCTTGATTCTTATTTACTGAATATATTCTTTAAAAGGCCATTGTAAATAATGCATAATGAGTTTATTTTTATTAGAACCTTTACTTACGGCTAGCCATGTGCGAGAAAACATTAGTACCATCTGCCCCAGTGTTTATGGCTTCCAGAAGAACAGCTGGGCTATAAGAAATTGAATTTAGCTAGATAATGCCTAGGTCTGATTTTATCAAGTGTGTGCAAGATGGACACTCACTTCATCCATCATTCTGCTACTTCTCTGCCTGTAAGAAATCTGAAAGAACCCTCCAGTTTTTTTGAAGCCTAAAGACTTCACATACCCAGGTCAGACAAATGGAAACATTTCATGGATTGTCCTGAAATACTTGAAATATATCATTTTGTTTTGTGTATTTGTCTGCTGGAAGAAAAAAAGTGTTCTCTTATGCCTAATTGCATATGGAACAAGAGTAATTCTTCCTTTCTTATAATAAATATAAAATGCATCAGCAAATGAAGCATGTGCTTATTAAAAATTTTAGGAGAAAAAATTATAAAGACTATTTTCTGCTGTAATTATCCCAAATATATACTTTTTCTATAGCAATAATTATTAAACACATACAATCTATCTGCCCTGTTTTTAATGCATAGTGACGATTTTTAAAGGCATTGTAAAAGATCAAAATAAAAGGTGCATGAAAAAGAAACATCATCTAGTTGGTATTTGACCAACTTAAAACAAAAACCTGCTCTCCCTGAATAATGATATTCATGATTATGTAGAATGTCAAGACTAGAAAGTAAACATAAATGATGATTTCAAACTCATGTATATTTAACTAAGATGAACTTTGGAGAGAGGCAGAGAGAATTACAGCATATTGTCTCTCCTACTTGAATCAATATTAGAATCATACACATGACTTAAAAAATAAAAAACCGAGATGTATTTGTAACTTCAGATTCATTCATTCACATTTGTTGAATGTTTATTACATACCAGAAAATAGAGGGGTCTTTTCATATATTTTGGTAAAAGTTAATGTTTATGCTATACAAAAAGGGAATCTAAAGTTCAGGGAAATTAGAAAATTTATTCAAATTCATGGGTAATTTAGCTTATTCTTATATTTAGGAGCACGTTGCTTCAATGCCTGTGTTTTGTCAAAATTAATCTCATTTATTGCTTATCACTGATGTGGGCTTTCAGTGAGGAAAGTGAAAGTCAGGAATATTAAATGACTTGCTCACAATCACACAACTAAGTTGTGACTTTGTTTGAATTTGGGAACAAAACCCTTTCCCCTGCTGTAGGAGAATCTGACCATTAATTCTCTAGCTCTGTAACTCTGGAAATCAATATAAAGTGGTTTTTAATCTAGATTATAGAGGCCTCACTACTTAGCTAAAACAGATCCCTGATTGGTAAATTGCCTCTGGCCTGGAGGACCTGTAAATGAAGTAGAAATACCTGACGGGGGCTTTATGCTTTGGGCTTTCCTGAGTGCATTGCAAGAGATGTTGGCTCTTTCATGACATGTAGCTTGTTCCTAAACACAGCAACGCCAAGAACTACTCTCTGAGGGTCTGGCTCCTTCTACTGGGGCAGTCACCTCAGAAGAGAACTCCTGGAGTGCTCTGTGAGTTGCTTTGTGGACTGCTGCCAGTACTCTCACTGTAAGAAGCAACTGATGCTGCCCTGCTGGTGAGCCACGGTTCTTGTCCCCCAGGCTGATGGCAGATGCGGCCTGCGGTTGTCCTATGGATGTGAATGTTCAGTTGAGGTCCAGAAGACCTCTTGACAGGGATTGCTGAGTGATGAAGATGGAATTTGAAGCCAACCTCTGTCATCAAGTGCTTTTTCTGCTGTATCATAGCTGCTTTATCTTGCAATGGTTCATTTTACCTTAGAAACACAGCTTCTTTACCTTTACCATAATTACCATTCAATTCCATTTCAGCGTGTGTCTGCGCAGGCTATGACAGGCCGCTTTGTCACCGTCTCTAGCATTGAAGCATAGCTGCCCAGCTTTCCCCTCTATCTTTAATCCAAGTGTTCTCCTGTCAATTTAAAGGAGATATATTCCTTTTGATCATTTGGGAGCTGATGTGGTATATAGAGTGGTTTTTTTTTTTTTTTTTTAACTTTTGACCATTTGAAGAAAGAGTTTTATTAATTGTTTTCTTTTCCTCTTCCTTCTCTTTTTTATGTGTTGTTCCAGGCAGCCTCCTGTCAGTGAGTCTCATTGGAGAATGTTGCTGCAAGACATGTTAACTATGCAGCAGAATGTATACACATGTCTAGATTCTGATGCCTGCTATGAGGTAACTCTAGAACCATACACAATTTTTTTTTAATTCAACAGTTTTGATTGTTATGGTTTATTGAATGCAAGAATGATGACCATAGGCTACCCTGGAAGTAATATTATTTAATAATAGCCAATAACTAACTAGTGCTTTATTCACATTTTTAGAAAATGTGAATTGTACTTGACTTTTCTCACTTCCATAGTTTTAGTGGTCACTAAAACTTGTCTAATGCATCTGAGAAAGACCTTGAAATCTGTCCTGTCTTCATCTCTGCTGAACTGCAGCAATCCCCATACTTGTTTCCCTACCTCCAACTCTAGTTTACACGATAAAAAAGTATTTTCTAAAACAAATCTTTTCATGACACACCCCTTCTAAAAATGTGGTGTTGTTCCATATCAATAATCAAAAAGTAGCTCTACTCCTTAGCATGACATAGAAAGCTACAGAAGATGCCAGCTCCCTTACCCCTTCCACTTTTGTCACTGTCCATCATGTACCCTATGTTGCAGTAGCACCATCAAGCCTGTCATCAGTTCCTCCGTCCACCCTGCTGTTTCATGTTTCCGTCACTTTGCACACATTGTTCCCTTGGCCTGGAATATATTCCTCTTTCCTTTACTTAGAAAACTCCAACTAAAAGTTCAGAACTCAGCTCACTAATTATGTTTTCTAGGATACCTTCCTTTGTCCTTCCTCATAAGTTGCCTATAGTCTTTCTTTAAAATGTAGTTGTTTATTTGTGCATTTCTTCCATTTGGTCATCAGCTCCTAGACAGACATTATTGTATCATGTGCACTCTCATATCCCCTAATGCGTTTTATAACATATGGATTATAAAGGATACGTAAGAAATGGTTATCAGTTGACTGGGAGTATAATCCAGGGGGATTTACTCATTGATTTGGAAGAGATATATACACGTGTGTATGTGTGTGTGTGTGTGTGTGTGTGTGTGTGTGTGTCTAGTCGCCAAGTCAGAGGCAGATTACCAGTATTTATATTTCCATTTTATATGTGTAAAATCTCCAAGTCAGAGGCAGTTTACCAATATATATATTTCCGTTTGTGTGGAAAAAATGACCTAACTCATTTTTAATAAGATGCAATCTAAAACAAGTTTTTTTAATTTGAATTTTCTTGTTAAATAAGCCAGGCACAAAATCATAAAGAGTATTTCTTGTGTCGCTTTGCTCTTATACTGCAAAGCATAACCCATTGATGAAATTAGAATTGTAAAAATAGGTCTCTGCTTTGTGAAATTGTTTAGTTTTTAAATTCAGGGCGATTTTAACAAAGAATGCTAATGTAGACTGTTGAGAAATGAATGGTTTTATATTTGAATTTCAAGTTTTTAAATGCATGAATAACTAATGTTTCTATTGATGATTACAGTCTCTGACCACATACAACTGCCAGTGTCTTCCCCTTTTGCATCTAAAGCAAAACCTGAAACCAACTTCATTAGAACATAATTTGTATGCACATGAGATTTAAAACCCAACTGTCACTAGTATGTTTGAGGTAGCGTTTTTACATTGGAGTGGCATTATTTTGATTCATTCCTGTTTCTGATTCTGATTGCAAAATTGGCAGTAAGTATATTACATTTGAATTATTTTCTGTGTGGAGTAATCCATCAAAACAACTCATTATATTACATTTTAAAATATTTTAACACCTTTTATTAGGCTTTGATATTTTAATAACTTCTGTCCATGGGTCTCCCTTGTGGAGAAAACATTTGAAAGCATGTTATAACAGTTTTGAAAAGGCTGTAGGAGACAGTAATAAAGATTTGACAGACTTAAAAATTTAAATATAATTTAAAATATGCTATGTTGTCTTAGTGACTTGGTTGTTAGATTTTGCTGTCCTTGGAAAATAATTTGAAAGTTCTAGTGGCATAATTTTGAAAATGTTAGATAAAGATTTATATATAGCCTGTAGAACAGAAATCCATGTTGTTCATTTTAACAACTGTTCCAAGTTTTAGGGCAAATATTTTTCAGTATTGGACATTGACTCTTTATGGCTTACTTGAGTAGACCAGAGATATATGGAGAAACTATGACATATAAGTCATCTGGATTAGACATATTGTAAGCCATTTTCATCTGTCAGATATAAGTGATTAGGGTTGCTCTTTAATAGTTCGCTTTCTGTCACAGTATCTGCTTTATAGCGGATCCCTCTTAGATACAGTGTTTTTATCCTTATCAGACATCTTAGCAAAGGCTTCTCTAAAAATGCCTTCTGCAGGAAGCCTAGACATAAAGAAGTGAAAATAAGGGCATCCTGTGAAGATTGGATGGTCTTCTTAATTATATTGAAACTCTTGCTTCTCCATTAAATGTTACTTTTTAAAAGTCTCTTATTTCTGTGCTATCCTCATCCAACTATAGAGTGACGGGAGTACATTTTGGGGGAAGTTCTTAGACTAATTATATGTAACGTTGTTAGTGTACGTTTAAAAAGATTGCTTTGTTTATGTAAACAATCTCAATTATAGAAGGAATTTTGTGTTAATCGATGTTAGTTGCCTAGTAGAGTACAGTGATATTTGTATGAATATCTTCAGTATCTCTTGTTTTACTTAAATAATTTTTAATATGTACATTATTTAAAAACTCAGCATTATAATATATTTTAATTTTAATGACTGCTTGTAAGTATAGCATTTGTGGCATGACTGGTTCATAAGACTTAATTCAGATGCTTCAAGCTGTATTATATTCAAAGATTTTTCTTTTTTTTTTTTTTTTGTTTGAGGACGAGTCTCGCCTCTGTCGGGGCCAGGGCTGGAGTGGCAGTGGCCGGATCTCAGCTCACTGCAGCTCCGCCTCCCGGCGGTTCACGCCATTCTCCTGCCCCGCCTCCCGAAGTAGCTGGGGACTACAGGCGCCGCCCACCTCGCCCCGGCTAGTTTTCTGTATTTTTTGTAGAGACAGGGTTTCACCGTGTTAGCCAGGATGGTCTCGATCTCCTGACCTCGTGATCCGCCCGTCTCGCCTCCCAAAGCTGCTGGGAATACAGGCTTGCAGCCACCAGTTGAGCCACCGCGCCCGGCCCAAAGATTTTCTTTTAAGAAATTAAAATGGGGCCGGGCGCAGAACCCATATCAAAATGAAAATTAAAATTAGGAAAAGAGAAAAAATAGAAATGGTTAAAATAGTTTTAAGCAAAATGGGCCCTGTTGAGAGTGGGATAGTATGTCTAATCCTGTTTTTAATGAATATCAATTTTAGATAGTTGACCTAAGTATTTATTGTAATACATTATTATGCTTAATTTTGGTTTAATCAATGAAATTATTCTTTCTAAAAGATCGACTTTTTTTAATTGAGGGGAAATTCACAGAATGTAAAATTAACCATTTCAAAGTATACAGTTCATTGTCATTTACAATGCTGTGTGGCCACCACCTGTAGGATGGATGTGTTTTTTAATTTATTTCATTTGGATTTCAGAGCCTTCATTTCATTGAGAATTGAATCTTCCCTTTTTATAGCTAATTCCAGTTTCTCCTTTTTTCCAGATATTTACAGAAAGCCTTCTGTGCTCTAGTCGCCTTGAAAACATCCACCTGGCTGGACAGATGATGCACTGCAGTGCTTGTTCAGAAAATCCCCCAGCTGGTATAGCCCATAAAGGGAAACCCCACTACAGGGTCAGTTATGAAAAGAGTATTGACTTGGTTTTGGCTGCCAGCAGGGAGTACTTCAATTCTTCTACCAACCTCACTGATAGCTGCATGGATCTCGCCAGGTAGAGTCACTCCATAGTCTTTTCTAAGATGGAGGGGGAAAGTCAGAATGTACAAACTGTGTTGTTATTTTTCCTTTACAAAATATAATATCACAGGTACAGATTGACTACACTATTTGGGGCACAGTTATTTTTTTGCTTGAAAATAAAAAGAAAACAATGTTATGAATGTCCATCAGCTTAAACCTTTTTCTCCAGCACGCTTTCTCATGGTCATTTTGGCTGATTATCTATAAGGCTGTGTATTTCTCTTCTGTTGTAAGAGATTCATGTGATAGCCTATAAATTCAAGTTCTGAAAATTTTCAGCATGCATAGGTGATGTCTGTCTCGTTCATGTAGCTTTCACTTTGTTTAGAGATAAGGGACCTAAGGGACCTAAATGCCAGGGCATAAATCTTTGGGGGAAAAAAAAAGAGACAAGGGACCTGATTAGATGATAAAGCTTAGAAGTCACTTCCTGGCTGAAATTTCTCGACTATAAATTCAATTCCTCTCTTGTCCCCATTGTACTCCGATTTTAGCCCACTCCTCTTATTTAACACTAGTAAGGTGTGTTCATAATCTGAGTTCTCATAATTAGGTATACACAATTGCGGTGATTTTTTTAGAAGACTTGATTCAAGATTTAGGGTTGCTTTTTATAAAGTTTTTTTTATAAAGTTAAAAGAGCCTAATAAATACAGATCAAGGAATAAAATATGTATCACCTCTGTGTTAATGAATCTTAAAAGCTTAAAAAAGATAATCTTCCTTGTTCAACATTTCAGAAAAGCAGTTTACAGACGGTCCCCAACTTGAGACGGTTCAACTTTCAGTTTTTCAACTTTATGAGAGTGTAAACGTGATATGCATGCAGTAGAAACAGTACTTTGAGTGCTCATACAACCATTGTGTTTTTCACTTTCAGTTCAGTATTCAGTAAATTACATGAGAAATTCAACATTTTCCTATAAAATAGTCTTTGTGTTCGATGATTAAAAGCCTAGCCAAGCTGTAGGCTAATGGAAGTGTTCTTAGCACTTTTAAGGTAGGCTTAACTAAGCTATGATGTTTGTTAGGTTAGGTGTATTAAATATGCATTTTGAATTTATGATATTTTCAACTTGCAATGGGTTTATTGGGACATAACCGCATTGTAAGTTGAGGCACATCTTCAATTGTATTAGGTCCGCTGTCCCCTGCCTTCTGAGTGATACGCTGCTGTTCTTGCCACTCCTGGTCATTTTCCAACTCTTGTTTGCAGTGTCTAGTTCCTCTAATACGTATTTCTCCTTCCATTGGTACCCTGGACATCTGAGTCTGTTTTTTTCTCTTTGTCTGAGATCCCCTTTCTAGACTCTGCTCTACTTTTCTTACTCAGAGCTGTGTTGATCCTCATTCATTTCTAGAGACATACTTTTTAATTTATTTTTTCCTCCTCAAGGCAACTGACAATTTTGCTGAACCCCTGAGTTTGTCATGTAATCTCTCGGTTTTTGTTTCTTGATCAAATAAACTGAAGAAAGGTAGAATCTCTTCAGTAATAAGGTGGCTATGGTCTCTAGCAAATTATTTACTTATTTCTTATTCTTACTGTGTCTGCTTTTCCAACACTGTACATCCTAAGTTTATCCTGTTTTCTCAGATTTTCTGGTTAACAGTCTGTAAGAGATTATACATTTTATTTGATAGGAATTATCCACTCACTATTTAAACAAAGTAGTGAGATTTTTGAGCCCAATCATTTTCCCACTATTTTGCACATTATACCTGTGTATAGTTTTACAAAAATGAGATAATACTATACATTTCTTGTTATTACACACTTTTTTCAGTTGTTTATGAAGCTAGTATATACAGATCTGCAGCATTTCCATATGCTTTACGGCATTGTGTCGAGTGGTTGTGCTAGATTTGTTTAGTTCTTTTCTGACTGCATTTAATACACCTTTTCATTGTCCGAGAAGCAGCAGAGTGTAGAGGTTAAGAACACAGCAGTTTCTCCAGCCAGATGTCTATGTGCAAATCCACTTTTTTTCAGCTAACAGCGCTGTGACGTTGGGCCAGTCATCAGGACCTCAGGTTCTTCACCCGCAAAATGTGGATAATAGTAGGATTATATCATAGGGCTATTGTAATATTAACTGAGTATGTAAAGTGGTTAGAACTATGCCTGTTGTAGATGGATAATGCAAGAGGAATTGCTGGATCAAAGGATAAGCACATGGAAAATTTTGATGTTTGTTATCAAATGGCACCACTTTCTTTTCCATTACCTAAGGCACTAAAGGGCCCCTTCTCTAAATTAATTTTCAGTCTTTCCAGTGTTTGCCTGTTGAACAGCTTCATTTGCACTTTTACATTTGAAACTGATTTCTAGCTTTGATTATTTTTCTTTTGGGGTGTTCATCTTTTTACTATTGATTCTTATGAGCTTATTTTGGAGCATAAGGAATGTTTGCCCTATGCCTATCTCAAATATTTTACTACATTGCCAACTTTGTATTTTATGTGATTTATCTTTCCAATTGCTATTCAGAATTCTTTTAAAATTGTGGTTCTTTTACAATTTCTGTCTTTACTGTCATCCTTTGAAAAACTTTAGTTCCCAAGACTATTAAGACAGTTTTTCCTATTTTTTAGTGCTTTGATAGCTTTATTTTTTACATTTCAGTTTTATCTTTATTTGGAATTTATTTTGATATTTTGATTATGGTAGCAATTGGAACACCTTCATTTTACAAACATGCCGTATGTGTGTAACGTGGCACTGCACTGATTGCAACCTGTGAGCCTGAGTGTATTTCAGTGTTTATAGTTATGTTGAATGTAGAAAATAACCCGTACATTCTTACTGATTAAAGCATTATTTATTAATTAACATTTTATTGAGGAAGCAGTAAATATTTAAACAATACAAAAAGGATATATTGGAGAGATTGATTTTCCCCCCACATGACTAATAGTTATTTCAGACCCAGCAAAGCTTAAAAGTAACTCCTCCACCAAGTCCCCCCCATTTCCACCCCCCCACCAGTGATATCTTATCTCAGAAGGAATTATGTTTTCACTAACCATGTTATTGAACTTGACAAAGTTGTTTAAAGCAGTTAGCTCTTTCTTTTCTCCTAAGTGATTCTATTTTTATTTCGAATGATGAAAATACCAAATATAATCGCTTTTGAAACTGGGAATTGTATTTCACCTCAATCTTTTTGGCAGGTGTTTCCCAGAGATCATTTAAAAAGCTGGTCCTTCTATATTTCCCCTTCATTGCATCTCTTTTTCTCCCACAAGGACACACCTTCATTTCACAAACATGCCCTGTGTGTATAATGTGGCACCAAACTGATTGTGACCTGTGAGCCTGGATGTATTTCAGTGTTCACAGCTATATTGAATACAGGAAATAGCCCATACATTCTTACTGATTAAACAGTTATTTATAAACTCTTTGTAAATAAATTGTTGAGGAAGCAGTAGATATCCAAACAATACAAAAAGGATGTATGTATTGACAATAAGTCTCCCTCCTCATTCTAGTTCTCCTAACTTTATCCTTCAGTCATTTTTAAATATTGATTTCTTATGTATCCTTCCAAAACTTTTTATCGGATGTTACCTCTTCTTTCTTAAGTCATGAATAAATTCTTACTATTATGCATACGTTTCTGTGCACTGTTTTATTTTTCACTCATATTCTGTATTGAAGGTTATTCATTGAGTACAGACAGATGTATTTTATCCTTTTTGATGGTTGTAGAATATTCCATTATATGATTTATTTAATTTGTTCCTGATTCGATATGCTTTCTTTCATTTTTAAAAACAATCTGGTAGTGAGCATCAATCATTATATGTCTTTGAGCACATGTGAGCCTGTCTGTAATATAAATTTTGAGAATTTATTTGTAATTTAGAATTTGTTTGTAATTCCTGGGTCTAGAGGAAAAAAAAATGTAAAAAAGTGCATTTACAGTTTTGATAGAAACCACAAAGAGATTATAGACCTTTCACACTTGAATCAACAGTAGATGTGAGTGTGCAATTGATTTAAATCCTCCAGTTTTACAAGAGCAGGCTAGGCCTGTATCTGTCACTCAGTCTTGTGAATGCCATGCTGGGGCTTAGATGCCTGCATCTCATGATCTGTGATTCTAGCATTCATGAGCCCTTTACCGTCTGATCTATCTTTCTAGTCTTACATTCCAATGTTCCTCTAAACACCTTTAGAGAATGAGTTTATTCATTAAATGAAACTTTTATTAAATGTAGTTTCTTTGAATTTAAACAAAAACTTACTTAAAATACTCCATGGGAATCCCACATTCTTAGCTTAGCAAATCACTTTCTTCTGTAGTTCATCTCAGAACTATATATTACCAACAGATTCCTCCTTTTTGATCAGAAGCATGTTCTCTGTGCAGTTTCCTAAGTCATTTCTTGTTTCTTTTGAGAGACCAAATTATGACCAAATCAAGACATTTCTGTTTTTCTTAGAAGGGAAACTGGAAATTATCTGAACTTTATCCTTTAAAAGAATTTTTGTAATATAATCATTACGTTTGCATTCAACAGTAAAAACGGCACTAAATACAGAGTTATGATGCTTCCTACCATGATGCCATTTTGTACTGTGAATGTAGCTGTAGGCAATTACTTCACTTCCATGAGCTTCAGTTTTAGCTCGCTGAAAAGTCAGATAGATGATGATGTTTGCCTACCTCACAGGCTTACCATGAGGATTAAGATAACAGAAGGCATCCAGCGGAATGAATTCCTGGGATGTAGTAGATTTTTGGTAAATATGTGTTGGATCTCATGTTGTTGAACATAGAGGGGCGAACATACGTTGCTTCTTTTTAAAAATGTATCTAATTTCTTCTAGGTGCTGCTTACAACTGATAACAGACAGACCCCCTGCCATTCAAGAGGAGCTAGATCTTATCCAAGCCGTTGGATGTCTTGAAGAATTTGGGGTAAAGATCCTGCCTTTGCAAGGTGAGTTTTCTACTTACTGTTGCACTGTTACTAACTTACATTGCAGTAATTTACTAGTATTCTTTTTCAGTTTTTAAAACTAAAGAGTAGCTTTGGTCATGTAATCCATTAGTGATAGATCCTGCCCTTGACCCATTATTTTAAATGAAATCTCAAGTGGAAACCCAAAAGAAAAAATAAAGCCAACATTTTACTATAAATTTATTTTTTAAAGTTCACATGTGTAACATTTAAAGAAATAACATCAGTAACAGGGCAGTGAGGCTATAGGGTAAAAACAAAAAAGATATTGGGGATTACGCATGAGAATGTATCAGATTTATATCAGTTTTGATATACAATTTATTTCTGGATTTTGTTTCAGTTGCATAGATTTCTAACTAGCTGTAAATAAAATAGTTTTTTCTTTTATGCTTGTGTCAGTATATTCTTTAAGTCCATCTATTTTTTTAAAAGAGGGAATGATAGGAAATTTTGTTTAGAATTTAATTACTAGAGATATCTTAATATTATTCAACTTCTTTCATTTAAATTTAAAAGTCACCTAGGTATCATCCCAAACAAGCAATATGTTAAAGAGTCACTTGTCTCATCTATTTATGCCGTGAGGACTGTTTGCATCTCATGGTGTACTGGACCTGAAACCTGACCTTCCCTGTTGAGGAAGGTAGATTTTCTGTTGCGTTAAATCCTGGACCTCTGCGCCCTAAATGAACAGAGTGGCTTGGTATTATTAGCAGTGTGCTTGGCTGGCTTCCTTGTAATCTGTTACCTCTGTTCTTAACTCTGGAAATATTTGAGACTGATGGTGGCAGAGGTTTAGATTTCTTACGAGTTCCTTGGTGTCTTTGTCCTGTGTGATGATTAGAGTTGGATGGATTTTAGAGGATATGGGCCAGTAGAGACATTCTCATGTTTTCAGTGGGTTTCCAATGTGACTTGACTAAAAGTTAAAGTTTTGCATCTCAGACAAACTCATTAGGCTGGGCACAGTGGCTCACACCTGTAATCCCAGCACTTTGGGACGCTGATATAGGAGGTTCACTTAAGTCCAAAAGCTTGAGACCAGCCTGGGCAACATAGTGAGACCCTGTCTCTACAAAAATTAAAAAAGTTAGCCGAATGTAATGGCATGCATATGTAGTCCCAGCTACTCAGGAGGCTGAGATGGGAGGACTGCTTTGAGCCCAGGAAGTTGAGGCTGCAGTAAGCCATGATCATGCCATTGCATTCCAGCCTGGGCGACAGACCTAGACCCTGTCCCAAAAAAAATTATTAGACTCAAAAGAGGTAATATTGTTACTTTGAATATCATTGTTTGGAAACAATTTGTATGTGATTATAACTATCTTGTGGTATCTTAAGCAATTTTATCTAATGTGATTGCTAAATTACTAGAAAATTTTATTCATTTGTACAATTCATGTAATTTTGAGCTTAAAACTTCTTAAAATTGTGAAGATTTTATTCTTAAATGTCTGAAGTCATTAACTACTTCCCCCTCAAATATTTATTTAATTGCAGTTTTAGTCAAGGAAGAATCCAGAGCACAAGGAAGCTTTTGCTCTGTTTTTATCTCTTGTTAGGCCGTGCTGTTACAGATTTAACTGTGTGTGTGTGTGTGTGTGTGTGTGTGTGTGTATCTGTGTGTCTGTGTTTTACCTCCTTATATAATTCAAGCAGATTGGTATAATACAACAAATTTTTCTTACAGTCCACCCAAGTGCTACTGGATTTTGAAATATTACATTGAGCCCTGATTTTCTGTGCTGATCAATTAGCAGTATTTTTGGCTGGTGATATGTATATCAGCTGCTGGATTTGAATACCCGCAACCAAAACCGCTGCCCTGCTGTAGCTTCTGAGAATTTTCTGACTGAGGAGTATTTTAAGAAAGACATTTGCTTTCATGTCTTGACAGCTTTCCACCTTGATATATTGATTTGGAGTTTCCCATTAGAATGACTGTCAGAAAACCTTCCGGACGTGAAGATGGAATATTGCCTTTGTATACTTTTTGTTGTGTTTATCTCACAGATGCCATTTAGGTTTTAGCTTCTTTTGTATTCATCAGTAATATTAGAGAAAGAAAACAACTTGATATTTAGAAATTTATGGTTTAGGTATTTTTATTGTAGTCAGTGTACATAGTTCATTTTGTCATTTTGCTTTGTTTTGAAGCCTTCTTTGCCTACACTCCAGGAGTTGCTGTTTCTTGTCAAGTAAAGGCAAGCATTTCTAACTAAATTGTAATCCATGAGCTAATTGAAAACAGGAACGGAAGTCGCATGTAAAAATGACTCCCTATGTGTGAGTCTTCTGTGAAATATTTGTGTGTGTGTATATGTGTATGCTTTTCTCTTTATTTTGGGTGTTTATGTACATTTTTCTTAATATTTAAATGAGCAGCCTTTGAATATTTCATTTCGTCCACATGTTCTTTCTATAATAGGGTAAGTCAGCTTTTCTGACTTATAGCATTTTAGTTACACTCAGCCTGGAGCTACTTCTGCCACTTATTACTGGGTAACTGGGGGCAAGTTTTAACCTTTCTTTAGGTTTTCTCATTTACCAAGTGGGGGTACTAATAAGAATCTTACAGAATTGCTTATAAGGAATATGTATACATTTATAGTGCCTAAGATACAGTAAGGACTGTATAATATCAATGATTATTTTTGATACTTAAAGGTATTTTTTAAATAATCATAGAATTAGTGTGGTCTCACCTGTCTTCTCATTCCCCCTGCTTCCTTTCTCTTCATTCCTGTTTCCTTTCTTCCTCACATGCTTCCCCTCCCTCCTCAGCATCTGTTCATTGCCCTCTCTCCACCTCCCCGCCTTTGCTTTCTTTAATAAACATAAATTTAGGCACTTACCCTACTCTGGGAACTGAAATAATGACGGGGACAAGGCACATCCTATGACTTTACAGGGCTGTCACACTGATAATGAGACAGGATTACCCCAGAGTGTCATGTGTGAGCTTACATTATGGTGCAGCCACTTTGACAACTGTGGCAACAGTGTCTTTGAGCTTCACATTTCTCAGATTGGGATGCTAATAAAATATTCCTTACACAGTCCTGTAAGTTATATCTGGAGAAACCTAGTATTAGAAGATTCCATTCTTTATAAGTATTTCTGTGAATATGTCAGTAGATAATAATATAGCTAATATTTATTGAGTGATTTTTATGTTCCAAATATACTTTATATGTATTCACTAATTCACAAAATGCCTTTTGGGCATTGTATTAACCTGTTCTTACACTGCTATAAAGAAATACCCAAGACTGGGTAATTTATAAAGGTTTATATAAACTCACAGTTTAATTGACTCACAGTTCCACATGACGGGGGAGGCGTCAGGAAACTTACAGTCATGGCAGAAGGCAAAGGGGAAGCAAGGATCTTCTTCATCTGTTGGTGGGAAAGAGAAGAGTCTATTTGAGAACAAGGAAGTGCCACGCTTTTAAACCACCAGTGGTAGTGAGAACTCACTCTCATGAGAACAGCATGGGGGAAACCACCCCCATGATCCAGTCACCTTCCACCAGGTCATTCCCTCAACACCTGGGGATTACAATTCAAGATGAGATTTGGGTGGGGACACAAAGCCTAACCATATCATTTCATCCAGGCCCCTCCCAAATCTCATGTCCTCACATTTCAAAACCAATCATGCCTTCCCTTCAGTCCCCCAAAGTCTTAACTCATTTCAGGATTAACTCAAAAGTTCAAGTCCAAAATCTCATCTGTGACAGGACAAGTCCCTTCTACCTAGGAACCTGTAAAATCAAAAGCAAGCTAGTTACTTCCAAGATCCAATGGGTTACAGGCATTGGATAAATACCTCCATTCCAAATGGGAGAAATTGGCCAAAGCAAAGGGGCCACAGGCCCCTGCAAGTCCGAAACCCAGCAGGGCAGTCATTAAATCTTAAAGCTCCAAAATAATATCCTTTGACTCCATGTCTCACCTCCAGGGCACACTGATGCAAAGGGTGGGCTCCCATGGCCTTGAGCAGCATGGTAGCTCATGCTTCTAATCCCAGGACTTTGGGAGCCTGAGGTGAGTTGATTGCTTGAGCTCAGGGGTTTGAGACCAGCCTGGGCAACATGGCAAAACCCGTCTCTATTTTTTTAAAAATTAAAAAATTAGCCAGGTTTGGTGGTGCATGGCTGTAGTCCCACTTGGGGTGCTGAGGCAGGAGGATCGCTTGTCCTAGTAGGTCGAGGCTGCAGTAAGTTGAGATTGTGTCACTGCACCCAAGCCTGGGCAACAGAGCGAGACCCTATCTCAAAATAAAACCATGCCATGTAGGGTGGTGGTATTGTTTCCGGTGTTCAGATGATGAAATCAAGGCACAGGGAAGTTAAGTAACTTGACTAGGTTGCCTAGGGTCATCCAATTAGTTAGAGGTGGAGCCGGAATTCAAACCTAGGTAGTCTGGCTCAAAAACCTACATTTGTAACAGCAGACAATACTCTACTGAGGAAAAGGTGTGAGAGTAAAAGGTTCTTTAAGAAGGAAACTCTTATCCTCTTACTGGTCAGCTAAGTGTCTGACTCCTGCGTATTACACCTTCCTGGCCTACACACTTCAAATTTGTATAATGCTTCCACAACATCACTAGTAACTTCATATGTTGTGGACCTTTGTTGCCATTCCCGAGTGACTGAAATTGATATTGCATAACTATTGTTTGAGGGGCATTTGGAATATAGGTAGCCAGTTAGAAAATGCTTTTTACATTTGAGACACACAGGCACACATATGTCTGTGTGTGTGTATGTATACGTGTATTTTATAAAAGGTTTTTAAAAAATCACTTCAGATATTTTCATGATTTCTACAGGAAAATTAGTTTATCTTTAATTATTAAAAGGTACATACATGCATGTCTTTTTCATGCTCATTCATTCAGTTTGGAAAGGAATTTTAGGAGTTGAGCACTTCTTCCTTCTTAGAAAGATAGTAATATATAGGGCTTGAATTTATTTAACTGAGAATTCACATTTTGAAATATAATTAAACAGGCCCTAAATCAGCAGAAAAAGGGAACTGGAATAGTGATTGTCCAGAGGATCAGAAAATACGTAAGTAAATAAAGTAAAAAGTCATCTGAACAGGGTAATTGCAATCTATTAGAATCCTGCTCTCCAAATTTGTTTAAGATACTTCAAATATTAGTAGTGTGTGTTGCTTAGGGCAATAGGAGACAAATGATTAAAGATGAGTGTTCCATTAAATGGAAGTTTAGAGAAAGTGATGATCCATTGCTGTGTGTGGTTTCAGTTCTCTACCTTGATTTTATTGAGCTAGAAAAAGAGTGGTAAAAGTAAGGAAGTCAGTTTAGTAGAATTACTAAAGCTAGAGCTTCTCTAAGAAGAATACAGTAATTCATCAACAAAGCCATAAAAGCAGCTATGAAAACTCCAGATTTTTACATAGCAGAATGCAGATAATATCTGCGACAAGTTTTGTTTTGAAAATCAAATTAGAAATATGTTAAAAGTACCTATCTCATAATTATCATATGTTACTGAATCTGGAAAAAGCCCCACAAAATAGTAGCAGATATTGAGGAAAAAATTCACAATATTTTTATTGTGATAAGGCATGGAAAGGCTTGAAGTATACTGTATCGGTGAGTTTTTACGATTGTGCTGTAGTGAAAAACTCAGGATCTCCATAATATGTGATAACAGACTTATTCCTTGCTCACAATCATGTCCACTTTGGTTGGCCGCAGCACCACCCCATGAGACACGGCCTTGTCACAGTAGAGGGGAAAGATCTGTAGTGGAATTCCACGATGACTCTTAACAGTATTCACTCAGAAGTGGCATGTATCATTTCCACTCACATTAATTGCCTGTAGATGTCACAGGGCCAAGCCTTCTGTTACTGAAGCAGGAATTTGGGATATGAATAGTTGCAGTGGATAATTGGGAAGAGTAATACAGTCTGTAGAAGCTACACTCAGATGTAGGTATTAGCAATGGTGATTTTGAAGGAAGTAACTGAAGAGTACATTTACTTTATATATTTTATAGTGAAGGCCACACACAACAGAATTATTATTGTAGATACATAAAGATTCATTTTAAGAGAGTCTAGGTCAGGTGTGTTGGCCCATGCCTGTAATCCTAGCACTTTGGGAGGCAGAGGAGGGAAGATCACAAGGTCAGGAGTTCTAGACCAGCCTGGCCAATATGGTGAAACCCTGTCGCTACTAAGAATACAAAAATTAGCCAGGCGTGGTGGCACGTGCCTGTAGTCCCAGCTTCTGGGGAGACTGAGACAGAAGAATCGCTTGAACCTGGGAGGCAGACGTTGCAGTAAGCTGAGATTTTGCCACTGCACTCCAGCCTGGGCAACAGAGGGAGATTCCATCTCAAAAAAAAAAAAAAAAGAGAGAGTCAAAACATTAGGAAACACACACTGAAGTATTTAGCAATAAAGAGAAATGTTATTTGCAACTTATTCTCAAATGGTTCAGAAAAAAATAAATGTGTATATATATTTGTGTGTATATATGCGTAACTGTGTATATATGCACATGTATACATGTGTATTATAAATATGTATATGTATTTGTACATGTGTAAGTATTTGTGTGTGCATATACATATTTATGTGTAAATATACAGAGGAAGGAAGCAGGGAGGGTGTGTGTGCATGATTGCACATGGGCATGTGTGAAGGCACAAATTATTAATCATCTGTTAACCTCAGCAAAGAGTATAGAGGATTTCTTTGTACTTTCCTTGCAACCTTTTATGAGTTTAACATTAAATTGTAATAAATCCTTACCTTCCCCCAAAAAGCCCATTCCAGAGAAAAAACACCACCTCTGTTCTTTATCTCCCCCGTCCCTGGCCCCTCTCACCTATATAGAAGTTTTCAGAGAACACAAGATGTATGGAGAACAGCCACTGATTTAGGAAAGGATAGATTCAAGGTGTGAAAACATTTAGCGAGCCGGGTTGAATTTTGGTCCCATCACTTTTTCAGTGACCTTTGCCAAAGTACTTAACCCTTTTGCACCTCAATTTCTTCTCTTGAGGATAATAGTACCTGCCTTCTATTAATAAGAGTTTGCTGTGTAGGGTTAATATACGTAAAGCACCCCCAACAGGGCCTGAGATGTAGCTCGTCGTATTCCTTTCACAATAGCTGTTATTATCGTAGTTATTATTACAATTATTGGGGGCCAGTCTCCCTGACAGTGCCGTGTTTCTTACAGGTTGCCATCTCTACTGTAAATAAGTACCATTTGTTCCTAGAATATTCGTAGTACCTTTTGTCTAAGGTTTTTTAAATGTGATTTTCATTTCTTCATAGTTTGACTTGGTTTGATCAGATGTGTTTTATTTTCCTAATATCCAGTTTATGTGAGAAAATTGGGCTTATGTTTGGAGGAAGGTTAATAAATTGCAACAGTAAGCACTTTGAAGACTCCTGCCTTCCAAACTGGGGTGATGAGTGGAGATAGCAAATGGATATTTAGAGCAAGGAATGGGGCTTAGGGGTGAGGTGTGAGGGGGCTGGTATAATACTAAGTATTATATACAAATACTGTCTTGTTTAAATTTTTCCCTAAGTCCCAACATGGTACATAAAATAGTGACACAGCCTTTTCTAGTTTCAGATTAACACTTCATTTCCTATGCTTCAGAAGTTTGGTTATAAAGAAAAGATCAAGGTTGTACATTATTTACTCAGAAGCAATAATGATTTTGCCGTTTGTTAAACATGCCTTTTACTTTTACTTAATTCTCCTTCATCTGAAGCCTTACACAATTTTCATTTTCTTTGGATGCCTTGTATTAGGAAGGCCATTAACACCCTTTTATGATGTCCCTGGTCCAAGTCTTTAATATGTCTTTCTTTTGTAGTGCGATTGTGCCCTGATCGGATCAGTCTCATCAAGGAGTGTATTTCCCAGTCCCCGACGTGCTATAAACAATCTACCAAGCTTCTGGGCCTTGCTGAGCTGCTGAGGGTGGCAGGTAAGTCTTTTGAGTACTAAACTGCAGAATAAGCTTTCTGTATTATTCTTGACATCATTGCAGGAGAATAGCAGAATATATGCTTAAGGTGTCAGAAGAACATCTTTTTTATTAGATGGGGTCTCGCTCTGTTGCTCAGGCTGGAGTGCAGTGAAATCCTCCTGCCTCAGCCTCTCAACTAGCTAAGAAGAGCATCTTTGGGCAAGGATTAGTATTTTCTAGAAAAATTGGCATGTTATAAAAATGTGCCAATATTGAGCTTCTGGAACCATCTGTTATTTAAATGAAGACAAGCTTATTCAGAGTGCCTCAAAGTGGTTGTGTGATCAGGAGCAGAAGTCATTTATAATCAGAAAACTTACATGTAAAACAAACCAACCTTACCAGTTCACCTTCAGTGTCTAAATTTGGTTTTGTGTTTGAACCTGAACAATTTGTTGGAAAACTTTATGCATTTACTATTTGGTGGCGTTTTCATGTATTGTATCTCATTTAATCATCTCATAAATGATGTTGATTTTGGTATTATTCTCATTTTGCAAGGGAAGTTGGAGATCAGAGAAGTTAAATATCTTGCCCAGCAAGGTTAAATAGTAGGCTTTGGCTTTTAAGGAAAGTCTTTTTGACTCTACATTTCATATTTCCTTAACTACATTGTTCTGCTCACCAGTCTTTTTAATACTTTTTTTTTTTTTTTTTTTTTTTTTTTTTTTTTTGGTGATTTTGTCTTATGCTGATCTCTGCACGAACAGTTGTTGGTCATTTGGTTGTATAAGCACTGGTTTCAAATTGGATTCCTCTAAGTCACATATATATTTAACATATTTAATGGACTAAATATTTTACAATTGTAATATGTAGGACTCTTAAGGTCTCTAGTTTTAGTAATCGTGTGTGTCACTTATCCTTTTCTAGTCTGTGTGAAGATATAGCATCAGCATCTTTATCTTTGGATTTGCACATGGCAATGTGATGGTAGTGTGATTAGGGCCAGTCATTGTGAGACATCTGGAACGAATGGGGAGAACAGTGCGTGTGGAGTCAGAACACTGGTTCAGGTTCTAACTCTGTGCCACACATTTGCTAAATTACTTTAGTTCCATTTTCTGCATCTGGAAAATAGGAATTATACCCCCTTTCTTCACCCATGAAGTTATGAGACACCCAAATGAGTTAATGCATGTGAAAGTGCTCTGTAAACTCTGATCATCAGGGAAGAATTCCATAAGGGTCCAGGCCACAGAAGCTAACAAAGCAGCTCAGAGGTGCCATCTGCATTTTTATGCTCCTACTAGGATTTGTTTCCTCTTGATGTGTTAACATAGTAACAGGAATACCTGTGGTCTTGGTAATCTATATGAATTTTTAATGGGAAGAGAGAAAGTAATATTTTTCTGCTAGGTACTGTGGATACAAAGTTCTGTTACACATAGCTGCTGCCCTCTGAGAATTTAGACTCTTAGAGAGCCAGGGAAACAAGTAATTATGCTGCCAACACAGGATGTGATCCTAGTGCATGGCTTATGTAAACAAATATTAGAAGACTTGAAGAAAGGCCATGCTAAGTTTTGCCTGGGGAATTAAGAAAGTTATCATAAAGCAGGTGGCCTTTACCTTATAGAGAGTTTTGGTTATCTGTTACTGCTTTACGAACCACCCAAAACCTGGTGGCTTAAAAAACAACCATTTATTTTTCTCTCTCCAGAAAAAGAGAAAAGAGATTTTCTCAATCTCCTCTGGAGATTGGGCTCAGCTAAGCAGGTCATGGTCTTTTATGAAATTGCATCAGATCGTGGGTAGGGATGGACTCATGTCAAAGGCTACATTACTGATATGTCTGGGTACTTGGGCTGGGAAGACTTAAATAGCTAGGGGCTGCTATAGGGCTTTACAGGCAGCTCTTCTCTCTGTCATTTCTCCTTGTACTTTTTCCATTTGATGGTCTCAGAGTACCCAGACTTCCTTCTTGTTGGCTGAAGGCTTCTGGAGTCAGTGCTCCAGGAGAAACCAGCAAAATCTTCAAGGCATTTTCTTTTTTTTCTTGAGATGCAGTTTCGCTGTTGTTGCCCAGGCTGGAGTGCAATGGCGCTATCTCACTCACTGCTACCTGTGCCTCTCAGGTTCAAGCGAGTCTCCTGCCTCAGCCTCCCGAGTAGCTTGGATTACAGGCATGCGCCACCACACCCGGCTAATTTTGTATTTTTAGTAGAAACGGGGTTTCCCCATGCTGGTCAGGCTGGTCTCAAACTCCTAACTTCAGGTGATCCACCTGCCTCGGCCTCCCAAAGTGCTGGGATTACAGGTGTGACCACCACCTGCATTTTCAAATCTAGCCTTGATATTTGGGCTGCTTCATTTCCAGTGTATTTTATTCTTGGACGCAGTTACACAGACCTTACCAACTTCACGGGGAATATTTACAGACCCAGCCCGAAGGCACTAATGGGGCTGAAGGTTCTGCTTCTAAGAGGGCTCATTCACATGGCTCTTGGCAGGGGGCCTCAGTCCTTTATGGCTGTTGGTAAGAAGCCTCAGTTTCCTGCTACATAGAACTTTCCTTCGGGCTGCTTGAGTGTGTTCTCTCAACATGGCAGCTGGTTTCTCCTAGAGCGATTTGATTCACAAGAAAGCAAAGAGGAAGATGTAATACCTTTTGTAATGTGCTCTTGGAAGTCACACACTATCACTTCCACTTTATTTGTAGGATTAAATCACTCAGATGAGCCCTTTGCTTATATTTTTCATTTAATCCACCTGCTCAGATTGGAATTTTCTTGAATTAAAAACAGTTAAATAACTTTGAAAGATAACTGTTTGGCATATCTTTATAAAAATTTTCTATTAACAACAATAATAATACTCATTTTATGCTTTAATACTTATCTCAGTTCCTTCTTTGTCCTTTATAGGCAGAAATAGGAATCTCATTTTGAAAGTAAGGAGATAGGAATAGAGAAAAGTTAAATAATTATTGAGGATTTCATAGTTAAGAGGTTTTAAGTTAAACCCTTTACTAGTATTCTATGTTTCCACCTTTTTTGAGTGGACTTTATTGTCCTTCATTTCATTCACAAGACCTTTGCATCTGGCTGTTTTCATAGACATTCAGCAGATTTTACCACATCTCAAAACAAAAATTAATTGATCTGATAACATGAGAGAAAGGAATGCATCCAAATGAGGCTATGAAAGAGACTGAGTAGTTTAGATACCTGGTCTGTTAGTCGCGACTCAACCAGAGGAGCAGAAACTGTAGGAGAGACACATGTTAGAGACTTCATTACCAGGACTGGGCTTTTACTACTGTGGGGATTGGCTAAGCAAGTCTGAAATCCATAGGTAGTCAGTCAGGAAGAGAAGATCAGAGCAGGAGGAAACTCTATGGCCCTGAAGCTGTCATTCACAGGTGGGAATCTCTCCCCAACCACCAGTTCTTTCTTTATTTTATTACTTTATTTTTTAGGTTTTTGTTTACAGAGACGAGGTCTCACTATTTTGCCCAGGCTGGTTTTGGACTCCTGGGCTCAAGCAGTTCACCACCAAGCAATGAGCCTCCATACCTGGCCCTAGAATCTTTTTAGAATAGACTGGGCCAATACTTGCCTTGGATTTTATTTAAACTTATGAAGCACATAAAGAAGATGGATAGGGACACATTTTTAAAGTTTTATTCAACCCTTTCTGTAACATGTTTGCTTTTTCCTCCAAACCATATTATAGCTTGGAAAATCAAGGGTCCTATACATATTTTCTATTTTTTCCTGGAAATATATATATATATATTTTTGAGACAGAGTTTCACTCCTGTTTCTCAGGGTAGAGTACAATGGCATGATCTCAGCTCATCGCAGCCTCCGCCTCCTGGGTTCAAGTGATTCTCCTTCCTCAGCCTCCCAAGTAGCTGGGATTACAGTCATGTGCCACCAAACCTGGCTAATTTTTTGTATTTTTAGTAGAGATGGGGTTTCTCCATGTTAGTCAGGCTGGTTTTGAACTCCTGACCTCAGGTGATCTGCCTGCCTTGGCCTCCCAAAGTGCTGGGATTATAGGCATGAGCCACTGTGCCCGGACATTTCCTGGAAATAATAAAAATAATTTTCAGGTTCTTTGAAATATGAAATATTTTAGATTTTTGTCCTTTTAGCCTACATATCCAAATTACATTGTATTTGTTTTGTAGCTGAATTATTTGTCTTATAATTGAAAATGACATTCCGAATTTAATCTATGCCATTTTTGTGTTTTTCTTTTTTTGAGCCAGAGTCTCACTCTATCACCCAGGCTGGAGTGTGGTGGCACGATCTTGGCTCACTGCCACCTCTGCCTCCTGGGTTCAAATAATTCTCATGCCTCAGCCTCCCGAGTAGCTGGAATTACAGGCATCCGCCACCATCCTAGCTAATTTTTGTATTTTTATTTTTCAAATTTTATTTATTTATTTATATTATATTTTAAGTTCTAAGGTACATGTTCACAACATGCAGGTTTGTTACATATGTGTACATGTGCCATGTTGGTGTGCTGCACTCATTAACTTGTCATTTACATTAGCTGTATCTCCTAATGCTATCCCTCCCCATTCCCCCCACCCCACAACAGGCCCTGGTGTGTGATGTTCCCCTTCCTGTGTCCAAGTGTTATCATTGTTCAGTTCCCACCTATGAGTGAGAACATGCGGTGTTTGGTTTTCTGTCCTTGTGATAGTTTGCTGAGAATGATGGTTTCTAGCTTCATCCATGCCCCTACAAAGGACATGAACTCATCCTTTTTTATGGCTGCATAGTATTCCATGGTGTATATGTGCCACATTTTCTTAATCCAGCCAATCATTGTAGGACATTTGGGTTGGTTCCAAGTCTTTGCTATTGTGAATAGT
>NW_016805181.1:1075285-1118623 GCF_001698545.2 Rhinopithecus bieti | reverse complement strand
AAAGCCTGGCAGAGACACAACATAAAAGAGAATTTTAGACCAATATCCCTGATGAACATCGATGCAAAAATCCTCAATAAAATACTGGCAAACCGAATCCAGCAGCACATTAAAAAGCCTATCCACCATGTTCAAGTGGGCCTCATCCCTGGGATGCAAGGCTGGTTCAACATACGCACATCAATAAATGTAATCCATCATAAACAGAACCAAAGAGAAAAATGACATAATTATCTTAATAGATGCAGAAAAGGCCTTTGACAAAATTCAACAGCCCTTCATGCTTAAAAACTCTCAATATATTAGGTATTGTTGGGACGTATCTCAAAATAATAAGAGCTATTTATGATCAACCCACAGCTGATATCATACTGAATAGGCAAAAACTGGAAGCATTCCCTTTGAAAACTGGCACAAGACAGGGATGCCCTCTCTCACTATTCCTATTCAACATAGTTTTGGAAGTTCTGACCAGGGCAATCAGGCAGGAGAAAGAAGTAAAGGGTATTAAATTAGGAAAAGAGGAAGTCAAATTGTCCCTGTTTGCAGATGACATGATTGTAATCTAATTTTTGTGTTTTTAGTGGAGACGGGATTTCACCATGTTGGCCAGGCTGGTCTTGAATTCCTGACCTCAAGTGATCCACCCACCTCAGCCTCCCAAAATGCTGGGATTATAGGTGTGAGCCACGGTGCCTGGCCTCTGTGCCTGTTTCATTGAGAATTTACAGTCGTACTGCACAGCAGTGGTACATGACATTTTGGTCAACAACGATCTCATATGCAGTGGTGGTTCCATAAAATTAAAATAGAGCTGAAAATTCCTATCGCCTAGTGACATCAGATGTTATAACACATTATTCACCTTTTTGCGGTGATGGAGATGTAAACTTCCTATACAGCCAGTTATGTAAGTTTCTCACATATAATTATGTTGGTACATAATTCTTGGTAAAGATACTAAATGACTGTGTTACTGGTTTATATATTTACTATACTATGTTATTTTCAAAGGTGTGCCTCCTGTTCATAAAAGAAAAAAGTTAACTGTAAAATAGCCTCAGGTAGTTCCTTCAGGAGGGATTCCAGAAGGCAATGATATCATAGGAGATGATAGCTCCATGTGTTATGGCCCCGAAGTCCTTCCAAATGGGACAATATGTGGAGGTGGAAGAAAGTGATATTGATGTCTTGAACCTATTTTTGGGCTAGACTAATGTGTGTGTTTGTGTCTTAGCATTTAACAAGAAAAGTTTTAAAACGTTAAAAAAAAAAGGCTCAACGTTTCAGCTCAGGCCTCTAATCCCAACACTTTGGAAGGTTGAGGCAAGTGAATCACTTGAGGCCAGGACTTCCACACCATCCTGTGAAACAGTGAAATCCTGTCTCTATAAAATATAAAAATAAAAAATTTCCTGGGTGTGATGATGCACGCTTGTAGGCCTAACTACTTAGGATGCTGAGACAGCAGGCTGCCTTGAACCAAGGAGTTCATGAGGTTACAGTGAGTTATGTAACTGTTGATCATGCCGTTATACTCCAGCCTAGGCGACACAGTGAGATTCTGTTTTTTGTTTTGTTCAGTTTTTTTAAGTTATGGTAACCTATAGTTAACTTATTACTGAAGAAAGAAATTTTTTTTTTTAACTAAATTTTATGTAGCCTCATTGTAGAGTGTTTATAAAGTCTGCAGTAGTGTGCAGTCATATCCCCGGCTTTCACATTCACTCACCACCCAACAAACTGACTCACCCAGATCAATTTCCAGTCCTGTAAACTCCATCCATGGTAAATGTCCTATACAGAGTTACCATTTTTTATCTTTTGTACAATATTTGAACTGTACCTTTTCTGTGGTTAGATACACATAATTCTTACCATTGCATTCCAGTTGCCCATAGTATTCAGTACAGAAACATACTGTACAGGTTTGTAGTCTAGGAGTTGTACCATATAGCCTAGGTGTGTAGTAGGCTATACTATCTAGGTTTGTGTGAGGGCACTCTGTGATGTTTGCTCAAGATGGAATTGCCTAATGACACATGTCATAGAATGTATACCTCTTGCTAAGCAACTCCTGACTGTATTTTTTTGAGCCTCTCTGTTATGTGCATTACTTGATGCTGGGTATTGAACATCCAACTATGAACCAACCCCTGTCCACCAAAAGCTTCCATTTTAATAGATAATAAAGATTATTAAAAAGATAATCACAATTTTTTTTTTGTCCTGATGGCCTACCATTGAAATAAATTGTTTTAAGCAAGTGAAAATAAAGGAATATGTTGCAAGGGCAACGAAAACCTATATTTTATGTAAAATATTTTAAAATATTTTCTAAAATACTTTTGGGAAAATAATTTTAGATCTTTTAACAGGAGCTGAATTTTCTTGTGTATTTTTTAGACTCTGGACTGAGTCTTGTAATAAAAGATGAGCACTGTCAGTGAAACTATAAACTTACTTTGTGTTTAAGGGTTTTCCCCCTTTATATTTGTCAATTAAGATCGTTCAAAGGGGAAAATGCTTTTAAAAGACCTAGCAAAAATGTTTAAAGTCCCTGTTGGGAGGAAACTTTTTTCTTCATCTACTTTGTTTCAA
This sequence comes from Rhinopithecus bieti, assembly GCF_001698545.2. Taxonomy (NCBI): domain Eukaryota; kingdom Metazoa; phylum Chordata; class Mammalia; order Primates; family Cercopithecidae; genus Rhinopithecus; species Rhinopithecus bieti. The sequence goes on along the minus strand of NW_016805181.1, from coordinate 1,116,022 downwards.
ATGGTTGGTCGGGGGGCCTGTGAGTTAATTGACAGTAGACAGGAGAAAAACAAGATTTTTTTTTTACACATGCATGCAGAAGTCACTTAGTTATTAATAACTCTTGAATAGCAAGAAGTAAGGTTTATATACCAACTTAATGAAAAGGGGGATGGAGTGGGAGGGGCTAGGGCTTCAGTGGGAAAGTATGGAAGGGCCTGTTGGGCTTTTTGATGCTAACTGGCAGTCTGTGTGCCAACTGAGTTCTCAGGAAACTCCTGTGGAGGGGGTTTAACTGCAGTTGTATTTTAGGGAGACTCTGCTTTATTCAGATAAGATAAATTCAGTTAGAATTTCTTTCTGCATCTTCCGTAGCTCAAATATTTTCACTTTGAAATAACCCGTATGCCAGAACTGTGATCCCTTGAGCCCCAAATTATTTTCATTCGGTTAGCCTTTAGAAGGAAAAAACATCAAAAATCATTGTTTAATTTAATGTAGACAGTGTATTGGCTAGCATAGTAATGTTGTGGTTGCTGCAGATCACAGGCCGTTTGGCTCCTCCTTTTTTGCGTAATAAAAATGAACACAAGCCAGGTGTGGTGGTTCACACCTTTAATCCCAACACTTTGGGAGGCTAAGGCAGGAGGATTGCTTCAGTTCAGGAGTTCGAGACTGACCTGAGTAACATAGCAAGACCCTGTCTGTACAAAAAATAAAAAAGTTAGCCAGGTTTAGTGGTATGTCCCTGTAGGCCCAGTGACTCTGTAGGCTGAGGTGGGAGGATTTCTTGAATCTGGGAGGTCGAGGTTGCAGTGAGCAGTGGTAGTGCCACTGCACTTCAGCCCGGGCAACAGAGAGAAACTGCATCTCTAAATAAATACATGCACACACGCACACGGCCAAGCAGCTTTCCTAGACAAGGCTTTTATTTTAGGGCTTGGGCTAAAGAACATGGGAGACAGCAGAGGCACAAGGACTCTCTGTAGACTCCCTGAAAAAAAACGGTAGGGATTTTTTGTTGTTGTTTTTGTTTTTAGGCAAAGAGCAGGAATTGATATCTGTGGTAAAGTACGCCAGCTGGGCTGGGCAGTGCGTGTGAGTGGTAGGGTATGCAGGTCGGTGTTAATTTGGTTGCCATAGTTACCTAAGGTAATGGGTCACTTGGTGGTCTGGCTGGTAGCAACAGGCTGCAAATCCATTTCCAGCCTTTGTTCCCCAGGAGAGACACTCCACAACCTTGGTTTGATATTTAGATTTTCTTAAGTCCATTTCCCAGAATTCTTTAAGTAAAAGGCATGGTCAAACATTATGAGAGCACTGAAGAATGGCCGTTCTCTTGGTATGACTAAAGCCCCAGGGTTAGTGGGTATATTGCCAGCAAGGTCGTGGTGTGGGTTTTGTGATCAGTTGGACAAGAGAAGAAAAAAGAAAAAATATATGAAGGGGGAGCCGTATCCCATTCCTATTTATCTCCCAGTGATTCTGTTTACACAGGGTAAAGTTAATATAAAACTTGTTTTAAGATATTATAAGTTGTATTTTTCATCTGTGTGATTGAGATCCATGGGTGCTGGTAATGAAAAAATTATCCCTGATGCATGTTTAAATGAGAGGCTGAGGCATGAGGATCACTTGAGCCCAGGAATTTAAGACCAGCCTGTGCAACGTAGGGAGACCTGTCTCTTCAAACAAACAAACAAACAAACAAAAAATTGTAAGAGAGACTCTGCACTATAGGTATAGGGACTACTGCAATGGAATTTTGCAGTAAGAGAGAGAAATTGGGCTTGTTAAAATAAACTTATGCACATAAAAATTTTAAAGGGTTTATTTTCAACAGATAGCAATTCATGAATTGGGCAGCACCAAACTCAAAGTAGTTCAGGGCTCTTCTGAGTGGATGTGATGGGAAAATTTTATAAGGTGTTTGTGGACAAAGAAAATACTTGATTAGTTAATGTGGGTAGTCCCTAGTTAGAGTACAGTTGGTTATTTCTGATTTTACTGTTTCCATTGAGTTGGGTTTTACTTATGTTGGAACCTAAGTTGGGGCAGATGGAAAATTACAAAAAAGAATCATTGGGGTAAGGAGGCATTCTGGTTAAACCACCTGACAGGGTACAAATTCTTGCCTGAGGGCTGGCCAGGGTGGCCAGATAACATCTGGGAGTTGGTGGCAGGGATGAGGGATTTGATCAGATATCCAGAGTGGAGGATTCTGGCTACAACTGACAGCAGAAGTTTTGCTAAAATTGGGCTCTCAAGGATATGTCCAAGGACAGGGCCCCAGTAAGGCTCAGAGGAGCCCAATGAGAATTTGTTAAGGAACAATCTTTGCCAGTGCTCTGGACAACGTTTGCATTCCAATTTCTAAATAGTAGTTGAATTTTTAATATGAGAAGTTTATTGCTGCATCATCTTCGTCAATTCTTTTAATCTGCTGGTCATTATTTTTCAAGCCCCTTTTATAACCTGCTTTCTTTTGGAAACATAAATTTTCTTCTCCTTCCCTTACCATGGTAATACCAAGACTTTTTTGTAGGGCTCCAAACTACCCTGATTTTGGACTTGCTGGTTTGGGTATTTTAATTAGGAACTAATATTAATCATTGATCTCTTAGGAGACTGACGGCTAATTCCATGCTTCATAAGTGGATTGAAAGGTCAAAGCAACTTTTTCCTCTCATCATTGCAAATCCGTCTAATCTCTCTGTTTTATTTCTGAAGTAATTTGAAAGACAGTGTTAACAAGCTCTTCTATCAGTTGATGTTGCTTGTCATAATCATTAAGTCCTTTGCTTGGACTTACAGGTGAGGACCCAGAAGAAAGGCGGGGACAGGTTCTAGTCCTTTTAGTGGAGCAAGCACTTCGCTTCCATGACTACAAAGCAGCCAATATGCATTGTCAGGAGCTGATGGCCACAGGTGAGTAGACAGCTTATTTAACACTTTGCTCATGTCCTCTTTATGTGATGAATAATGGAAAAGGTCTGTTCTGATATCAATTGACCTGATTGGTAAGCCAGCCACATTGAGGCTTGAGATACATTTTATGAACACTGATAAGTATATAGGCTATGTACTTATATGTTGATATAAACATTTTAACAGATTCAGACATTACATTTTATTTGAGATTTTGGTTGCTTTCTAGTCCCTATTAAAAACATGCTCGTAATTTAAAATAATTTTATGTAAAATATTTTAATGCTATTTCCTGTATTTGTTATCTAAGAGAAAATTTGAATTTTAGATTATTTAGTTTGTGTGTATATAGTCAATATTTCCCTTCTTTAATTTTTTTTAAAGATAGTGTATTAGTTCGTTCTCACACTGCTATAAAGAAATACCTGAGACTGGGTAATTTATAAAGGAAAGAGGTTTAATTGGCTCACAGTTCCACAAGCTATACAGGAAGCATGGCAGCATCTGCCTCCAGGAAGGCCTCAGGGAACTTTCCCTCATGGCAGAAGGCAGAGTGGGAGCAGAAGGCTTACCTGGCTGGAGCAGAAGGAAGAGAGAGACGAGGGAGGGACTACACACTTTTAAACAACCAGAGCTTACAGGGACTCACCATCACAATGACAGCGCCAAGGGGATATGATGTTAAACCATAAGAAATCACCCCATGATCTGATCACCTCCCCCAAGGCCCCACCCCCAGCACTGGGGACTACATTTCAACATGAGGTTTGGGTGGGATACAGATCCAAACCATGCCAGATAGTGTAGTGCTTTTCAAGCCGACATTGAGAAATTGGGAAGGGTTTTGCAACTCCAAAATTCTTCATATTGAAATTCAAATTCAAGTCTCTGCAGGATAATGAGATTTTATTGTAGAATAATTTCTCATTTAAAGAACACATTCTTCAGTGTGATAGGGAGTTTTTTTTTTTTTTTTTTTTTTTCTTATCATGAGCTCTGTACTAAATTGTCAACTTTCCATGGCTATGCTTGAATATGTGAAGGCCCAAACACATCTTTCTATCCACTCTCAATACATTAATAGGGAGTGGTTAAAATGCAGGGCTTCACTTCATGATGACTCATAGAGTTCTGTACTAATGATTTGTGTAACGTTTGCATGTGTACTGTTGAAGCAAACCTTATTCTGACACTTGTTATAACAGCAAGGACTATTGTGATGAGTATGAAGACCACTGCATTAGGGGAGAGAGATTGGACTAAACTCTGAATACAACAAGGACAGCTGGACATTTGTAGCCAACAGGCTAACTGAAGGGTCAGTGGATAAGAGGAGACATCAAGGGCAGGGGGATCCTTGCTAAAATGATTTAATAAGACCTTGCTGAAGGCCAGCCAGGATGATCAGATATCACTGCTGAGGGATGAGTAATTTGATCAGCCCTTGAGAATTTGAGGATTCTGGCTAAACTGACTTAGTAGGATTTTTGCTAAAACTGGAGTATGCAGCCTAGCAAGGCTGGGGGGCAAGGTTAAGGCCTAGTTGAGAACAGGGCTCAGGGTTGTCTGATTTAAGTTTGATCACAGAGAGGATCTTTGGCTTTACATCTATGAAAACATTTAAAACTCTCGAAAAATATTCAATATTTTACAACTTCAGCATTAGCAAATTGTTTTCATAAATGAGCTGTGTTCCATAATATTGACTAAGTGATTTTGTAACATTAAATATGGAATAACTGTGGCTCTCTGTGAAAATGTACTGATCTAAATTGTTCATATGGAGAGCTTTATTATAATTTTATTCTGGTAAGGGTAATATCTGAATTAATTTTTACTTTACATATTTAGAAAAAATTATTCTGTACTACAAGTTTTGTACTTAGACAAATAGGCCTAAGGCTGGAATTCCTTCAAATAAGAATAAAAATGTATTTTAAGAATTCAGAGTATAATGTATAGGAAAAAGATCCCTGCTGAGAGAGTTGGAGGGCGATTCAGTCACTGTCCTTAGATGTCTGTCTGATCTATAAAGTGAGTGATTCTGTATGGGGATCTATCATAATGTCTCTTTTTTCTAGCACTTTGCAGTTTACATGTGCTTTTACATACAAATGTTACTTAATTCCTTCAACAACCCAAGAGGAAGGTGTTATTCTTGTCCTTTTGTAGTAGGAAAAGAATTGTGATACTTTTGGCTCTTTTCTTAAAGCTCTCACACCAGTGCTAAGTAGCAGGGTTGGACCAGGCTCTCAGGTCTTCTGAATTCAGATGACTGCCTTTTTACAGAACATCAAATCTCAGTAGATTATTTGCATTTATTGTCAGTTAATCTAAAATTTAACAGAGTTTTTCAGAAACACTTGTCTGGAGTAGCATTGAACTTTCTGGATAATACACCACCCTAATCTTTCCTCGCTTAGATTTTTATCTGTTTCTGCATATAAAAGAATGTGTCACTAATGACTATGATTTTGCTTTGGTACAACAAGACCTGAGCAGGAAGCCGTTGCATTTGTCATGTTAGATTGAATATTCGTCTTCTTTTGGGAATCATTTTTTTTTTCCTTGCCAATTTTGCAGGTTATCCTAAAAGCTGGGATGTTTGTAGCCAGTTAGGACAATCAGAAGGTTACCAGGACTTGGGCACTCGTCAAGAGCTCATGGCTTTTGCTTTGACACATTGCCCTCCTAGCAGCATTGAACTTCTTTTGGCAGCTAGCAGCTCTCTGCAGACAGAAGTAAGTACTCTCAACAAAGGAAATCCTAACCTGTATGAAGTGCATGTTGTTGGGTATGTGTATCTGAGATATTAAAAAAAAAAATAGTATGAGAATTGTAATTTATGGAAGAAAACTAGATCATCACTTATGGAAAAGGAACATGAAAATATTAGGATATAACATAATGTTGCTGGCTTTGTAACAGCAAGGAAGAAAGGATACAAGACAGCCTTGAGAAAGATAGAAGGTAATATTAGGAAAGAAATTATTGAAAATAATGGGGAAAGTTAGTGTTGTGAATTAAACATATGCTAAATGGTTATGTAAAATATATCTGAAATCATATGGGTTAAAGTCAGTGGAGCAACCATTCCCTTAGGGATCCTTTAGAAATTGGGAATTGGGGTGGGCTTTGGTTGGGGGGATGCTAAATTTCCTAAAATTCACAGGATAGGTCTGCATAGGAGAGGATAGTGCCCCTGTGGAGAAACACTGTTAAATGTATGAGGAGAGTCTAGAATTTACATTTTCATCCCATAGTCATTCTCTTACAGTTGGTAGCTAGTCAGGCAGACATGAGCAAGACAGGAGAGGGCCCCCCACCCCACCAGGAAAGTCAGGCGACCATCAGAGGGGTCAGGCAGTTGTCACACTGCCTCTCTAAAATAATAATTGGTTGCAGCCAGCACCAGGGAAAGACAGTTTCCCTATAGATAGAAAAAAAACCCTGAAACTGGTGATCAGCGCTTCCTGATAAGATCTCAGGAGATGGCCAGTGAGCTCAAGCATGTTCACTAAGCGGCAAAATGGTGGAGTTTCACCGGCATATGACCTGTGAGGGCATTCCACTGGAGAAAGGGAAGAACCCTGCCGCTGAGCTTGCACACAACTCCTGTAAACACACTGTGCATGCTCCTCTCCCATCGCCAGCAGGCCATTGCACGTGTGCACAGCCCACCCCAAGGGGAGAGTCAGGAGAGAAGGGACACAAGAAACTGGAAGTGTGCCAGGGTGTGAAGCTCTGAGCCAAAGGCCAAACCCCGCACTTGTCCTTCAGATCCCTCACTTGGGCCTCTTGCAGGTGTATCTTCCTTCCTTTCATTCCTGCTGTAAGGCTTTTTAATAAACTTCCACTTTTGCTCTAAAACTCGCCTGGGTCTCTTTTTCTGCCATGTGCTCCTCAGTCAAATTTATTCTTCTGAGGAGGCAAGAATTGAGGTTGTTCCAGGCCGGAACATAGACACCGCTTGTAACAATTCATTACATTGTATGTCAGTTTTTTTCACACTTGATCCCCACTTCCGAAACCATTGCATCCTTTTGAAACTGTGAAGTCCTGAAGTAAGCCTGTTACCAAAGCTAATCATTATGAAAAGGTAATTTTCTTTTAAAAGTACTTTTAAATTTCAAGCCTACATTGTGATGAGAAGCAAATTTAAAAATGTAACTCCTTTACAGCATAGCCTGTTCTTGTTTTAGATTCTTTATCAAAGAGTGAATTTCCAGATCCATCATGAAGGAGGGGAAAATATCAGTGCTTCACCATTAACTAGTAAAGCGGTACAAGAGGTAAGTTAAAATGAGGAAGAGGAGTTTGAAAGGTGGCTGAGAGTGGAATAAAATGGGATTACCTAACCTTGTGGATGAGAGGCGTTTTGTGTATGTGTGTGCAGAACACTTTTCTCGCTTTTGTGTGCGTGTGTGAAATATAACATTCATATAAAAAAGTATACCAGAAAATGTTCAGCTCAATAAACTATCATAAAGAAAACACCCATGAAACTACAGGTAAAGAAGCAGCACCTGACCGCCTTCCAAATCCCCCAGAAAACACCCATGAAACTACAGGTAAAGAAGCAGCACCTGGCCGCCTTCCAAATCCCCCAGACCTCTCCTTATTAAACTTCTTTTTTGCCGACGGAGTCTCACTCTTTTGCCAGGCTGGAGTGCAGTGGCGTGATCTCTGCTCACTACAGCCTCCACCTCCCGGGTTCAAGGGATTCTCCTGCCTCAGCCTCCTGAGTAGCTGGGATTACACACCACACCCGGCTAATTTTTTAAATTTTCAGTTGAGATGGAGTCTCACCATGTTGGCCAAGTTGGTCTCAAACTCCTGACCTTAAGTGATCCGCCCTCATCAGCCTTCCAAAGTGCGTGGATTACAGGTGTGAGCCACCATGCCCAGCCTTCTGCATTTCATTCCTAACTTTTCTCTCCCTTTCCAGAGATCACCATTGTCTTGACTAATCCTGATAACCAGATCTTTGTGATTTTTGTTTTTGTTTTAAGTAATTTTGATATGTACCATACATACCCTCAATATGATAGTTTAGTTTTACCTATTTTTGTATTTTATAGAAATAGTTATACTTAATGTTATATTTGTGAGATCCATTCATGCTATTGCATGTAGCTGTAGTTTATTCATTTTTAGTGCCATGTAGAAATTAATTTCGGTGTGCATATTACAGTTTATTCATATGAACATTGACATTGGTTTTCAATTTTGGTGACTAAAAATAATGTGACTGTCATCGTTTGTACGTGTCTCTAGTGTACATGGGCAAACAGTTCTCTCAGGCATGTATCTAGCACTGGAAATATGTGTTGTGAGCTATGTATATAATTCAACCTAAATAGATAATGCCAAATGCTTTTCTTTTGTGCTACTGATTAGACTTTGAACAGTAATGTACAGGATTGCTGGTTACTCCAATCCAGGACATTGCTATTGTTGGTTTCCTAAATTTTGCCTATACTCCTGTTTAGTGATATCTAATTAATTGATTTATATTTTTCTGATTACTAATGAGATGGAGATAGTGCAGGAGAGATCCTCTTTTTGAGGTACTTGTTCAATTCACTTGCTTATTTTGTGTTGGATTTTTGTTGTTTTCCTTTTCCTCATTGAGATTCTTACGAATAAAATTGTCTGCACCAATTAAGTCTATATGTGTTTCAGAATCTTCCATTCTGGGAGAGGAAGGAGGAAGAGTATGCCCCCTGACACCTGTCTTCTTTTGGTCACTGTTTGCCCAAGGGAATTTAACTTTTCATGACTCTTTCTAGAAACGTAGAATTAGCATTTTTTAGATCAAAGGCAGTGGCCCAGTTTCTGACATCCCAGCTAGATAAATTAAGATGTGATGATTCTCTGTATAGATTGGTTTTTCATGAGATTCCATCAAATGGTAAGCTTCACTTTCACAGCTTAAAATGTCCTTTATTTTTCTTGTAACTGTTTTGGGAGACACCTATTGTGGTAAGTGAGCTGCACTAACTTTTTTTTTTTTTGGGGGGGGGCCTGTATCGATCTTGATAAAGTCATTAGTATTTGTGTACTCTAAGTTACTTTTAGAACTCTGGTACAAAGGTTCAGTTGTGGAGTCTATTGATGGAATTAGGGCAAAGATACTTAGCTTTTGCCCAGAGTAGAATATATACAACTACCCCATTTTCACAACTCTTTTTTTAATATTAAAATTTAAATTAATGAGCATGGATCTAATATGCATGTGTATTCCCAGTTCAATACTAAGTAATCTGATTATCTCAAAGAGGGTTGTAATGTTAATTTTTGCTCCTATGGAATTTTTGCCTCTTCCTCTTGCAGCAGTGACTCTAGGACAGCACTGCCAATAGAACTTTCTTCAGTGAAGGAAATATGTCATACCAGCACTGTTCATCATTGTAGCCACTAGTCACACAGAGCTATTGGGCACTTGAAATATCACTTTTAAGGGATCAAATTTTAAATTTATTTAATTAATTAATTTATTTTTGAGATGAGGTTTCACTATGTTGGCCGGGCCGGTCTTGAACTCCTGGCCTCAAGTGATCCACCAGCTTCGGCCTCCCAAAGTGCCGGGTATACAGGTGTGATGAATCACTGCATCCAGCCTTAAATTGTACTTAGTTTTAATTAATTTAAATGTAAATAGCCACATGAGGCTACTGGCTACCAGATTGGACATCAGAGCTCTAGAAGGTGCAACATTCAGTGGAGGACGGCATTCAGCCGCCAGCACTGCAGGCAGTGGACTTCTTTTGTTGTTGCCCTCCCTCCCTTCAGATGGCAGCCATAGCATTTTCTAGGGTCCTAGAGTGACGTGGATACACTTTGTCCTTTGGCATGTTTTGACTTGCAGTTGTACTGATTAGCAACTATTGTTTTCCCTCATTGGATGTAAAAACACATTAAACTTCTATACTGTTCCCTCTGTGGGATTCAGAATGGTTCTTATACTAGCCAGTGGTCACTCAATGTTCCATGTATTAGGAGGAGCTATCTTTCAAGGTCCAATTGAAGACCTACTTTTCATGAGATCTTTATCCGAAGTTTTGTTCCTTTTGAACCTCTCATCCCTCCACAGCTTGTCCAGTCACATCTCCTACTCTGCTTGCCTCCAGCATCATCCCTTTTCATGCCTTTCAAACATCTGTCATGTTCCAGTGGTAGAGAACATATCACCATTTAGTGTTATTTTGTAGAGTTTCCTCTCTGTCTGGAGGACACTTCTGATCTTGTGCTCTTGTGCTTGTCTTGTGCTCTTACCCCTTCCATCTGAAGTATGTTCTTTGTGAAGTTTTCCTTGAGTCCTCAAATTGCCCCCTTCTCTATATTCCCTAAGTGTTCTCTGTTCTGCGTTAGCACTTTGCGGTGTGACTTGGTGTTGTCCGGTCACTGGAGGTGTGCCATCTATCTGTGCTCTTACTGTGCTTCTCAATCAGTGAATGCCTACGTCATGCTTCATAAAGCTCAGTTGGAGACACCAACTGCATAATGATCAGTCAGTGGTAAAAATCAATTAGGAAGTGGATTTTTTTTTTTTTAAATTTCCTAAAATGAATTAGGAAGTGGATTTTCAGTCATCATGTGGTGACTACTGAGGTGCTGTGATGTTTTGGCCAGTGTGAGGAGTGTATCATTTTTCTGTTCAGCATGGAATTGCAATGTGTTTGCTAAGCTCAGCTTTATGAATTATTTGGAACCTGCTTGTTCTTTCCAAAATCTGTGAAAAGCCTTTTGTGACTTTGGGGACTTCTATTTTCTGCTTCTACAATGAATTACAAAGTGTCAGCCTGACCTCTTGGTGGCTTCTTTGGAGTGGGCCATGCTGTGTTACTGCAAGTGGGCACGTGTTATTCTATTAAATCCCATCGGTAAACGAAGGAGACCACTGGTAGTCCTCTACAAGTTCCTCTTAGCAAGGAAAAGGAGTTCTTCCAAAATGATTGTCTTTTGCTTTTCTTTGTTTTTTTTTTTTTAAATCTCCTTAAAATCTTTCCCATCTGCCTTTGTCCCCTTTCAGCAAATTGTAATAGATCTAGATCTCATGAAGTACTAGTCCAAACCCTCAATACACACATTACGGCTTTGATTTATGAGGCATGTTTCAGAATGTTATAGCTACTATTATTAGGTTAAAATACAGTGCTTAGCTCTAAGATGCCGTGTGTTACACATTAATGGTGGAGGGAATAACCACATTAAGTTATCGCTCATAAATGAGAGATGATGTGTAATCTGTAAACACATTAGAGCATAAAGTAAAGCAGATGTGTAATCTGCTTTAATACTTAAGACTTTCATTATTTCACTTGTGAAAATAATGATTTTTATTTATATATCCAAGCAAAATAAAGATGTAATTGTTATGCAGTAGCATTTATGTTAGTACAAATGGAGCCTACAAGTTTGAAGATATTGCTGTTGTCCCTGTGAACAGGATGTTTGTCCATAAATAGAACAAAATGCATAATTTGTGAGTAACTACCAAAATTACAGATTTCCAGTTCTTATTAATGTTGGTCATTATGCTTTTTAGATGGAACAGTATTCTACCCCTTAGAGTATATTACCATTTTGTTTAGCTAGTATTAGGTATATCAGTTAACCAATGGTGTTTTCCCTAGGTAAATCTAATTAGAGTTAGAAATGGATCGTGTACAAGGTTCCCATTAGAAAATAATTTGCACTGTGGGAAAGTTTGTTATGAGCATTTTAAGTGGCTACAGATTTATATGACTGGACTAATTAATGTTTAAAACTTGAGCATGGACTAAGTATAGAGCTAAGTTTGAATTTATAAAATTACTGTTTAGAAATATTTAAATAGGCCGGGCGCGGTGGCTCAAGTCTGTAATCCCAGCACTTTGGGAGGCCGAGACGGGCGGATCACGAGGTCAGGAGATCGAGACCATCCTGGCTAGCACGGTGAAACCCCGTCTCTACTAAAAAATACAAAAAACTAGCCGGGTGTGGTGGCAGGCGCCTGTAGTCCCAGCTACTCGGGAGGCTGAGGCAGGAGAATGGCGGGAACCCGGGAGGCGGAGCTTGCCGTGAGCTGAGATCCGGCCACTGCACTCCAGCCTGGGCGACAGAGCGAGACTCCATCTCAAAAAAAAAAAAAAAAAAAAAAAAAAAAAAAAAAAGAAAAAAAGAAATATTTAAATAAAAGTGAGCAGAATGTCAGTTATATTACAATATATTGGCCAGCATTGACTTTTCCATTCACCAGTTGATAGACATTTGGGTTGTTTCCATTTCTTAGCTATTTTGAATAATGCTGCTCTGAACATTGATGTAAATGCCTTTGTATGGAAATATGTTTTGATTTTTCTAGATGCAGAATTTCTGCATTGTTTGTTATATTATGTTTAACATCTGAAGAAACTGCCAAACTTTTTGTTTTCCAAAGTGTCTGCACATTTTTTACATTTCCACAAAGAATATGTTAAGGTTCCAGTTTCTCTACATCCTTGCTAATGTGTGTTATTAACTTTTTTTTTTTTTTTAATTTATTTTACTTTAAGTTCCGGGATATATGTGCAGAATGTGCAGGTTTGTTACGTAGGTAACATGGTGAGTTGCTGCACCTATTGACCTGCCATCTAAGTTTCCTCCCCTTTCCCGCAACCCCTCAACAGGCCCTGGTGTGTGTTGTTCCCCTCCCTGGGTCCATGTGTTCTCATTGTTCAAGTCTCACTTGTGAGTGAGAACGTGTGGGGTTTTGTTTTCTGTTCCTGTGTTAGTTTGCTGAGGATGATGGCTTCCAGCTTCATCCATGTCCCTGCAAAGGTCATGATCGCATACCTTTCTATGGCTGTGTAATACTCCATGGTGTATATGTACCACATTTTCTTTATAATCCAGTCTATCATTGATCAACATTTGGGTTGGTTCCATGACTTTGCTTTTGTAAATAGTGCTGCAATAAGCATATGTGTGCATGTGTCCTTATAGTAGAATGATTTACATTCCTTTGAGTATATACTGAGTAATGGGATTACTGGGTCAAATGGCATTTCTGGTTCTAGATCCTTGAGAAGTTGCCATACTGTCTTCTACAATCGTTGAACTAATTTACGTTCCCAACAACAGTGTAAAAGCATTCCTATTTCTTCACAGCCTTGCCAGCATCTATTGTTTCTTGACCTTTTTTAATAATCACCATTCTAACTAACTGGTGTGAAATGGTATCTCATTGTGGTTTTGATTTGCATTTCTCTAATGACCGGTGATGTTGAGCTTTTTTTCATATGTTTCTTGGCGGTGTAAATGTCTTCTTTTGATAAGTGTCAGTTCATACCCTTTGCCCACTTTTTGATGGGGTTGTTTGTTTTTTACTTGTAAATTTGTTTAAGTTCCTTATAAATTCTGGATATTAGATCTTTGTCAGATGGGTAGATTACAAAAATTTTCTCCCATTCTGTAGGTTGCCTGTTCACTCTAATGCTAGTTTCTTGTGTTGTGCCAAAGCTCTTTAGTTTAATTAGACCCCATTTGTCAATTGTGGCTTTTGTTGCAATTGCTTTGACGTTTTTATCATGAAGTCTTTGCCCATGCCATTGTCCTGAATGGTATTGCCTAGGTTTTCTTCTAGGGTTTTTATGGTTTGGGGTTTTACATTTAAGTCTTTAATCCATCTTGAGTTAATTTTTGTATAAAGTGTAAGGAAGGGGTCTGGTTTCAGTTTTCCTCACATGGCTAGCCACTTCTCCCACCACCATTTATTGAATAGGAGATCTTTTCCCCATTGCTTGTTTCTGTCAGGTTTGTCAAAGATCAGATGGTTGTAGATGTGTAGTGCTATTTCTGAGGTCTCTGTTATGTTCCTTTGGTCTATATGTCTGTTTTGGTACCAGTACCATGCTGTTTTGGTCACTGTAGTCTTATAGTATCGTTTGAATTCAGGTAGCATGATGCCTCCAGCTTGATTCTTTTTGCTTAGGATTGTGTTGGCTAGACGGGATCTCCTTTGATTCCCTATAAAATTTAAAGTAGTTTTTCCTAATTCTGTGAAGAATGTCAGTGGTAGTTTGATGGGAATAGCATTAAATCTATGAATTACTTTGGGCAGTATGGCCATTTTCATGATATATTGATTCTTCCTATCCATGAGCATGGAATGTTTTTCCATTTGTTTGTGTCCTCTCTTATTTCCTTGAGCAGTTATTTGTAGTTCTCCTTGAAGAGGTCCTTCAGATCCCTTGTCACCTGTATCCTAGATATTTTATTCTCTTTGTAGCAATTATGAATGGGAGATTTGGTTATCTATTGTAGGCGTAAAGGAATGCTTGTGATTTTTGCACATTGATTTTGTATCCTGAGACTTTGCTGAAGTTGCTTACCAGCTTAAGGAGTTTTGGGGCTGAGATAATGGGGTTTTCTAAATATAAAATCATGTCATCTGCAAATAGAGACAATTTAACTTCCTCTCTTCCTGTTTGAATACCCTTTATTTCTTTCTCTTGCCTGATTGCCCTGGCCAGAACTTCCAATACTATGTTGAATAGGAGCGATGAGAGAGGGCATGCTTGTCTTGTACCAGTTTTCAAAGGGAATGCTTCCAGTTTTTGCCCATTTAATGTGATATTGGCTTTGGGTTTGTCATAAATAGCTCTTATTATTTTGAGATATGTTCCATTAATACCTAATTTATTGAAAATTTTAACATGAAGGGATGTTGAATTTTATCTAAGGCCTTTCTGCATCTGTTGAGATAATCATGTGGTTTTTGTCATTGGTTCTGTTTATGTGATGGATTACATTTATTGATTATGTATTTTGAACCAGCCTGGCATCCCAGGGATGAAGCCGACTTGATTGTGGTGGATAAGTTTTTGATGTGCTGCTGGATTTGGTTTGCCAGTGTTTCACTGAGGATTTTCGCATAAGTGTTCAACAGCGATATTGGCCAGAAGTTTTCTTTTTTTGAGAACCCGCTCCCGATAGTTAAGGTGGGTTCTTTTCTATTTCCTAGATGTCTCAAGTGGTTTAAGAAATAAAGGGAAAGAGCACAAGAGAGAGAAATTTAAAGCTAGGTGTCCGAGGGAGACATCACATGTCCGCAGGATCCGTGATGTTCCCCAAGATATAAAACCAGCAAGTTTTTATTAGCGATTTTCAAAAGGGGAGGGAGTGCACGAATAGAGTGTGGGTCACAGAGATCACATACTTCACAAGGTAATAAAATATCACAAAGCAAGTGGAGGCAGGGCAAGATCACAGGACCACAGGATGGGGTGAAATTAAAATTGCTAATGAAGTTTCGGGCACGCATTGTCATTGATAACATCTTATCTGGAGACAAGGTTGAGAGCAGACAACCTGTCTGACCAAAATTTATTGGGCGGGAATTTCCTCTTCCTAATAAGCCTGGGAGTGCTACAGGAGACCAGGGCTTATTTCATCCCTTTGGCTTAGCTTCCACCATAAAAGGCGGCCACCCTCAGAGGGCCGTTCATAGACCTACCCTCAGGGTGCATTCTCTTTCTCAAGGATGTTCCTTGCTGAGAAAAAGAATTCAACGATATTTCTCCTATTTGCATTTGAAAGAAGAGAAATATGGCTGTGTTCCGCCTGGCTCACCTTTGCAGTCAGGCTCCCAGTGTTATCTCCCTTCTTCCCTGAAGATTGCTGTTATCCTGTTCCTTTTTAAGGGTGCCCAGATTTCATACTGTTCAAACACACATGCTCTATGAACAATTTGTGCAGTTAACACAATCATCACAGGGTCCTGAGGCGACACATGTCCTCCTCAGTTTACGAAGAAGACGACGGGATTAAGAGATTAAAGACAGGCATAGGAAATCGCAAGGGTATTGACTGGGGAAGTGATAAGTGTCCATGAAATCGTCACAATTTATGTTCAGAGACTGCAGTAAAGGCAGGCGTAAGACATTATAAAACTATTAATTTGGGGATCTAATAAATGTACATGAAATCTTCACAATTTATGATCTTCTGCTGTGGCTTCAGCCGGTCCCTCTGTTCAGGGTCCCTGACTTCCCGCAACATCTCTGTACAGTTTTGGTATCGGGATGCTGCTGTCTTCATAAAATGAGTTAGGGAGGAGTCCCTCCTTTTCAATTGTTTGGATTAGTTTCAGACATAATGGTCCCAGCTCCTTTTTGTACCTCTGGTAGAATTCGGCTGTGAATCCGTCTGGTCCTGGGCTTTTTTTGGTTGGTAGACTATTAATTACTGCTTCAATTTCAGAACTCATTATTGGTCTATTCAGGGATTCAGATTCTTCCTAGTTTAGTTTTGGGAGTGTGTATATATGTCTCCAGGAATTTCTCCATTTCTTCTAGATTTTCTTGTTTATTTGTGTAGAGGTGTTTATAGTATTCTCTGATGGTAGTTTGTATTTCTGTGGGGTCGGTGGTCATATCCCCTTTATCATTTTTTATTTTGTCTATTTGATTCTTCTCTCTTTTTCTTATTATTTCAGCTAGCAGTCTTTTTTTAAACTGGTTTTTGATTGAATTGTTTTATTAAAGCCATTCCTATATATGTACTATTTCATTATGATATTTGTTTGATATTTATATCCCAAGTAACTAATGATGATGAGCTCTTTTTTTTCATGTGCTTATTGGCTGGCTATTCTTATACTTTCTTAATGTAATGGTATCCAAATATTTTACCCATTTTTTAACTTGGTTATTTGTCTTGTTATTGAGCTGTAAGATTTTTATTTTGTTTTGTTTTTTTAACATCTTGTAGTCAAGTGTTTTTTTTTTTTTCTCAGATTTATGATTTGAAAGTATTTTTTCTCTCAATATATATTTGACTTTTTATTTTCTTAATGCTGGCTTTTAAGGTACAAAAAATGTTTAATGTTCCTGAAGTCTTGTTTATTAATATTTTCTTTTATGGGTTGTACTTTTGCTGTTATATCTAAGAAATCTGTGTGTAACCCAAGATTGCGAAGATTTACGCCTGTGCTTTTTTTCTGAAAGTTTTGTCATTTTCAGTACTTACATTTATTTATTTACCTTTTTAAGTAAGAAGTCGTCCTTTTATGAAATAAGTGTAGACTTGAGGGATATCCATCTGCAAAAAGAGAAATTAGAACTTTACCTCATATCACACATAAGAATTAATAGAATCATGTTTCTTTATCTTACGATACTTATTCTTTCTTAATAGATTTTAAATTTCACATTTAGTGCACACAAAGATGCAAATGAATTATTTTGAAGTTTTAAATGAAATAATTTTATTTGGAGTGATTTTGTTGTAATTATTGCTTTACTGATTTTCCCCATGTGCTCTGGAATTTTGGTTTGCACGCTAATTTTGAGTGATGAAACATTCTATCCCACCTTCCTTACCTAATGATTCTGTAGTGTTGTGGTTTCTCTCTGCTCGGTCCTGTGGCACTTCACTCAAGAATATGTCCGTTGGTAGTTTTTCACATGAAGTTTTTTCCCCTTTGTAAGGTTGAGAATATGAGAATGCACACATGGAGCCAGTGAAGGGATTGTCCTAGTTCCTTTCAGCCTTGTTTTTGTGCTCTTCCTCCTTAGGCCTTGTGTAAATTACAGCTTGTGTAAATGCATAGCCTGGACAGTAAATCTGGCTGAAGTTTTTTCTTTGCAGGGTATGCTTTTGATTCACGGTTCTTCTCTGGAAAGGAGCACCTGACAGCCACTGCTGATACCTGAATTCTGAGCCCCAAAATGTTGAACTCTATTGAACTTGGGTGTCCTTTGACTCCTTTTTCTATGCTCATTTTAGAGCACAGTTAGTGTACTGAAACAGGAGTTTACCATCCCATGTTGACTGGAGTTTATAATGTTTTCTTTAGTTACAGAAATAATGCAAGCTTTAATTTTAATAATTCATTTATAGGGGCATAAGGGATATTGACATTACCCAGCACACTCTATTTCTTGAAAGTAAAAGAAATTAGATGTGAAACATGTATGATAAAATAGATACATGGATATATGTGTAACTTTGTACTTTCTGCTTTTTTAAAATATAAAAATAATTTAATGAACAACACATTAATATATGTGAAAGACAACGTTCTCTCTTTTTCCTCCCTCTCATGTTTCTATTCTCTGATCTTCCTGAGCCCCATGAATCCCACTGCTCGGAGATAAACATTTCTAACTTCATATGTTTCCTTCCATACTTTTCCTAAGTACAAACAGATTTTCTGTATAGCTTCTCCTCTGTCTCCTGGAGGTTTATTTGTTTTATAAACTAAAATGAATTCATACTGCATACATTATTTTGCAGGTTACTGTTTCATGTAATACTGATATGTGTCATTGGATCTGCCCTTGTAATTCCATGTAGACCATTTACATAATGGCATCATGGTATTCACTGGATGCGTGTACCGTGACTTATTTCTTGTTTCCTTTGCTTTTGTACATTTAGATTGTGTCCAACTTTTCTCTGTTTAGACTAAACTGCACTATGCATTTTACGTACACATCTTTGCATACTCATGCTGGTGTTGCTCTGCAATAAAATGCTAGAAATGGGCTCCTGGGATAGGTAATTTCCTATTTTCTTGTGTTTTATTTTTATAACTTTGTATAAATGCTCACTTTGTTTTGTTTACTGTTGATACCAGCACATCACTGGAAGCATGGTATGTCCTCATTAGTTTTTGTTCAGTTGTGTTTTGGACAATATTGCCTGATGAGTGTTCTTTGTGGAAGATTCAGTTTACAGTGATCTGGATGGTAACACAGTGCCAACACAATTCAGAAATTCAAACATCCATTTCTGCATTTTAGTCAGCATACAGGTCTGACCAAAGAAGGAAATACTTGGCTCATTGTCATGCTTCTGGGATACTATCTTTACTTATTTGATAGCTTGATACTCAGGAGTGTGAATCATAATTTTGATTAGATTGACATATCTACATCATAGATTTCCATTCTTCACAAAGGTTTATACTAGTAGCTTCCTCTTTTAGCACCACTGTTAGAATTTCAGATTGTATTCTTTCTTCTATCCTGCTGTTTCTTCATAAGGCCTATGCATTTCTAATGTATTTTATGTTTTAAACTATGTTAGTAATAAGCAATACATTTTATTTTTCTTCTATTGCTGTTTATTGAGTTATTAATTGCTATTTAAATTCACTTGCAAAAGACATTTTCCAAAAAATAATACATTCAAGTTTTCTCTCTTAGTTACAGTGTAATCTGTGGCTGTTAACAGTTTTCTTTTACTTTATTTATTCATTCATTATTTATTTAATTTTTTTTCTTTTTTTGAGACAGTGTCTCACTCTGTTGCCCAGGCTGGAGAACATTGGTACTATCTTGGCTTACTACAACCTCTGCCTCCTGGATTCAAGCAATTCTCAAGCATCAGCCCCCTTTAGCTGCGATTAAAGGTGTGTGCCACCACACCCGGTTAATTTTTATATTTTTAGTAGAGACAGGGTTTTGCCATGTTGGCCAGGTTACTCTCGAACTCTTGGCCTCAATTGATCTGCCCACTTCGGCCTCCTAAAGCGCTGGGATTACATATGTGAGCCACTGTGCCTGGCCAGTTTCCTTTTACTTTTAAGGAAATACCATAATATTATTTAGCCCTGTAGGGTCTAAATTGTACCACTCTGATAGACGTTTCCTACATTTCTTTAGTTTATACTTAGTATTGGTAACATCTTTTTGTTTTCTCTCATTATCTTTCATCTACTCTCCATGGGACCTTCTTTCCTCACCATTTTACCAGAACAGCTCGTGTCTGGGTCACCACCAGTGACCTCTTGTTGCCAAGTTCTTGGGTCAAATCTCAGTCTTTGTTTTATTTGACCTATAAATAACATTTGACATACTTGTTTCAGGGACATCTCATACACCTTGTTTTTCCCAGACCTCACTGGCCACTGTGTCTCATTGTCTTTACTGGTTTGTCCTCATCTCCACAGCTAAATGTTAGATACCCCAGGTCATAGCCTTTAAACATTATCACTGTCTACGCTTATTCTTTCAGTGCGTTCATACATGATCCTGACTTGAAATAATTGACTTTGTGCTGATGATTCCCTGCTTAATAGCTGTAGCCCTGACCTCTCTTCTGAGTTCCGGACTTGAATGTACAGCTGCCAACCTAACATCTATAGCTAATTTCTTTTTTTTTTTTTTCTAATTATACTTCAAGTTCTGGGGTACATGTGCACAACATGCAGGTTTGTTACATATGTATACATGTGCCATGTTGGTGTGCTGCACTCATTAACTCGTCATTTACATTAGGTATATCTCCTAATGCTATCCCTCCCCCCTCCCAGTTAATTTCTTTTAGACAACCCAATCTCAATATGTTAAAATGGAACTACTGATTTCAACCCTCTTCCTCCCCCCACCTACCACATCCCCCAAAACAATGACCTTCTTTCTGTAGTCTTTCCCATGTCACAAAATAGAGCTCTTTGTAGGTGTTCACGTCATAAATCTTTTGCTGTCATCCTTGATTCTTCTCCTCCTTTATGGGACATCCTGCTGATCCCACTTTCACAGTTGACTCAGAATTGGGCTCCATTTTACCATCACCACTGCTACCACTCAGGTCTAAATTATCATCGTATCTCCCCTAGAGTCATAAAGTAGTGTCCTGTTTGTCTCCCTGCTTCTGCTCTTGCTATAGTCTATGGTCAACAATATAGCCAGAGTGTTTCTTTCAAAATACATCAGATCATGACACATTTCTCAAAACCTTTCACTCAGAGTGGAAACTAAGGCTTTACAATCATCTACAAGGATACCCAGGGTCTCTTTTCCCCACTGTTAGGCTTTAATGTTGGACTTTATTTTCCTTCCACCCCTTCCCTGCCCCCAATACACACATTCATTTTGCTCAGCTGACTCTAGTCGTACTGGCTTTTTTTGTTTGTTTGTTTGTTTGTTTGTTTGTTTTTGCCATTCTTTAAGCATTCCCAGCAAGCTGTTGCCTCTGGATCCTTATACTTGCTGTATTTTACCTGGAACGTTCTTCCCAAATATCTGTATCCATATGACTTATCCTCTCACTTCCATCAGGTGTCTGCTCAAATATACTCTTTCTCTGTGTTATTACAGTGTTGTCACCCCTCCACATGGCTTTATTTTCTTTCTAACTCATAAATATGTATAAAACTTATCTGATATGCTTTTCTGACATGCTTTATATTTATTTTTGCTTGTCTTTTACTGGATTGTGAGCTCTTTGTAGCAGATACTATGCATGTTTGGTCAGTGTTATATTTCCAGAATTTACAACAATGCCTGTCACAAGTTGATGTCATAAACATTTGTGGAAGAATGAATGAGTAAATGAGGGAAGTAAGATATGGATGTGATGAGTGGGGATAAGTTCTGCTATTAAATGGGGAGGAATATTTGAATGGGATCCTATTTGATAATTTCTCAGTTCATTGGTGAAATAAGGCAAATTGCCTTATTTTCCTTTGTTCCCCACTGTTCCATGAGTTTCTTAGAAACAGGGGCCATATCTTAATCGTCATGGTAATCCTGTTGCCTAGCACCGGGTCTTAAACATAGTAGGCATGACAAATTATGTGGTCAGTAAACTTACTTTGTGGGTTCATCTAGAACCCAAAGTCATTTATCAAAAGTAATTTTAAAAATTGGGCATGGAAAAAAGAAAATAAAAATATGCTTTATATACCTCTCTTTTTCCAGAATGTAGGTTTTATAATCTGGATCCAAGAATTCTAGGAGATCCAAGAAGAGTTTGGCCTCTAAAACCCCTGAAGTAGTATGCCTAATATTAATTTTTTAAAAAAATTTTAGACCACAGGGTTTGGCTGTGTCACCAAGGCTGGAGTGCAGTGTAGTGCAGTTACAACTCACTGCATCCTTGAACTCCTGGGCTTAAGTGATCCTTCTGCCTCAGCCCACGAAGTAGCTAGGACTACAGGCACATGCCACTATCCTTGGCTAATTTTTATTTTATTTATTTTAGATACGGGGGTCTCAATATTTTGCCCAGGCTGGTCTCGAACTCCTGGCCTCAAGCGACCCTCTTGCTTCAGCCTCCCAAAGTGCTGGGATTACAGGCGTGAGCCCCTGCACCTGGCCAGTATGCCTAATTTGATGTGTGTGTGTGTGTGTGTGTGTTTGTGACTTTGTATTCATGTGAATGCACGTGCACATTTGTTCCGTTTTCTGGGTAAAGGGCTCAGCTTCCATCAGACATGTATAGGAGTCCATGGCCCCTAAACATGAGAGCAGCTAAGCTGTAACTTTGCCTGCTAATTGGCAGATGAGATGAAGCAGAGTCAGACTTCAGAGTGATGTACTCCATAGAGTGTTTTTCTGTTGCTTGTTCTGACAGGTATTTCTAAAAGTACTATCACCGGTAATAAGGATTGCATGCTTAGTATTTTGAGTTCAGATGAAATTTGCTATAAGTAAGTGTTAGGTGCAGCGAAGTACTTTGGGTTATTTAAGGCTATGTTGGAGGAGAGTGGTAGTGGTTGAGCTCAACCTAAACTGTTTGTAATCCTTGCCTAGTTTATATGTACCACCAGTTCAGTTTGCAGTAGGCCAATAGATTTCTCAGAAATTAACCCTTATTGCCAGATATGGGAGAAAGCTACTCCCAAATAGATTATTTGTCGTAGTAATAGGCCAACAATAATTTTTTCTGTGAGTCACACTCGACACATGGAACTATCCATGTTCTTGTGAACTTGTTTGGTGATGGTGTCTGTTGTTATAGGATTTGAAAAATATTATTAGTGCTTAATAAGCTAAGCTTTGAGCTGTGTAACACACTTGACATTAATGAGATTTCATGTTAACTTTTATGCTGGGAACTGATGACTTGGTTTTGAGGTTTAATCTATTTCTGCTGTTATACACTCTAAATTAATTAGCAGTGTGCCACTATGAATATAAAAAGTGGCAGTAGTAATCATTTCAGGGGTAAGTTTTGCCTAACCTCATTTTTCTTTCTCCATTATATGAAGTTAAATGAAATCTATTTTCTTCATTAATGTTTCTGGTTAAACTATGATCTTGGTAGACTGCCCCCAAATTAAATACCGCTTCTGTGGTCCAAATGAGCCTTTCATTTTACTTTCTTTTTTGTGATTCTCATTAGGAGAAGCTCTTAGAGGAAATCCTTTTATCACATACGTTTCTGAGCATGTGAATTTCATTTATCTTCTGAAACAAACTTTTAACTTGCATACATTTTAAGATTCCTATCTTGAGCTAGATAGGAAGCACAGTTTAGGTCCTTTTATGAAATAGAATAATTGTTTTGTGGCCTGCATTTTCTTTTGTTTTAACTTTTATTTCCATAGATTTTTGGGGAACAGGTGGTATTTGGTTACATGAGTAAGTTCTTTAATGGTGATTTGTGAGATTTTGGTGCACCCATCTCCCGAGCAGTGTATACTGAACCCAATTTGTGGTCTTTTATCCCTCACCTGCTTCCCACTCTTTCCCCTGAGTCCCCAGGCTGGACTGCACCATTATAGCTAACTGCAGCTTCAAACTCCTGTGCTTAAGCAGTCCTCCCTCATCAGCCTCTGGAGTAGCTAAGACTGTAGGCACATGCCACCACAAAAAAATTATTTAATTTTTAAAATATTAAATATAACATTTAAACAATTAAATGAATTTTTTAATTTTTTTGTAGAGATGAGATCTTGCCATATTGCCCAGGCCAGTCTCAAACTCCTGGCCTGAAGTGATCCTCCTGCCTCAGTCTCCCAAACTAGTAGGATTACAGGTATGAGCCACTGTGCTGGCTTAGCCTGCATTTTTTATTGATATTTTTGAATTGGTTTCATTTACCTCTAAATGAAGTTGTATTCTGCTTAAGTGCCATAATTCTTATCATGTTTATATTTTCAGTTCTATACTTGGATTATTTGATGACTTTCAAATCATTCAATACATCCTCTCAATTTAGAAGATTCTTTTTTTTTTTTTTTTTTTTTTTTTTTTTTTTTTTTTTGAGACGGAGTCTCGCTCTGTCACCCAGGCTGGAGTGCTGTGGCCGGATCTCAGCTCACTGCAAGCTCCGCCTCCCGGGTTCACGCCATTCTCCTGCCTCAGCCTCCCAGGTAGCTGGGACTACAGGCGCCGCCACCTCGCCCGGCTAGTTTTTTTGTAGTTTTAGTAGAGACGGGGTTTCACCGTGTTAGCCAGGATGGTCTCGATCTCCTGATCTCGCGATCCGCCCGTCTCGGCCTCCCAAAGTGCTAGGATTACAGGCTTGAGCCACCGCGCCCGGCCTCAATTTAGAAGATTCTAAAGATGAACAGGAATTGAAAATGTGACATGAAATCTTTTTTGAATAACATTTACCCACTCTGAATACAACGTATGAGACTTTTTTTTTTTTTTCCTATATGGAGTCTTGTTCTGTCGCCCAGGCAGGAGTGCATTGGTGTGTCCTCACCTCACTGCAGCCTCTGCCTCTCGGGTCCAAGCATGTCTCCTGCCTCAGCCTCCCGAGTAGCTGGGATTAGAGGTGTGTGCCACCATGCCCAGCTAATTTTGTATTTTTAGTAGAGATGGGGTTTCACATGTTGAGCAGGCTGGTCTCGAATCCTGACCTTGTTATCTGCCTACCTCTGCCTCCCAAAGTGTTGGTATTACAGGCATGAGCCACTGCACCTGACCACAAATGAGACCTTTGAAAACATATCTTCAAACGTTTAAACATCACAGTAAAACCAGACTTCTTACACCTATATATACATCCAAGCAATAGAGATTTTTCTCATACTATGAGGCTATAGCAATGAGTATATTGTGTCCCTGATCTTGAATAGCTCACTGTCTAGTTGGAAAGAACAACAAAAAAATAAATATCAATATATTATGGCAAGTGCATTAATAGTATGCATGTAATATTTGAATGGGTAAAAGTGTGATACTGTCTTAAGATTTTACTTACAGCAAAAATATTACATGTCAAGGAAAACTTAGAACATCTTTTTGATCTTGGAACAGGCAAAGATTTCCATTTCCGTTTTTTTTTTTGTTTTGTTTTTTGTTTTCTTGGAAATGAGGATCCCTGTCATCCAGGCGGGAAGGCAGTGGTGCGATCACAGCTCACTGCAGCCTTAACCTCCAGGGCTCAAGCAATCCTACTACCTCAGCCTCCCACAGAGCTAGGACTAGGGGCACGTGCCACAATGCCTGGGTAATTTTTTATTTTTTATTTTGTAAAGATGGGAGTCTTACTTTGTTGCCGGACTGGAGATTTCTTAAATATGATACAAAAAATACTAATCATAATTAAAAACTGACGAATTGGACTAATTTAAGATTAGTCCAATTAACAGATTAACATCTGTTAATCACAAGACACTATTAAGAGAATGAAAATGTAATATACAGAGTAATAGCAAATATTTACAATTCGTGTATTTAATAAGGAATGTGTATCCAGAATATATAAACAGCTTCTGTAAGTGAATAAAACAGATGGATAACCATTAGAAGAATGGCAAAAGACTCCAACAGACACTTGACAAAAGAATGTATTCAAATGGCCCAACATATACAGAAAGGTATTCAACTTCATTAGTCTCTGGTGAGGTGCAAATTAAAACCACAAAGAGATACCGTTACAGAATTACCAGAGTCGCTTAAATGAAAAAGACATGAAATACCATTTGTTGGTATGGATGTGGAGCAACCAGAACTCTTATAATTGCTGGCTAGTGTAATAACCACTTCAGAAAATATTTGCACTATTTACTAAATCTGGACAAATGTATATTCTATGCCTTAGCAATTCCACTGCTAAGTATATACCAGAAAAGCATATGTTCACCAAAATAGAATTACCAGCATGTCAGGGCAGCACTATTGGTATTATCTTCAATCTGGGGACTACCCAAATGCTCATTAATAGAAGAAAAAATAAGTAAGTTCTGGCATGTTTGTTACAAAATGATATGACATAGTAATGAGTTGAACAATTTTTTTTTTATTTTACTTTTTATAGAGATGAGATCCCGTTGTGTTACCCAGGCTGGTCTCAAACTCCTGGCCTCAACTCATCCTCCCACCTTGGCCTCCCTAAGTATGGGGATTACAGGCGTGGAGTAGAACAATCTTTACTCTCAAAATCTGAATGAATGTGTGTTGAGTGAAAGAAATCAGAACAAAAGAGTACATAATTTCATTCATATGAAGTATAAAAATAGACAAAATTAATTTATGCTGCTGCAAATCAGGGTAGTATTTGTTTTAGCAGGGTTAGTGGCTGCAAGTGAGTTCGAGAGGAGCTTCTACGATTCCGGTGGTGTTATATTTCTCTGCCTAAGGGCTTGTTACATAAGCTTGTTAAATTTTGTTAAACCATATGATCATTTGATATGACTTATACATCAATGAAAAGTTGTTTAAAAAGGATACCATGGATTAAACACAGGAAGGGAGAACATATGCTGGCCATAATTGTCTTTGCATCATGGGACTGTGAATAAATAGTATTCTTTTTCTTTTGCATACTTTTTTTGAATTTGCAAACCATCTTTAGTGAACTTGTATTAGTTTTATAATGTAGAAAAACAAATGAGCTTAAATAAATACAAATATAAATGTGCATGTAATATTGCCAGCGTGTCACTGTCACTTTGATGCCAGACTGGGTTAAGGAGAAGAGAGGAGGAGACACCTCTAGGCCAGTTGTCAGTAGGCAGCATATTTAACTTATTTGGTCCTCAGTTTACTTTTCTGTCAAGTAGCATTATAATTTTTAACACTTTCATAGTGTTATTGTAAATTGTAGGGATGTTTGTATGAAACACTTAGCTCAGTCCTGGACACATAGTAGGTGTTTAATAAATGGTAGCCATTATGATTCCTAAATATTATAAACAAGATGCTGGACTTTATTGCTGGTAAATAATGTATCTAGGTCTTTGTTTCTTCTCTGTATGAACCTGGTCCTCTGTATACCTCAGCAACTTGCACTGCTCTTTTTTTTTTTTACCTCCACTATATCTGACCATGCTTCACAAACAATTATAGTTTTTCTGTTATTTTGTTGTTGTTGTTGTTGAGACGGAGTCTCGCTCTGTCGCCCAGGCTGGAGTGCAGTGACCGGATCTCAGCTCACTGCAAGCTCCGCCTCCCGGGTTTACGCCATTCTCCTGCCTCAGCCTCCCGAGTAGCTGGGACTTCAGGCGCCCGCCACCTCACCCGGCTAGTTTTTTGTATTTTAGTAGAGACGGGGTTTCACCGTGTTAGCCAGGATGGTCTCGATCTCCTGACCTCGTGATCCGCCCGTCTCGGCCTCCCAAAGTGCTGGGATTACAGGCTTGAGCCACCGCGCCCGGCCAGTTTTTCTGTTATTGACTTTCCTTCCATTTTTTTTTCTTTCTCCCAGATCTCCAGTAAGTTCCATTTTGAACTTTCTTTGTTAGCTGATTGGATGGAATTTCTCTACTTATCTGACTTACCTCAGGCCCTTTTTACATTTATATGAATTAGGATAAAAACATTTAAACATAATATATACATTTAATTGGAAAATACCTTATGATAACTTCTTTATGTTCCCAGTGTCACTACCGTAATTCAGTCCCTAATTATTTTAAACTAGGATTGAGGCACCAGTCTCCTAACTGGATTCTTGATCCTGGAAGAATATTACTGAAATACAAATCTAATTATGTTACTCCCTATTTTTAAAGCCTTCCAGTGGCTTTCCCTTCCCTCTAGTTGACAATGGAGGTTCTTGGGTGTGGTTTATAGTTCTCTTGCAGGGCTTAACTCTACCTTCTTTCATCCTCACCTCCTGCTATTTCTTTTTCCATGCTGTGTTCTGTGTCTTTGCTGAGTCACTTAAGGTTCCTCTATTTTGCCATGTTTCAGAAGTTGCACCCTCTTAAGTTGCAGTTTCTTCCTGAAATCATTTTCACCAGTTCTTCTCTGGAAACCGTCAATTTTTTCCCTCAGAAAGATTACCTTCTCTGCGAAGCCTTCTATGATCGCGCCTCCAGGCAGAGGATGTAATGATCTCTCTTCGTGTTCTCATAGTACTCTCTATGCGTTAATACCTCTCGTATAAAAGTTGTTATTATCCTGTAATTATTTCTCTATATCTCTGCTTTCCTTCCTATTTTCTGAGCTCTTTGAGGGCAGAGCCTGTGTCTTACTCATTTTTGTCACCCTATTGCCTAGTATGAGATATATAAACTGAGAGAGAAAACGAGTTCATGTGTGGAACACCAGCTATAAGGGAATCGAGGAAATATAGTTTTTGGCTTCTCAACTTCTAGCAACAGTAAGACAATCTGTAAGGGGGTCTAAGTGGAGTCGAGTGAACTAAACTGTAGTATCTGCCATAATCTGGAACCCAGGAGGAGATACTGTATTTTATTGGCACTGAAACCTCAATTATTTTTTGTATTGCCCTGATAGTATACAGGCTTTTTGTCTGTTTTTTTTTTTCTTTATTTACATATCATTCATTTTATATGTTGCTGTTTTATAATTAAATTATAGTGTATCATATTGCATTGAGTTGATGGTTTTGCACTTTTAACGCCCAAGAAACCAACAAGAAACAATTTTTTTTTTCTTTTTTGTGCATGACCAAACCAGTTTACAATACTTGTGGGGAACCTTAAACAATAGCCAGCTGGGTAAATTGTAAGCATTGGTTAATATAGCTTACATACGTTTCCCTTTAGAAGGAAGAATAAATGCATTTATTTGTGTTCTAATGTAACATATTTGTTTTCTGTTGCTGCTGTCTTATATTACCACAAACTTTGCAGCTTTAAAACAATGCAACTGATTATTTTACAGTTCCCGTAGGACAGAAATTTGACAGACTTGGTTGAATCACTTCTTAGAGCCACACAAGGCCAAAATCAAGGTGCCAACAAGGCTGTGTTCTTTTCCAGAGGCTCTGGAGAAGGTCTTGTTTCTGTGTTCTTTCATGGTGTTGGTAGGTTTAATTCCTTGTGGTTGTAGGACTGAGGTCTGCATTATCTTACTGGATATCACCTGAGGGCTGTTCTCAGTGTCTACAGGCTGCCTACGTTCCTTGGCCTGTGGTTCCCTTTTCTTCCTCTTCAAAGCCAACAATGGTGGGTTGAGTTCCCTACTGCTTAAAATCTCTCCTGCCTCTTCCCCCATGGCTTATCTCTGACACTCACTCTCCCTGATCCTCATTGAGAAATATCCTCTGCTTTAAGGGGACTTGTGATTAGCTTGGTCCTACTCAGGTAATTCAGGATAATCTCCTTACTTCGAGGTCTGTACCATTAATCACACCTGCCATTTTCTTTGCCACGCCGTGTTACATGGTCACAGCTTCTAGGCATAAGGATATGGCCATTACTGGGGACCCATAATTCTACTTACCATATATGGCAACTGTCAAGTTGATCTAAAAGAGTGAGTTCTAAGTATTTGTTATGTGATGATGCCCTGGTAATTATTGATTACATGATTTATTACTTTATTATTATTTAAATTGTGTCTGAATGAATAACATGATGTAGACTTAAGTAGCCAAACCAAGCTATTACATTATCCTTCTATGAGTCACAACAAGCTTTGATTGATAAAAGCTAAATTGATTGATAAACTAAGCCTTAAGTTTTTCTTCTGTTTAACTGAGATTCTTAAGAAAAAACTAAGTGGAAGTGGATAGACACTAAACTAAGAAGTTATAGAACAAATAATATTTTTCTTTGACTAAATGCAGATATGGTCTTCATCCTTTTGGTTTCAAAGACTGTAATTAATGAATTGACATTTTCTCCCTGTGGAATCTCTCAGATTAGTAAACGGAGAGTAAGAATTTCAGCTGATTGCTTCAGGATTGGCAGGAGGTACCACATAATAAACCCGTCAAACACTATTAATTACCTACTTGTTTGGATGGAAAACACGCCTTTTAATAGTTCAAGGTTGATTGTCTGAATATTCTACTTCTTTCTGGGTCACAGTAGCGTTATTCAGATGAATAATTTATTTCTTAATTAACCTAAATAATAAATACTTTAAATGTGTTGTCAAGGAAACAAATATGAGTATCTCATGGTTGGGATATTAGATTGGTAAAAAATAAAATACCAATTATTTGCTTTATAAATATTTCTGAGGGATTATTTAACTAATGCACTATGCTGTTTTCTCTTTTCCCTATTTTATTTTATTTTTTGGCAAATGATTGAGAGAGGAACAATATGTTGATAGTACTCTTTTAACATTTATTTTGTAACAAGCCAAGATTAATGGATTTTTAAATTTATCTGTCTTGATGTTTAATATCTGATCATTTTAAGCAGTCACATTATCACTATCTTTCCTGTTCTTATGAGAATGCATTTTTGCCCTTGCTAGGATGAAGTAGGTGTTCCAGGTAGCAATTCAGCTGACCTATTACGCTGGACCACTGCTACCACCATGAAAGTCCTTTCCAACACCACGACCACCACCAAGGCGGTGCTGCAGGCCGTCAGTGATGGGCAATGGTGGAAGAAGTCTTTAACTTACCTTCGACCCCTTCAGGTAACGTCTTTCTTTTTAAAATCAATTGCATGGTTTATATAAATTCATTAGCATGTTTCAGTTGTTTTCACTGTTCCATCTTTATCTTGTCTAGATTGTTAAAACAATCTCTTAAGAAATGTAGGCCTCTCATCAGATAGGAAATGCGTAATCTGTTTTATAGAATGTAATATACTCCCATGGAGTACTTGCAAAGGACACTAATAGAGATTTAGGTAAGGCCTGGTTTATGTATCAGAATTTAGTGAGATGAAAAGAAAAATTTTATCAATGCTTACTTGCTTTTGCTATACTTCTACAGGCTGGTAGTTGAGGAAGAGTGCTAGGAGACAGATTGGGGGCTCTCAGGAAAGAAAACAGTTGAACAGATTCTTGTTTCCATTCTGGAAGTCAAAGTCAGGGCAGGGAGTAGAGCAACTGAGTTTGCTCTGCATTCTCATACTGCAGTCCTTTAATCTTACACTGGAAAACAAAGAGGAAAAACATACAACTATTAGCAGTTCGCCTCAAACAAACACTCCTTGTGCATCTCATTCATTCATTCAGCAAATACTTATTAGGCATTATTTTCCTGTCAAATACTGTCCTAATTACTGGGAATATGGTGGAGAAACACTTCAGTCTAATTCTCTTCTCCTGTGGAACTTATATGTCGGTAAGGGAGACACAGAAAATACATATTTGTATAATAATGTAATGGCAGGTGATAACAAGCATGACAAAGATTACATATGCAAGGTAGGTAGATCCTGAGGAGTGAAGTTCTGTTTGAGATGGAGAAGTTAGGATTTTCAGAAAAGGAGTCACTTTGAGCAGAAATATGATTGAACCAAGGAGAACAAATACAAACCCTAGCTTCCCCGTACTGGGGCAGCACACTTGACATCTGCATAGAACATAAAAGGGGCCAGTGTGGTCTGAGCTGAGTGAACAATGGGGAGAATGGTAGGAGATGAGATCAGAAGGTGGTGGGGAGGCCCATCATTGAAAGCCTCATGTAGACTGTGATAACAAATACAGAGTTTGTTTTAAGTAAGATGGAAAGCTTTTGGAGAATTTCGGCAGCGCTGTTGTATGATCCAACTTTACTTTTACTATGCTCATTTAAGTGCTCTACAAAGAGAAGAAAAGAGACAGTGAGATCAGTCCTCCTGATGAGAGAAGTGGGTAGTTTGAACCAGGGTGGTGACAAAGGCAGTGAGAAGAGGTTGGTTTGGGGATGTATTTTTTAGACCTGCTGGTGGTCTGGATGTGGAAGAAAGAGGAGACCTAAGGACAGTGGTCCCTACAGTTGGATAAGTGAAGATGCCATTTACTGAGACACTATTAAATCTCAGCTGTAATTTTTATCATTTGCAGCGGCAGCTTCATCATTTCCCTAGACTATGTATGCTTGGCATAAAGTAACCACAATAAACCTTGGAGGAATGGGTGAATTCCTTTTACTTGCCTTTCCCAGTAAGGAGCTTTACAATCTATTTGGAGAGAGCAAAACATAAAGATAATTATCTATAATCTAGGCATACTAAAGTTCTTGCTAATCTGCAGTGCTGGTAACAAGTCTTAAAGCCATGTATGGGTGGTAGTTGTGAAGGAGATGGGGATCATGAAAGGGACACAGTCATATCATCTTGCATCCATCTGGCAAGGATTCAGCAGGTAAGGTCTGAACTGGGCCTGGAAGGAAAGTTAGGATCTAACCAGGCAGTTGGCATGGCAGGACCCTCACAGTGGGATATGACATAGAAGCGGATAGGATGCATAAAGTGGGCAGTTTGGTTGAGGTGGAAAGTTAGCCTTTAATGTTAGTTAACATTTAAAAACCTCAAATGATATCCCACGTAGTTTAGTTGTTAGGCTGTTGGTTGTTTGCCTCGTTCAGAGCTACTAAAGGATTTTTAAGCGGAGCAGCAACACGGACAAGATGATGTTTTCGAGTGGTTATTCTGACTGTAGTGTAGAAAACTCACCATGTGAACAACATTGACTACTTCAGTGTTTCTAATTCATTGATGTCAAAGTGACCGGGAAAAGAAAAAGGCACTGCAGGGTGGGGTTGATGTGCTGCTCTTAGCATGTAGTAGTTATCCTTTATTCTCTGCTGGGCATCTGTGACTCTGGCTCTCTTTTTAGGTCATGGGAAGCGCAGGAGGCATTGATCAGTTTCTCCTGAAATCAGCCTTTTCTTCCTCCCTCTCTCCCTTCTTTCCTTGCTTTTACTTCTTCTACCTCCTTGTCTTCTCTTTCTTTTTATCCGTTGTTCTTTACTTTTTTCTTTTTAGGGGCAAAAATGTGGTGGTGCATATCAAATTGGAACTACAGCCAATGAAGATCTAGAGAAACAAGGGTGTCATCCTTTTTATGAATCTGTCATCTCAAATCCTTTTGTCACTGAGGTAAGGACAGTGTGTCTAAGAACATAGATACAACTGTCATGCTGTTGTAGACAATAGAAACAAAAACTAAAATTAAAAGTTTTTTTTTTTTTTTTTTTTTTTTTTTGAGACGATCCTTGCTCTGTCCCCCAGCGGAACAGTGGCCAGAATCTCAGCTCACTGTAAGCTCCGCTCCCGGGTTTACCCATCTCCTGCCTCCACCCCGGAGTAGATGGAACTACAGCGCCCGCCAACTTCGCCCGTATTTTTTGTATTTTTTTAGTAGAGAGGTTCAACCGTGTTACCAGGATGGTTCCGATTCCTGACCCGTGACCACCACGTCGTCTCGGCCTCCCAAAGTGCTGGGATTACAGGCTTGAGCCACCACGCCCGGCGAAAATGGGCTTTTATCTTGGTTCTTACTCATGTTAATCATTGGTTTTACATGTGTTTTGGTATATATTATGACACATTATGAGATTAAAATCTGTTTAAAAATGTTTCATAAAAAATATGCTTTAGTTTCTGAGCAGTTATTATTCAGGTCACCAGAAAGCATAACATCCTATAATTGTGTTTTCTAAGCATATATTTGTAGCACAAAAGGCACCCTATTACATAGTGAAACTGCTTCTTTTGTCTAGTCTGAAGGAACCTATGACACTTATCAGCTTGTTCCAGTGGAAAGTTTTGCGGAAGTATTGCTGAGAACTGGAAAACTGGCAGAGGCTAAAAATAAAGGAGAAGAAGTATTTCCAACAACTGAAGGTAAGAGAGAAGGTTCTAGTTCCTTGACAGTGTGTAACTCTAGGTGTACATTGTTAACCAAGAATGTACGAATGAACAAGAGTTTGGAAAAGACATTTTTCAGTAATTTTGAATTGCATAACTTGACAGTATCATTCATTCATTCATTCATCCATTTTGTTTAAAACATTTATTGAGAACCTACTGTTTTCAGGATTTGTACTTATATTGAGGATTTAAAGGGATGAATATTATTCCTCTTTAACTGGCTAGTTATGTAAAGTGATTCTCATAGTGAATGGAAAAAATGCTCAACAAAATGTATTTCCTGATTTTATGCTTAATAGAATGTAGATCGTATTTGATCTTCAGAATTTTCTGCTTGGTGGAATATCTGTCCATGTGGAAATTTTTGAAAAGAATTAAATGCATGCAGGTTTACCAAAGACAGCTTACAATTTATACCTTTTTTCCCTTTAGCCTCCTTCTTTTTAAGGTTCTAGGATAGTTTCTTTGACTGTGTCTTTTCAGTTCCCCCGCTCTCTGCTCTGCCATCCTTAGAGAATATCTCATAATTCAAAGGCTGCTGGAACTTCAGCTCTCTTGTCTATATTTCAGATATCAGTGAGGAGGAAAAGGGTGACGGAAAAACAGTTTTCTTGAGAAAGTCCTATCCACAACTTGCACTTATTATTTTATTACTTATTAGTACTTTTTATTGTATTACTGGCCACCTCTTATTGCCAATAAGCCTGGGCAGTGCTGTCTGTTAACTGAGCACTTTGCTATATAAAGTAAAATTCGGAAAAATGCATACAGGGAACAGAACTGCTAATTCCCCCCAAAAGCTGATACTATAGTTTATTTTTAGATTTTTTTTCTATCACTACTCACATGCTGCTGGGGCGAGGAGAGGCAAATACCACTTCCCTATCCACTGTGCAGGTCCCTTGAACACTAGAGGTTTTTACTACGTTTACCATATTTCTTCGATTCTGAGATGCATGTTTTTCTATCTGTCCTTCTGTTATCAGGGCATGTATCACAGTTATGGATATATTTATGTTTCTTTTCTTCTCCGAAAAGCTATTATTAAATTTATGGCACATCTTACAGTTGAAATTGAGTATATATGAAAAGTATAGTCATGTTTCTCTTTCCCTGTTTAATTATTCTTTATTACTTCTTGCTTTTCTTTTCTTTTTATTGTCTTACATCAGTTGGCCCATGGATTCAATATGATTGATTATCAAGGTAGTTTGTACAGATAGAATCCGAGACCTTAAGAAAGTACTAGGTTGGATGCGGACCTGTTATTTGGCATAATAATGGACTGAAGTAATAACCAGAACATTCGCAAACATTGGTTTATACGATATTTTTATTATTTAGTCTGTTAAGTGTGAGCATACCTTATTTTATTGTTCTGTGCTGTATTGCACTTCGCAGATACAGTACTTTTTTAAAAGTTGAAAGTTGATGGGAATGCTATGTCAAGTAAGTCTATCAGAACCATTTTTTCAACACTGTATGCTCATTTCATGTCTGTGTCACATTTTGATAATTCTCACAGTATTTCAAACTTTTTCATGATTATTGTATCTGTTACAGTGATTTGTGATTACTGATCTTTGATGTTACTCTTGTAATTGTTTTAGTGCACCATGAACTGCACCAGTATAAGATGTAAACTTAATTGATAAATGTGTGTGTTTTGACTGCTCCACTGACCAGCCATTTTCCATCTCTCTCCCTCTTCTCGGGTCTCTCTGTTCTCTGAGTCACAACAGTATTGAAATGAGGCAAGTTAATAACCTATAATGGCCTATAAATGTTCAAGTGAAAGGAAGAGTTGCACGTCTCTAAATTAAAAGCTAAAAATGATGAAGCTTAGTGAGGAAGCTGTGTTGAAAGTTGAGAAAGACTGAAAGCTAGGCATCTTGCACCAAATAGTTAGCCAAGTTGTGAATGCAGGGGAAAAGTTCTTGAAGGAAGTTAAAAGTGCTGCTCCAGTGAACACACAGATTATAAGAACGCAAAACAACCTTATTGCTGATGTGGAGAGAGTTTTAGTGGCCTGGATAGAAGATCAGACCAGCCACAACATTCCCTTAAGCCAACGTGTAATCCAGAACAGGTGCCCTTTACTGCCTTTAATTCTGTGAAGCCTGAGAAAGGTACTGAAGCTACAGAAGAAAAGTATGAAGCTAGCAGAGGTTGGTTCATTTTGAGAAATTGCCACAGTCACCACAACCCTCAGCAACCACACTCCTGATCAGTCAGCAGCCATCAACATTGAGACTCTTCAACTGCAAAAAGATTAGGACTTACTCAGTGCTCAGATGATGATTAGCATTTTTTAGCAATAAAGTATTTTTCAATTAAGGTGTATGCATGATTTTCTAGCCATAATGTTATTGCCTGCTGATTAGACTACAGTATAGTGTAAACGCAACTTTGATATGCACTGAGAAACCAAATAATTTGTGTGATACAATTTATTGCAATATTCACTTCATTGCAGTAGTCTGGAACAAAACTCACAGTATCTCTGAGGTATGCTTTTACATGTATGTGAATTTGAATACATCTCATGTAAAAGAGGTGGTTTACAAAAAGGCAAAATAATGGAAGCACATGGTTAAAGGTCTTAAAGACGGCTGCTTTCTTGGAGTAGACCCGCTTAAACTGATTGCTCAGTGTATTAAGGCTGCTGATCTTTTCGAGTGCTGTTTTTGGAGAAATGTTGAGTGTGTAAGCAATGAGGCCCTTGGGAGGTGCATATTTCTGGGTTAGTCGGCCTCCTCTTTTCATAGAATCCTTTCAGTGCTCAGCCGTCTTTATGGTAGTTGATAACTAAATGATGAGTCATCAAAATGATCTTGAGAAGTAAAGCAAATAGTGAGGTTTTCTTGTGGAGCTTTATGGAGTGGGGGAAACATACTTGAAGATGATCAGGGATCTCTTCCAGTTTCCTTTCTAACCGTGTGGACATTATTCACTGGAGGAGAGGTCCTCGAGCCACGTGTGTGCTAGGCCCTGTCCTAGGAACTTACAATATAAAGTTGGAGACATTGTCCCTGTCTTCAACGGGCTTGTAAAAGAGTTGGGGAGACAGACAGATGGGTGTGTGATAGGCGCTATGACAGGCAAACCCAGAGGCATTGGGATGGTAGAGGTGGCAGCTGAGGGAGAAGGTGTTGTGAAGAGGCTTTCTGAAGCAGCCGATATTTGACTTGGACTTGGAAGGATGAATAAGGGAGGAAATGGATAGAGAGGTGGGTTTGGGGCAAGAAGAAATGGGATATTTTAGGAAGATGGAATAAAATTCATAGAGGCAAAGAAGATTTAAAACTTTACGATTTTTCAGGGATTTGTAAGCTATTCCAATACCTGGAGAGGAAGGGTGTGTGTGGCCAGCCAGTGGAGAGATGAAGCCTTAGTAGGCTGAGAAGAAATGCAAGGCTTTGTGAGTGAATTTAAACATTTTGAAGGAACCCTCTATCAAAAGCTATAGGGATTTCAAGCAGAAGAATACCATTCCATTCTTCTGTGCTTCCCTTTTCTTATCTATAAAATGGGCATAACAGCCTGAATGTTCTGTCCTGGGCTGTTGCTCTCCAGTGGCACCCTGATGGGCTCCCACATGTGTGCCTTCGCTCAGACTGGTCTCCTGACCTGCATGATTGCCCTCGCTACCACCTTGCCCTGTAGTCGATCCAATTCGGATTTCACAATTTTTTCAAACTTACCTCTGTAGTTCTCCTTCCTGGTTACACTTTAGAATCTCTTAGGAATTTTTTTTTTTTTTTTTTTTGAGACGGAGTCTTGCTCTGTCCCCCAGGCCGGAATGCAGTGGCAGCGATCTCCGCTCACTGCAAGCTCCGCCTCCCGGGTTCACGCCATTCTCCTGCCTCAGCCTCCCGAGTAGCTGGGACTACAGGCGCCCACCACCATGCCCAGCTAATTTTTTTGTATTTTAGTAGAGATGGGGTTTCACCGTGTTAACCAGGATGGTCTCGATCTCCTGACCTCATGATCCGCCCGCCTTGGCCTCCCAAAGTGCTGGGATTACAGGCTTGAGCCACTACACCTGGCAGGAAATTTTTAAGAAATACTGTGGCCCTAGAATCCGTTTTAGGTGATTTTTTTTTTCCCCCCAGAAACTCTGGAATTGGGCCAGGTTTTTTTGGTTTTTTGTTTTGTTTTGGTTTGGTTTGTTTGTTTGTTTGTTTTGAGACAGGGTCTTGCCCTGTCGCCCAGGCTGGAGTGCAGTGGCATGATTGTGGCTCACTGCAGTCTCAACCTCTTGTGCACAAGTGACCCTCCCACCACTGCCTCCTGAGTAGCTGAAACTGCAGGTGCGCACCACCATGCCAAGCTAATGTTTGTTGTTGTTAATGTAGAGACCAAGTCTCCTCATGTTGCTCAGGCTGGTCTCAAACTCCTGGGCTCAGGCAGTCCTCCCATCTCAGCCTCCCAGACCGCACCTGACTCATACATCAAGTGTTTTCTAGAGAACCTCAGGGGATTCAGTTGTGAAACCATAGTCAAGACTATTTGGAAAGTTTCACGTCAGATATTAGATTCTCCCCAGCCTCGTGTGTCCATTCTTCATACTGAGATTTAACTCTCTGAGCTTCTCACCAGGCAGCACAGAGAAAGCTCCCTATGTCTTTTATGGCTATGTGTGGTCTCTTCAACTTAAGGTTCAAACTCTGAGTAGCACACCTACTTCTCACTCTTTTATCCTCACAGCTGTGAGGATTTTCTATGTGGTAGGTGCACAATGAATGTCTCCTCACCATGATGAAAGTACAGCATGTCTATTGGAGTCATTGGGCCAGTGAACTGAGCGTATGCTCTTAGTGTGTCTGCATCCTAGTGTGTGTACTGTTCCTAGTCATGTCTATGGGATTTTAAGGGCCTGCAGTGATTTTTTCTCTGCCCTAGTGTTTCTTGAGATTATATTTTCTGACAATCAGATTTTAATATTTTACCAGAGAAAGAATCTAAGTCTATTAAGGAGTTAAAAATTTCAAATATCATTGAACGATAAAACCATTTCAGAGCACTTACTTTTTATATTAAGAAAACGTATTACTATACCATCAATGTTAAATATAGAGGTGATTTTAATAATAATAATCTCTTTTATTTACATTTGGGCTTATAATTTATGAAGCGTTTTCATATTCCCTATCACATTTTGTATATTTTGATAATGCCAATATATCTGGAACAGTTACCTTTGGCTATTTTATAGTATCAAATATTTGTCAGAAACTCAGCAGAATTGAAGAGTGATGTAGGTTATAAATGACACAGATTAAAAATTGTGGTAAAAAAGTAATTCTTGACTTTAGTTTAGAAGTAGGTCATAATACAAATTAAACTTCCTAACATAATCTGACTTTTTAGAACTTTTTAATAAAGTTGATGAAAAGATTTTTATGGAGACTAAAGAAAATTGGTCATTATTTATTTAGCTAAATGAATGATTTAATGGCTAATGATTTCAAAATCAATAATAAGGGCAACTTTCCTCTGTGAGTTTCATTCTGGAATTAAATTTATCAGAGTGCTTTCCAGAGGCACTTACTGTGCACATAATTAGCCCTTGAAGGCTTAAGCAGTTTTATTTTATTTTTATTTTATTTTATTTTATTATACTTTAAGTTCTAGGGTACATGTACACAATGTGCAGATTTGATACATAGGTATACATGTGCCATGTTGGTTTGCTGCACTCATCATCAACTCGTCATTTACAATAGTTATTCCTCCTAATGCTATCCCTCCCCCAGCCCCTGACCCCCTGACAGGTCCTGATGTGTGATGTTCCCCGCCCTGTGTCCAAGTGTTCTCATTGTTCAGTTCCCACCTATGAGAGAGAACATACGGGTTTGGTTTTCTGTCCTTGTGATAGTTTGCTGAGAATGATGGCTTCCAGCTTCATCCATGTCCCTGCAAAGGACATGAACTCATCCTTTTTTATGACTGCATAGTATTCCATGGTATATATGTGTCACATTTTCTTTGAGACAGAGTCTTACTCTGTCACCCAGGCTGGAGTGCAGTGGCGCAAAGTTGGCTCACTGCAAGCTCCGCCTCCCGGGATCACGCCATTCTCCTGCCTCAGCCTCCCGAGTAGCGGGGACTACAGGCGCCTGCCACCACGCCCAGCTAATTTTTGTATTTTTTTTTAGTAGAGACGGGGTTTCACTGTGTTAGCCAGGATGGTCTTGATCTCCTGACCTCGTGATCCGCCCGCCTTGGCCTCCCAAAGTGCTAGGATTACAGGTGTGAGCCACCGCACCCGGCCTTGTGTCACATTTTCTTAATGCAGTCTGTCATTGATGGACATTTGGGTTGGTTCCAAGTCTTTGCTATTGTCAATAGTGCTGCAATAAACATATGTGTGCATATGTCTTTATAGTAGCATGATTTATAATCCTTGGGGTATATACCCAGTAATGGGATCTCTGGGTCAAATGGTATTTCCAGTTCGAGATTCTTGAGGAATCGCCACACTGTCTTTCACAATGGTTGTACTAATTCACACTCCCACCAACAGTGTAAAACTGTTCGTATTTCTCCACATCCTCTCCAACATCTGTTCTTTCCTGACTTTTTAATGATCGCCGTTCTAATTGGTGTGAGATGGTATCTCATTGTGGTTTTGATTTGCATTTCTCTGATGGCCAGTGATGATGAGCATTTTTCCATGTGTCTGTTGGCTGCATAGATGTCTTGTTCTGAGAAGTGTCTACTCATATCCTTTACCCACTTTTTGATGGGGTTGTTTGCTTTTTTTCTTGTATATTTGTTTAAGTTCTTTGTAGATTCTGGATATTAGCCCTTTGTCAGAAGGGTAGATTGCAAAAATTTTCTCCCATTCTATAGGTTGCCTGTTCATTCCGATGGTAGTTTCTTTGCCGTGCGGAAGCTCTTTAGTTTAATTAGATCCCATTTGTCTATTTTGGCTTTTGCTGCCATTGCTTTTGGTATTTTAGACATGAAGTCCTTGCCCATGCCTATGTCCTGAATGGTACTACCTAGGTTTTCTTCTAGGGTTTTTATGGTTTTAGGTCTAACATTTAAGTCTCTAATCCATCTTGAATTAATTTTTGTATAAGGTGTAAGGAAGGGATCCAGTTTCAGCTTTCTACATATGGCTGGCCAGTTTTCCAAGCACCATT
>NW_016805181.1:1022225-1074237 GCF_001698545.2 Rhinopithecus bieti | reverse complement strand
CAATTTTTGCTTTTGCTGCCGTTGCTTTTGGTGTTTTAGACATGAAGTCCTTGCCCATGCCTATGTCCTGAATGGTACTACCTAGGTTTTCTTCTAGGGTTTTTATGGTTTTAGGTCTAACATTTAAGTCTCTAATCCATCTTGAATTAATTTTTGTATAAGGTGTAAGGAAGGGATCCAGTTTCAGCTTTCTACATATGGCTGGCCAGTTTTCCAAGCACCATTTGTTAAATAGGGAATCCTTTCCCCATTTCTTGTTTTTGTCAAGTTTGTCAAAGATCAGATGGTTGTAGATGTGTGGTGTTATTTCTGAGGGCTCTGTTCTGTTCCATTGTTCTATATATCTGTTTTGGTACCAGTACCATGCTCTTTTGCTTACTGTAACCGTGTAGGTTGAAGTCAGGTAGCATGATGCCTCCAGCTTTGTTCTTTTTGCTTAGGATTGTCTTGGCTATGCAGGCTTGTTTTTGGTTCATATGAACTTTAAAGTAGTTTTTTTTCCAATTCTGTGAAGAAAATCAATGGTAGCTTGATGGGGATAGCATTGAATCTATAAATTACTTTGGGCAGTATGACCATTTTCACAATACTGATTCTTCCTATTCATGAGCATGGAATGTTCTTCCATTTGATTGTGTCCTGTCTTATTTCCTTGAGCAGTGGTTTATAGTTCTCTTTGAAGAGGCCCTTCACATTTCTTGTAAGCTGGATTCCTAGGTATTTTATTCTCTTTGTAGCAATTGTGAATGGGAGTTCACTCATGATTTGGCTGTCTGTGTGTCTGTTATTGGTGTATAGGAATGCTTGTGATTTTTGCACATTAATTTTGTATACTGAGACTTTGCTGAAGTTGCTTATCAGCTTAAGGAGATTTTGGGCTGAGACGATTGGGTTTTCTAAATATACAATCATGTCATCCAAAAACAGAGACAGTTTCACTTCCTCTTTTCCTAATTGAATACCCTTTGTTTCTTTCTCTTGCCTGATTGCCCTGGCCAGAACTTCCAACGCTATATTGAATAGGAGTGGTGAGAGATGGCATCCTTGTCTTGTGCCAGTTTTCAAAGGGAATGCTTCCAGTTTTTGCACACTCATTATGATATTGACTGTGGGTTTGTCATAAATAGCTCTTATTATTTGGAGACACATTCCATCAGTACCTAGTTTATTGAGAGTTTTTAGCATGAAGGACTGTTGAATTTTGTTGAAGTTCTTTTCTGCATCTATTGAGACAATCATGTGGTTTTTGTCATTGGTTCCGTTTATGTGATGAATTATGTTTATTGATTTGCGTGTGTTGAACCAGCCTTGCATCCCAGGGATGAAGCTCACTTGATCGTGATGGATAAGCTTTTTGATATGCTGCTGGATTCGGTTTGCTATTATTTTACTGAGATTTTCACATCGATGTTCATCAGGGATATTGGTGTAAAATTCTCTTTTTTTGTTGTGTCTCTGCCAGGCTTTGGTACCAGGATGATACTGGCCTCATAAAATGAGTTAGGGAGAATTCCCTCTTTTTCTATTGATTGGAATAGTTTCAGAAGAAATAGTACCAGCTCCTCTTTGTACCTCTGGTAGAATTCAGCTGTGAATCTGTCTGGTCCTGGATTTTTTTTGGTTGGTAGGCTGTTAATTATTGCCTCAATTTCAAAGCCTGTTTTTGGTCTATTCAGAAATTCAACTTCTTCCAGGTTTAGTCTTGGGAGGGTGTATGTGTCTAGGAATTTATCCATTTCTTCTAGATTTTCTAGTTTATTTGTGTAGAGGTGTTTATTGTATTCTCTGATGGTTGTTTATTTCTGTGGGGTCGGCGGTGATATCCCCTTTATCATTTTTTATTGTGTCTATTTGATTCTTCTCTCTTTTCTTCTTTATTAGTCTTGCTAGCAGTCTATCAATTTTGTTGATCTTTTCAAAAAACCAACTCCTGGATTCATTGATTTTTTGAAGGGTTTTTTGTGTCTCTCTCTCCTTCAGTTTTGCTCTGATCTTAGTTATTTCTTGCCTTCTGCTAGCTTTTGCATTTGTTTGCTTTTGCTTCTCTAGTTCTTTTAATTGTGATGTTAGGTGTCGATTTTAAATCTTTCCTACTTTCTCTTGTGGGCATTTAGTGCTATAAATTTCCCTCTACACACTGCTTTAAATGCGTCCCAGAGATTCTGGTAACTTGTGTCTTTGTTCTCATTGGTTTCAAAGAACTTATTTCTGCCTTCAATTCGTTATGTACCCAGTAGTCATTCAGGAG
Organism: Rhinopithecus bieti; assembly: GCF_001698545.2. NCBI lineage: Eukaryota > Metazoa > Chordata > Mammalia > Primates > Cercopithecidae > Rhinopithecus > Rhinopithecus bieti. Next base: position 1,071,989 of record NW_016805181.1, on the reverse strand, counting down.
CAGGTTGTTCAGTTTGCATGTAGTTGAGTGGTTTTGAATGAGTTTCTTAATCCTGAGTTCTAATTTGATTGCACTGTGGTCTGAGAGACAGTTTGTTGTGATTTCTGTTCTTTTACATTTGCTAAGGAGTGTTTTACTTCCAATTATGTGGTCAATTTTAGAATATGTTGGATGTGGTGCTGAGAAGAATGTATGTTCTGTTGATTTGGGGTGGACAGTTCTGTAGATGTCTATTAGGTCTGCTTGGTCCAGGGCTGAGTTCAAGTCCTGGATATCCTTGTTAACCTTTTGTCTCACTGCTCTAATATTGACAGTGGGGTGTTCAAGTCTCCCATTATTATTGTGTGGGAGTCTAAGTCTCTTTGTAGGTCTTTTAGGCCTTGTTTTATGAATCTGGGTGCTCCTGTATTGGGCGCATATATATTTAGGATACTTAGCTCTTCTTGTTGAATTGATCATTATGTAATGGCCTTCTCTGTCTCTTGATCTTTGTTGGTTTAAAGTCTGTTTTGTCAGAGACTAGGATTGCAACCCCTGCTTTTTTGTTTTGCTTTCCATTTGCTTGGTAGCTCTTCCTCCATCCCTTTATTTTGAGCCTATTTCAACCTTGGTGAAACTGACAGTTATTTGTCTTGGGGTTGCTTTTCTCGAGGAGTATCTTTGTGGTGTTCTGTGCATTTCCTGAATTTGAATGTTGGCCTGCCTTGCTAGGTTGGGGAAGTTCTCCTGGATAATATCCTGAAGAGTGTTTTCCCATTTGGTTCCCTTCTCCCCATCACTTTCAGGTACACCAATCAAACTTAGATTTGGTCTTTTCACATAGTCCCGTATTTCTTGTAGGCTTTATTTGTTTCTTTTTACTCTTTTCTCTAACCTGGTCTTCTTGCTTTATTTCATTAATTTGATCTTCAGTCACTGATAGTCTTCCACTTGTTCGAATTGGCTATTGAAGCTTGTGTATGCATGATGAAGTTCTTGTGCCATGGTTTTCAGCTCCATCAGGTCATTTAAGGTCTTCTCTACACTGTTCATTCTAGTTAGACATTCGTCTAACCTTTTTTCAAGGTTTTTAGCTTCCTTGCGATGGGTTAGAACATGCTCCTTTAGTTCGGAGAAGTTTGTTATTACCAACCTTCTGAAGCCTACTTCTGTCCACTTGTCAGAGTCATTCTCCATCCAGCTTTGTTCCATTGCTGGCAAGGAGCTGCGTTCCTTTGGAGTAGCAGTAGTGCTCTGGTTTTTAGAATTTTCAGCTTTTCTGCTCTGGTTTCTCCCCATCTTTGTGGTTTTATCTACTTTTGGTCTTTGATGTTGGTGACCTACAGATGGGATTTTGGTGTGGATGTCCTTTTTGTTGATGTTCATGCTATTCCTTTCTGTTTGTTAATTTTCCTTCTAAGAGTGAGGTCCCTCAGCTGCAGGTATGTTGGAGTTTTCTGGAGGTCCACTCCAGACCCTCTTTGCCTGGGTGTCACCAACAGAGGCTACAGAACAGCAAATAATGCAGAACAGCAAATAATACTGCCTGATCCTTCCTCTGGAAGCTTCATCCCAGAGGGGCACCTGCCTGTATGAAGTGTCTGTTGGCCCCTACTGGGAGGTGTCTCCCAGTTAGGCTACACGGGGTCAGGGACCCACTTGAGGAGGCAGTCTATCCATTCTCAGAGCTCAAACACTGTGCTGGGAGAACCACTGCTTTCTTCAAAGCTGTCAGACAGGGATATTAAAGTCTGTAGAAGTTGTCTGCTGCCTTTTGTTCAGCTATAGTCTGCCCACAGAGGTGGAGTCTATAGAGGCAGTAATCCTTGCTGAGCTGTGGGGGGCTCCTCCCAGTTCGAGCTTCTGGGCCACTTTATTTACCTACTCAAGCCTCAACAATGGTGGACGCCCCTCCCTCAGCCAGGCTGCCACCTGGCATTTCAATCTCAGACTGCTGTGCTAGCAGTGAGCAAGGGTCCATGGGCATGGGACCTGCCACGCCAGTCAGGTAAGAGAATCTCCTTGTCTGCCGGTCGCTGTGACGTTGGGAAAAGTGCAGTATTTTCGGCAGGAGTGTCCCGTTTTTTTCTTCAGGTACAATCTGTCATGGCTTCCCTTGGCTAGGAAAGGGAAATCCCATCACCCCTGCACTTCCCAGGTGAGGCGACGCCCCGCCCTGCTTCATCCCACCCTCCGTGGGCTGCACCCACTGTCCAACCAGTCCCAGTGAGATGAAGCAGGTACCTCAGTTGGAAATGCAGAAATCACCTGTCTTCTGCGTCCATCACGCTGGGAGCTGCAGAGCAGAGCTGTTCCTATTCGGCCATCTTGGAATGGAGAGTTAAGCATAGAGTTCATCTGATTTTGGCCACATAACTTGCTCAGACAATGCGTTATATTCAAGGTTTGAGAACTGACATTACAAGTTAAATTCATGCACACTGCTAAATGTAGAGCAGGTTTTATTTATTTATTTATTTATTTATTTATTTATTTATTTATTTATGTTTAATGGCAAAGTCCCTGTAATTCAGTCTCTAGCCAATATTACATGTTGTGCATCCCAGCAAAACTTACTTACCATCTTCTCTAAATATTTTGTCAAATATTGCTTCATATGGTTTGTGGAGTCCAAGTCTAAGAAGCTTCCAATATGGGTTTTGATTTCTACTTCGTTAGAATCTCTGAGTCTGGGTGAGGGCTGCTGAGACAGTTTTGATGCCCAGGGGTAGAGTGGAGACTCATGTTCTCCACTGTCCCCATCAGTTCCCTACAATTAATGTTAGTTAAGAGAGCCCTGGGCTAGGCACTTGGGTTATAGAGATTAATGCCTGGAATTATTGTGTGGGAGAAAAAAGTTCATGAGATAACTTCAACAACAATTGTGTTAGGGATTCAAGAAGAGAGATTCCTTTGCTTTCCATCTCAAGTCATATGGAGAACGGTATACTTGATGCTTGGGATTCTTCCAGTCTTGAAGCAGCTGGGAGGCCATGGGTTTAGTGTGGCCAGAAACTCAGCTGACCGAGTGCAGTGCTGGAGACCAGGCATATATAACTTGTCCAGAAGCGTCTTCTAGGAAACCCCCTTTGGGGAATAAGTAACGGACAGGGAGCTTAAGCATTTGACACGGTTTTCAGGGAGGATTTTTTTCTCTTTTCTTCCCCAGCATTTTTGTTGACAAAATTTAAAATTCACAGTAAAGTTGAAATAATTCTACAGTGAACTCTCGTTCACTCCTGTTCATTCTCCGTTCACTCCCGTACACTCCCATGTACCCTCCAATTAATATTGCCACATTTACTGTACCTATATTTCTCCACCCCTGTATTCATCAACCAAACCCAACTTCTTTTTTGATGCATTTCAAAGTAAATCACAGACATCAGTAAACTTCACCTCTTGACACTACACTGCATATCTTTAACTAGAGTATTTTTTACCTTTGTATGTTTTAAAATTTACAGTGAATTACAAAAATCTTAGTTGTATGATTGTAGAGATTCTGACAAGTGCAGCACCTGTGTAACTCTCACTCCTGTCAAGATGCAGAACCTTACTGCCACCCTAGAAAGTCTCATCCTCTTCCCAGCACACGCCCAACCCACACTTCCTACAAGGTACCCCATGCTCTGATTTTTCCCCCACTGTAGATTAGTTTTGATTGTTCTAGAATTCATTAAATGCACTCAAATGCAAAAAAGTATTATTTTGTATAGCACTTAAAGCGAAAGTTTTTGAGATTCATCTATGTTGCATCCATCAGTAGGTTTGTGTTTTTGTTTTAAAGTATTGAGTAATAGTTCATTGTACGCATGTAAAACTGTTCATCCACACTCCTGTTAAAGGATACCTGAGGTCTTTCAGCTTATGGTATTGTTTTTTAAAAAGCTGCTGTGAACTCTCATACAAGTGTTTTTGTGGACATGTGTCTTCATTTCTCTTGGGTAAATTTTAATGGTAGAATTGCTGTGTCAAATATTATGGGTTTATTTAGTTTTATAAGGGACCACCAGAATCTCTTACTTTCAGCTGTTGTGGATTTTCTGGGCTGTAGTTTTTCAAGACTGCAGGTTTTCTATCTGAGTTTTGCCTGCCCAACATGTCACGGGCAGTAACTTGCCCTCAGGATTGAAGCTGTAAAGATGGGAAACTCACCATTCATTCTTTCAAATGGCAGCCATCTTCCAGTTTCTATTTGCTTTAGGTACCTATCCAATGACTTTTAATACTTGGTTGTTGTTGTTGTTGTTGTTGTTTGTTTGTTTTGTGTTGGAGTCTCTCTTTGTTGCGCGGGCTGGAGTGCAGTGGTGTAATCTTGGCGCACTGCAGTCTCTGCCTCCCAGGTTCAAGCAAATCTCATGCCTCACCCTCCCGAGTAGCTGGAACTACAGGTGCATGCCATCATGTCCAGATAGGGTTTTTTTGTATTTTTAATAGTGATGGGGTTTCACCATCTTGGCTTGGCCAGGCTGGTCTCGAACTCCTGGCTTCAAGTGATCCACCCACCTCGGCCTCCCAAAGTGCTGGGATTACAGGAATGAGCCACCAAGAATGAGCCACCAGGCCTGGCCTTTTAATACTTGAGTTTACAGTTTTAATCTGTAGGAGGGTTGTCTGGATAATATAACCCAATCACTGAAGAATTTAAATAGAATTACTATTGTGGATTTCACTGGAGTTCACCAGGTGACGTGTGGTTAAAATCTGAGTCATAGTTTCCCAGAAAGGGTAATAGAAAGCCAGAGAGCCTTTTGCTTAGGATTAATTCTGAGGAGTCAACTCATGAATGAAGTCTTTAACTGGTCGAGAGAATTTTGCTCATTCTGCAGCTGGCTGTGGTGGTTGAAATAGATGTGAAGAAGTCCCTAGGGAGTTAGACCTCATGGATGTTTGGGTGAGTGAGCTGTGCAAGCTCAGCAGCATTTCTGGAGGAGATGCTGAAATGAGGAGATGCTCAAAGTGAGAATTTGAAAACCACATGGCAGTAGCAATGAAAATTGCAGTTGTGTGTATTGTTCGACCTAGTAGCTCTACTTATAGTAATTTATCCTAAGAATATCTTCATTCACATTCTTAAAATGGCGTATGTTAATTGTTTGTCATAGCGTAACCTTGTCAATAGCCGGATAGGTACTGATTGAGAAAGATACTGATCTTATTTTGGATCTTCTGTTTCCTGTCTTTACAGATGAACTGCCTTTCTGAGTTTGGCAGAGATACATAAGCTTCCAAGCCTGTGTAAAAACAATACTATCTCCTTGCAGGATTTTTGAGACACTTAGAGCTAAGTAATGTAAAACACCTATTTCATGTTTGACTCACTCAGAGCATATATTTTTTAAATTATAGGTATTTGTGTTTTAGATCAATTATATTATTTTTGTTATACAAAGCAATGGCATGAGCACAGGCAGAGAGTTTGGATAACAGACTGATTTGGTTGACATACAGGGTGGGTTTAATGGCAAATTAAAACCACAGATTAAGGTTGGCCCATATTTATGGAGACTTTAAATGGTCAATAGGAAATGTTAACTTTCGTTTTTTAGGGAATGGGAAACTAAGGAAGATTCTTTCTCTAAGCTAGAGAATGACACAAATTACTCAGTGCTTGAGTAAAATTAATATGAAACTGCTATTTTAAGAAAGTGCTGGCCGGGTGCGGTGGCTCAAGCCTGTAATCCCAGCACTTTGGGAGGCCGAGACGGGCGGATCACGAGGTCAGGAGATCGAGACCATCCTGGCTAATACGGTGAAACCCCGTCTCTACTAAAAAATACAAAAAACTAGCCGGGCGCGGTGGCGGGCGCCTGTAGTCCCAGCTACTCGGGAGGCTGAGACAGGAGAATGGCGTGACCCCGGGAGGCGGAGCTTGCAGTGAGCTGAGATCCGGCCACTGCACTCCAGCCTGGGCGGCAGAGCAAGACTCCGTCTCAAAAAAAAAAAAGTGCTGGAAGGAGAAAGACTGATGGCATCAGGTAGAACAGCTTTGGGGGGCTGTTGAAAGGGTCTAATTTTTCAACAATTAAAGCCTAGAGTTTGTGGCAGTGAAAATAGAAAGTATGTGTGAAAGAGTTCTTTCAAAATTACTCATTTGGATTTGATGAGGAACCAAGTGCTGGCAGCGGAGGAGAGGATGAAGTCCAAGATGACTCTGTGGTGTTAAGTTCAGTTTATTGGGAAAATAAGGTACTATTTTAGAAATATGAAAGATACTGGGTAAAGAATGATTAATTTGAGGTAGCATTTGAATGGCAGTGTCCAACAAGGAGTTGATAAGGCCGGTCTTGTGGGATGGTTCAAACCTGAATAGTGGGAAAATAGACCAGGGTACCAGTTGAATTTAAGAATAGAATTGAGACTGGGCATGGTAGCTCATGCCCGTAATCCCAGCACTTTGAGAATTTGAGGCAGGAGGATCACTTGAGGCCATCAGTTGAAGACCAGCTTCGGCAACATGAACATGTCTCTACAAAAAAATTTTAAAGAAATAGTCTGGTGTGGTGGCACATGCCTGTCATTCTAGCTACGTGGGAGGCTGAGGCAGGAGGTTCGCTTGAGCCCAGATTTTGAGGCTTTAATGAGCCAAGATTGTCCCATTCCTGCAGCCTGGGCAATAGACTGAGACCCCATCTTTTTAAAAAGGAAAGAAAAAAAAAGAATGTAGTGGAATTCTCTAGTTGGGGATGTAAGGTGGGATTAAGAGACAGTGTTGTATACATATGTAACAAACCTGCACGTTATGCACATGTACCCTAGAACTTAAAGTATAATTAAAAAAAAAAAAAAAGAGAGACAGTGTTGAACTGACCTAACTGATTACTCACATTTAATGATCAAGGATGAAGATCTGGTGACCCACATAGAGGAAGATCATCTGAGGAACAGGTACAAGAGAACTCAGTGTCTTTGAAGTCAAAGGCAGGCCTATCTGGGAGTGCCTAGTGCTACAGTGAGATTTAAGAGAGAAAAGACCTTGGGTTTGGTGACCTTTGGAGATCATATTAGTTGGGACCCAGGGATGGAGGTACTTGAGGAAAAAGTGAGTGTCAAGGTAATGGGTGCAGTGGGGCAGACCACTCATTGGTAAGGTTAGCAGTGAAAAGAAAGGGGACTGTGGAGGTTGTCAGAGTGGAGAGTTATCAAGGGGAGAATTCTTTTCTAACACTGTGGTGATTTGTTTGTGTATTGGCACTAGGCAAATAAAAAAGTTACTGTGACTCTAAATCCTCTCTTGTAAGTTGAGGAAAACATCTAACTTCTTCCATAGAGAGGTTGTGAGGGGGAACTAATTCAAACGATTGCTGAGTGCTCATTGAGAAGCAGCTAAGCCACAGGAAATAAGATAACAGATGTGTATCAGCTCATCAGGTGTGACTATATAAGTCTGCTCTTGCTTCTTGGTGAAATTAGTGTTTATGCCTAAATGCAATCATTAATTCATTAATAATTATGATTTATATAAAATGGAAATAACTCTTTGTTGCACTGTGGTTGTTATTGGAAGAACCTTTTATCAATCATTTTTAGAGGGAAATGAAAACATGTTATAACTGAAGAAAAGAATTTGTTTACTCAAGCCTGTGATTTATAGAGGGATGGAGGGAACCTACTGGGTACTTTCTGTGTGCTACAGTGATGTTCTGCACTTTGCATACTTTACTTCATTTAATCCTCATTTACATTGGAAGCAAATATGCTTCAGACCCCAAATGCAAAATACTCTGAAAACCAGAAAGATTTTTATAATTTGTTTGGCATCAAAACCTGAACTAAACTGACATGAGGCTACTTTATAGTCTGCTTATCTCACTTAATATAAGTATTCAAATGTTTTGCAGCAGAGATATTAATGTCTTTGATTATTGGGTGTTCCCACACCATACTTAGGGTGTCATGTAATACATGATATGTATATAGTACAACCTCCTAAAGTCCAAAACATTCTGAATTCTAGAACTCAATATTACATAGTCAATCAGTTGACCTAAGCTTTGATCCCAGGACTTTCTGGTTCTGACAGTGGTTTCCTTCCTGCTGTATCATTCTGTTTGATTTTGTAGGCAAGAGATTCATTATATATTTATAGATTTTGTTGTAGTTGTTGTTCTAAAACATGCCTGGGATTTTGGTTTTATTTGGATATTGGTCAGACACACAGATATGGAAATGATTGTCACGAAGGAAGAAGTTTATATACACAGATCCCTAAAAATGGAAGGCAGGACACACCCAGGTGGGGAAGCATCCTGGTGGTTTAGAGGCAGAAGGAGCCAGGGGAAAGCATGGGTGAGGGCCTGGGTTTCATGGGAAGTAATAGACGAGGCAGGGTAGGCAAGCTTGGGCAAATTGGAGATTGAATTGTATGGATAATTTGGGTGGGCTCTGGGATGGAGGGGTGGTCTCTGATTGTTTAGTTACCTTGCTGTGGAGTGATTAAAGCAGAGGATTATTGCCTCTTGGAGTAGAAAAGCCAAGATAGGGGAGGTGGTTCAAAGTATGGGCTGTGATTGGTTTGTTTGCATGTCAGATGTGTGCTCACAGGCAAGTTATTTTACTCTGTAGGGACTAGCTAGACCTGGGAGGGGAAGTCTCTCCAGGATTAACAAGGCCCCCACCATGTCAAAGCAGTGTAAAAAAGACGACAACAACAACAACAACAACAACAAGATTCATAAATAGTTGTATTTATGAAGTAAAGTCTATGTCCATATTATTCACTTGGAACAAACTTTAGGTTGATGATTTTCACCACTTAGTTTAAACTAACATTGATGACCCTTTAGACAACTTTATGAGTGTGATTTTTGTCGTTACTTTGAGCTCATGAAAATTAACTGTGTATTTTCTTTTTTGCCTGTTGTAAGCCTTATATTCAATTATGTATGTTCAAAAAATGTTAGTGACCATTTTGTGAGTCTGGTCTATGATATAACTATTTCAAAAATAAACCTACTGGAACTTACCTATCTAAATGAAAATTCTCTCCTTCAAAGACATTTCCTGGGGATTATGCATTTATTGCAACGATATAATCATTGCTGTTTTTTGTTGGGTTGTTTTTGTTTTGGGATTTTCCTCGAGCCTGTAGCATATTATTTGGAATATCTTCAGTGGTCACATATTTTTATCCCTTGAGGGTGCTTTGTGTTTTGGAAATGAGCAAATGGATATTAAATGAAGGGAAAGATTGAGTTGATGTTATGATAAAAAGTTAGATGTGACTGGAAGACTGTAATAGGACTTCATCTCCTAGGTGGGCCTGAGATTGGTTCCAACTACAACTCCAAGAAAGAAGGTCTCCAACCTGGAGAAACAACCACACACCTGAAATAAGGGCTCCTGAGGGCTCCTTTGAAGAGACAGTGCTAAGCTTCATGAGTGGGTTCAGATATGCTTGTTTGAAAATTGGCCTCTTTTGTGTCTAAAGAAGGGAGTATCTGAAGAAAATTAAAATGGAGTGGGAAAAAAACTAGGTGAGGTTGCAATTGAAGTCCACCTTTTAAATGACTATAAGAAATAAAATTAACAGAGAAGAATTATTAGTTTATAAAATAGAATTATTTTTCTCTCAAAATAAGGATCCTGAAGGACTGTTAGGCAGCTATCAAATAATAGAATATATAAGGTAGCAATTAAGTCAAGTAGGCAGTCGTGTGTGTGTATGTGTGTGTGTGTGTGTATGTGTGTGTGTGTGTGTTGTGTATTTGTGTAGTATGTTATTTCTAGGATCTAAGTAAATCCTTCTCAATTAGTTTAGAATTTTCAGCAGTTTCTACATGCTTTCTCTTTCTAGTATCAAAAATTTATAGCTTAACACCTTCATTCTTCATTTGTTAGTCTTTTGGGGTGTATTTACCAATTTTCCTCCTCCTCTTCCTCTTCCTCCTCCTCTTCCTCCCCCTCCCCTCCTTCTTTTTTCTTCTTCTTCTTTTTTCTCCTTCTCCTCTTAATCCTCCTGCCTCCCACCCCGCCCCTCCTCCTCCTCCTCCTCTTTCTTTTTCTTCTTCTTTCTTCTTCTCTCTTCTCTCTTCTGTCTTCTCCTTCTCCTTCTCCTTCTCCTTCTTCTTTCTTTCTTTTTTAGACAGAGTCTTGTTCTGTCATCCAGGCAGTGCGGTGCACAATCATAGCTCGCTGCAGCATCAACCTCCTGGGCTCAAGTGATCCCCCCCACCTCAGCCTCCTGAGTAGCTGGGACTATAGGCATATCCCACCATTGCCCAGCTATTTTTTTTTTAATTTTTTGTAGAGATGGGGTCTCACGGTGTTGTCCAGGCTGTTTTCAAACTCCTGGACTCAACCGATCTTCCCACTTTGGTCTCCTAAAGTGTTGGGATTACAGGCATGAACCCCCATGCCCAGCTGTGTTTTCTTTGATATTATAATAGGTTGTACAAAATTTGGTTTGGGCCCTTTGAATAGTATTTTGAATTATTTCTTTAGAGTCTTTTTATTCTTGAAAAGATTCTAATTCATAAGGCAGTGTCTGGTTCAAAGAAGGTTCTTGCTGATATTGAGTGAAGGAATACATTTGGAAGTAGACCTTGAAGTAAATAGCTTTTGATTACAAAATATCTCTAAAGCTGTATGATTCCTTGCAGGGGCTGAGGCTGACTGGTGGTCCATTTGGTTCATAAGGTTTGGATAACATGTAGGAAATGAATATTTGGAGAACTGATGTTCCCTTTGTAGATATACAGTGGGGAAGACATAGCAGATTTTCTTTGTGAATCACCCACAGGAAATTTTGAGTTCTAGGTCAGCCTCCGACACTTGAGGCATTTGTAGGTTCCTCCTCACCCTCCCACCATGATTGGCATTAGTGCCAATCATGAGAGTGTTTTTTAAAAATAAAGAATTCATATGGTGATTACATATGACTACCTAGTATTTGCTACTGAGATCCTAAATGAATAGGATACATCCTTACTGAAACAAACTGTGTACAAACACAGACCGTATTGGCAATGCATGCTCTTACGTTAAAGCTATGACATTGGCAAGTTGTGGTTTGTGTAAAAAATTATGTGAAAAAGAAAAGTTTTTAATGACTGGGATATTTTAAGATATACAAGCAAAACAAAAGACTGATTTTCTTTTTGTGGAGCATCATGAAGAGGGGTATTTTGGAAGGAACAAAATCATATTATCGTCATTGTAGTAATCAAAAGATTTACCCTAAATTTGCACTCCTGACGCTATTTTATTGCTCTGATCTTTAGTACTCCTATTATCACCCTCCGTATTAGCTAACGTTGATACACAATTTTGTAGCATGGTCTGCATCTTTAAAACCGAAAGACCCAGCTCTAGGAAACCAGCCTCTCTCATGTCTTTGCACTTAGCCTTTGCAGCTGCCCTGACAGAATTTCCTCATGTATAAATAACCAACAGTATGCTTTTTCTGAATTAAGGCAAGGTTACTATTTAACACGGTTCCATGTGATCTGTGTTTAGATGATGCTGAACAGACTTTCATAAAAGGTCTCTGCCACAAACTATTTGTTGAAATCTTATAGGGCTGAAACCATGGCACTTAATGACTATCATATGCAACCTCAGTAAAATAATGTTTCTTTTTCTGCATTCAGTTCTCTTGCAACTGGCAAGTGAAGCCTTGCCAAATGACATGACCTTGGCTCTTGCTTATCTTCTTGCCTTACCACAGGTAAGTTTGCCTTACCAATGAAGAACTTAAAAATGATAAATGAAAAATGTATACTGTGAATTTTTATCGGTAAAATTATTTATTGCATGTCGTCTCCTCCTCTTAGTTCTTAGGTAATAAAGGATCCTGGTCAGTATCTAGAGAGTCAGTTCTACAGTTAGCTTAAATGTCGATCTTTACATCCACTTTTATTGCATAGGATCTGCTTTGTAGTGCCTTATGATTTTTAATGTAGTTATTATTAAGTTGATCTTGAGCTTGAGTTGATATAATGGGAACTTTGGATGAAAAATCTGCAGGAATGACTAGAAATGTAATGGTTTATAATGATCTTCTTAATTTCCTTTCAGCTGAGTTAATTCTAACATGTTCCCTCCTAGGTGTTAGATGCTAACCGGTGCTTTGAAAAGCAGTCCCCCTCTGCATTATCTCTCCAACTGGCAGCGTATTACTATAGCCTCCAGATCTATGCCCGATTGGCTCCATGTTTCAGGGACAAGTGCCATCCTCTTTACAGAGTGAGTCTTCATGATTTCCATCTTATTAATGAGCAGAGTTAAGCCTTTTCTAAAATGCTCAAAACACGTGTTTAATTTTTGGAGGAACTGATCATGTTTGTATCGAGAATGTATTCCAAGTGGCAGGCAGCCCTTGGCTTTTCTGTATCCAACCAAGTTGCTTTTCCAGGCATCAGTAAGTGGAGTTTAATATTTATTGTGAATATTGATTCCTCCCTCTAACTCTTCTTTCATTTACTTAATTTTACTAAGTTCTTAGTTAGGAATGGCTAAAGCAGTAGGAAAGGCAAAACGGACAACTGTTGGTTTAATTGACTTTCTAAAAGGAAGATGGCTGTGCCTAACTTAGGAAAGTAGGCAACATAATTCTTTGAGCAATACTGCACTCTATTTTTTTAAGCCAGAGGTATGAGAGTAGTCAGTTGTACAGACAGAATGTTGAAACATATTATTCCTACTTGCCATAAGCCTCAGACAGCTTTTATGTAACTTTGTTGTTAATTTCCAAGTGAAAGCAGGTAAACATGGCCTCACGTTACATGTGTCTTCTTTTGTGGAGACAAAAGTATTGCAGATGCCACTGGAAAATCCTTCCAAGTACTTGTATAGACAGACCAGTTTTAATTATCAGCATTGTGAAATTATCTAATTTTTGTATTGGATCATTTTAAGAGTAGATAATTAAATTGATTAGACTTTATAATCCACTGTGTGCATAAATCCAAGGTTCAGATTTTATCGAGGCAAGTGTCCTCCTTTCCCAACCCCAAACAAATTCTAATACAACTTATATTTTTCCTGTTTTGCCTGATAGTAAATTACTTTATACCAAAATGAAAAGTCCCAAAGCATGTACTATTTTTGACTGGGTAAGTTAGGAGAAAATCGTTCAATTCTATCCCACCTTTCGTATCTCGCCGTCACTCTTTCCAAACTCAGATAGTGCAGTCACTCTATAAGAAAGTCTGTTTAGCCAGGTGTGGTGGCTCATGCCTGTAATCCTGGCACTTTAGGAGGCTGAAGCAGGCAGATCATGAGGTCAGGAAATCAAGACCATCCTGGCTAACACGGTGAAAACCCGTTTCTTCTAAAAATACAAAAAAATTAGCCAGGCGTGGTGCGGGCGCCTGTAGTCCCAGCTGCTCGGGAGGCAGGAAAATAGCATGAACCCAGGAGGCAGAGCTCGCAGTGAGCCGAGATTGTGCCACTGTACTCCAGCCTGGGCAACAGAGTGAGACTCTGCCTCAAAAAAAAAAAAAAAAAAAAAAAAGTCTATTTAAGATTTCCACAATTAAAACTGGCAAAGAAATAAAGCAGAATACTAAAAGATAAGGGTTAAAGTAAAGATGTGTTTAGCTTGGTTTCTGTGTTCTTATAGTTCTTCCACATTGTAGAAAGCTTTCTCTATTTCCAGGTCTTATGTTTTATGTAAGGAAATAATTTCATGTGTCTGTCAAAGTTCTAGCTGCCTCAACCTTCCAAATCATATCTAAGAACTAGAATGATGTGAAAACCTTCCGTTTGTGGTGATAGATAGGCTTTCATCCATCAGTGTTTATTTACAACAAGACACGTGGAAAGGCCATCCATAACAGGTGACTCTCCCCGGACACCATCACTATTGGGTGTGTATTGGTTATGGGCATAGTTTTATTCTCATGTCAGCATTTGGACAAGAAACAGGAATGCTTTATTCTTTTAACCAGCTCACCTAAGGTGTTACTTTGTTTTGGGAATCGTGGTTTTTTTTTTGTTGTTCTTTGGTAGCTACTGCTGCTTTATACAGATGCTTATTTTATATAACTTTACTCTAGTAATTTTGTTTTTTTTTTTTTTTACATCTCAGGTATGGTTTTATGTGAAATAAGAAACATGCATTAATATGTGTTATAAATTAAGGGACTGAAGTGATTAAGTGGAAATTTGGCAAATTTGTTTTATTCTTATCTTTTCATTAGCGCTATGTGCGTACACAAGTACTAAATAATTTCCTCTAAAACTCTAAGTACGTTGAAACACAATGAAGCTTTACTTCGACCAAATGCATATGGTAAACTTGAATTTTTTCCCCCTAAAAGTCAGTTGAGTTATCAAATATATTTGACTGAGGTCTCTAAGTGGATGTCATTGAACTGGGATGCCGGTGCTGAAATTAGATCTCACTCTTCCATTCCAACTATATCATTTATATTAAGGTCCTACTGTTTGCCTACCCCATGCTGTACCTTTCCTGATTATGTAAGATTGGAAGGCCACTATATTTGTCCATTTTCATACTGCTATAAAGAACTTCCCAGGCCAGGCACAGTGGCTTATTCCTGTAATCACAGCACTTCGGGAGGCCGAGGCAGGTTGATCACTTGAGGTCAGGAGTTCGAGACCAGCCTGGCCAACATGGTGAAACCTCGTCTCTACTAAAAATACAAAAATTAGCTGGGCATGGTGGTGGGCACCTGTAATCCCAACTAAGGGGGAGGCTGAGGCAGGAGAATCGCTTGAATCTGGGAGGCAGAGGTTGCAGTGAGCCAAGGTTGCGCCATTGCATTCTAGCCTGGGTGACAAGACTGGAATTCCATCTCAAAAATAAATAAATAAATAAATAAAAAGAAAATAAAAAAATAAAATTCACTCGAGGCTGAGTAATTTATAAAGGAAAGAGATTTAATTGACTCACAGTTCAGCGTGGCTGGGGAGGCCTCAGGAAACTTACAATCATGGAGGAAGGTGAGGGGGAATCAAGGCACCTTCTTCACAAAATGGCAGGAAAGAGAAATGCCAAGCAAAGGGGGAAGAGCCCCTTATAAAACCATCAGATCTCATGAGAGCAGCTTGGGGTAAACCACCCTCATGATCCAGTTACCTCCACCTGGCCTCTCCCTTGACACATGGGGATTATGGGGGTTATAATTCAAGATGAAATTTGGGTGGGGACACAAAGCCTAACCATATCATTCTGCCTCTGGCCTCTCCCAAATCTCATGTCCCTTTCACATTTCAAGACCAGTCATGCCTTCCCAACAGTTCCCCAGAATCTTAATTCATTCCAGCATTAACCCAAAAGTCCAAGTCCAAAGGCTTATCTGAGACCAGGCAAGTCCCTTCTGCCTATGAGCCTGTAAAATCAAAAGCAAGTTAGTTACTTCCTAGAAGTAACTATGCTCTGCTTCCCTTTTAAACATGAGTTCCAATTCCAAACCATCTCTTTTTGTGAATGCATAAAACTGATTGCTTTTAAGAGCATCCAAGTCACCTTTTGAATGATTTGCTTCTTAGAAATTTCTTCCACCAGATACCCTAAATCATCTCTCTCAAGCAAAGTTCTACAGGTCTCTAGGGCAGGGGCAAAATGCCACCGGTCTCTTTGCTAAAGAATAGCAAGAGTCACCTTTGTCCCCAGCAAGTTCCTAATCTCCATCTGAGACTACCTCAACCTGGACTTCATTGTCCATATCGCTGTCAGCATTTTGGTCAATGTCATTCAACAAGTCTCTAGGAACTTCTAAACCCTTCCGCATCTTTCTGTCTTCTTCTGAGCCCTCCAAACTGTTCCAATCTCTGCCTGTTGCCTAGTTCCAAAGTTGCTTTCACATTTTGGGTATCTTTATAGCAGCACCCTGCTTTCTGCAGTATTAATTTACTGTTTTAGTCTGTTTCTATACTGCTGTAAAGAACTAACTGAGACTGGAAAGAGTTTTAATTGACTCACAGTTCAGCATGGCTAGGGAGGCCTCAGGAAACTTTCAGTCATGACAGAAGGCAGAAGTGAAGCAAGGCAGTTTCTTCACAAGGCGGCAGGAAGGAGAAGTGCTGAACAAAGCAGTAAAATCCCCTTTATAAAACCATCAGATCTTGTGAGAACTCACCCATTGCCACGAGAACGGCGTGGGGGAAACCGCCCTCATGATTCAATTATCTCCACCTGCTCTTTCCTTTGACACATAGGGATTATGGGGATTATAATTCAAGATGAGAGTTGGGTAGGGACACAAACCTAAGTGTATCAGCCACTCCATCAGTCAGCTGTCAGTCATTAAGCATCCCTCATGTGCCACACCTGCTGCTGAGCCTTGGGGTTGGAAGATGACTATGGCATGGTGCCGGACCTCAAGACCTTGCCGCTTGCTGTAAATCCATATGAGACAGTTAAGTAAATGTGGATTAGATTGGCAGCAAACTAGAGAACTGAAGATGGATGTGGGATAGACAACAAGTTACAGCTTTTAAGAAAGCCGAAAAACTGGCTGCACAGCCACATTTTGGGCTATAATCTTCAGTTTCATTTCTTTCATTAAAGTAGTTTTCTTGGATGAAAGTTGTAGTACAACTTATATTTTTCTTGTTTTCCCTGATAGTAAATTACTTTATACCAAAATAAAAAGAAAAGGTCCTAATGCATGTATTGTTTGTGACACAGATGAGTTAGGAGAACACCGTTTCATTCCATCCCACCTTTCGTATCTGGCCACTACTCTTTCCAAATCCACATACTGCAGTCACTCTGCAGGAAACAACTAAAGCTTGCCAAGAAATAAAGCAAAATACTGAAGGATAAGGGTTCAAAGTGAAGGTGTGTTTATCTTGGTTTCTGCTTCTGTGTTCCTACAGTTCTTTCCACTTGGTGGAAAGTGTTTTATTTCCAGGTCTTATATTTTGTGTACCTTTTATCAATTCAGCGTTAGAGTACCTACTCTAAAGGACATAGAGCTTGGCATTGTAGTATAAAGAATACGTCTGGGTTTTTATTCCTTTCTGCCTCTTACCCCAATTTCTGTTTCTTCCATCCAGCTTCTATCAACCCACCATCTCTGCCCATTAACTCTCGTTCTTATTTCTATCACCATTTTTCTATTGTATTAGTCAGGGTTCTCTAGACTAGAGCGGCAGAAGGAATAGGATATAGCTATGTATGAAGGAGAGTTTATTAAGCAGTATTGACTCACACCACCCACAATGATGAATTCCCACAATAGGCAGTCTGCAAGCTGAGGAGCAAGGAAGCCAGTCCGAGTCCCAAAACCTTGAAAGAAGGCAATCCGACAGTACAGTCTTCAGTCTGCGGCTGAAAGCCCAAGAACCACTAGCAAACCAGTGATGTAAGTCCAAGAGTCCAAAAGCTGAAGACCTTGGAGCCTCATGTTCAAGCGCAGGAAGCATCCAGCACAGGACAAAGATGAAGGCTGGAATACTTGGCCAGTTGGCTTCTTCCACCTTCTTCTGCCTGCTTTATTCTAGGCACACTGGCAGCTGATTAGACAGTGCTCACCCACACTGAGGGTGGGTCTGCCTCTCCCAGTCCGGTGATTCAAATGTTAATCTCCTTTGGCAACACCCTCACAGACAAAATCAGCAACAATACTTTGCATTCCTCAATCCAATCAAGTTGACACTTGATATTAACCATCACGTCTATCAAATTGTCTTTTCCTTTTAAAGTGTTCCTTGGAGCTGTCCTGCCCTCATGCTAGCTCTTGGCCTCTAATTCCTGGTTGTCACACTACCCACCCACCCTGTGGCATAGTTCCAGCTACCCACCACCATTCCCTTTCTGGGTGCAACAACATAGGGTAGCCGCTGTTCAGAGTCATTGCTTGAGGAAGCAGCATTAATCCTGTGGGAACAGAAGCCAGTAAAGTCCACGGGGCCCAGTGATGATGCCTGAACACCTGATTTCTAACCTTTCAGCTGGTCCAGACAGAAAGAGGTGCCCTCTGGTAGCCTGAGATAGCACATGGGCATGAGTCAGCTAGTTCTCCAGGGGCTTCTTGGCAATCTCTGGAAAGCATCCGATTGTTGGTCTAAAAGGAAAAATGAAGAATTAGAGAGAATCCAGGATGTTTTTCCCATCAAGATGCAAAGGCTTTCTGAATGTCTTCTAGACAGACGGATGTGTCACCAGTGAGTGGGTGAGAGTTACCACCTTTCCATTTGTTTCCATCTCTCCACCTCATGTCCTCGCCTTAATTCAGTCTTCCATAGTTCTTCACCTACACGTCCTGCGACAGCCTCATGAACATCACCTTGTCTTCATGTTTTTACTTTTATATTTTCCCCTGAACAACTGCCCGAGTAGTCATTCTAAAATGGAGGTGTAGACATCCTCCTCTCCACCCAAAATCCTTCAGGATCTCCCATTGCCCCAGCATGTTCTGCACATCCCACAATCGGCCTCTGTTTTTCCAACTTCATCCTTCTGTGCTGCAGCCATACCAAAAACTCTGCCTTTAATGCTTTTTGCCACCATTTCTTTGCTTAGCTACTTGGTTCGGGTGTCACCTCTCTCAGGAACCTTTCTCCAGTCCTCCAAGCTGGGTTGGGTCCTCCCCTGTGTGCTTTTGTATTCCCCTGTACTTACCACTGTCAGAGCACATGCGTTCTATTGTTTTGAACGTAAATACTTTTCATCTTACTGGAAGAAGGTGGGATAAGCTGCCTTGCTGAGCCTTCTGGCTTTCATCTTTCTCCTGTGCTGGATGTGTTCTGTTCTTGGACATCAGATCTGGCGCTGTCTCCAGGAATTGAATTGGAGGACACCCAGTTCCTGTCTGTTCCCAAACTGATTGCTCACTTGGTGGGGAGAGACTCTCCCTACTTCTGGTCACAGACATCTTCTGCATTGATGATCGTTGTGGTGTGAGAGCAGAGGAGAACCCGGTGTGGGAGTTTTGTAAACAGCCGTCCTAAAGTACCTTTCACGTTCATTCTGCTGTTTGATCCTCATTTTGATCAAACAAAATTGCTGTTTGAGCAACCTCATTTTGCAGAAAAGGAATCTTCTTTATAGAAGATACAACTCAGAAGTGTGGTTACTTCCTCAGGGTTACTCTGGTAGAAAGTGATATCCTGTCATTTAAAGCCCCGAATGCCAAGCTTTACCTGCTTTTTACTTGGACAGCGGCCGCTCAAGCTTTGTTTCCAAAGAAGCAGTGTCACTGTTTTTCAGACGTGAGTGATCTTGGCGGCACACAAACCTAACGGGTAATTCCCAGCAGGATATTTTCCTGTGCCACTCCATGTCTACCAGGTAACATCCTGCATGTAACAGATAAGACCCTCAGTGAACTGGCTGGCTCTTCCTTACCCCTCTAGCCATGTTTCCTGACACTGCTTCTTTTGAAGTTTATGTTCTGGCTGCTCAGAACTTAGCTTTCTCTGAATTTAACATCCTTTATTGTGCCTCTGTGTGCATGCGGATTGAGTTCCCCATCTGAAATACTTCTTCCTTCTCCCCTCTGTGGGCAGGCAAGTCTGAGCTCAGAGGCACCTCCTCTGAAACTTACTTGGCCTCCTTCCATCTCTCTCTGTTCCTTGTGTGTGCACCCATGGAAGCAGTTCTTTTTAGGATGACAGTCGATACACATCTCTCTCCGCTCAGTGTGGCAACCTTATTTGAAGACAGGAATTCCCTTGCTCCCTGTATCCCCAGTCCTAGCCCACTGTAGTTATTCAGTGACTGTTGATTGGTATGTAGATGAGTTCAGGAGTCATGTCAAGTGCTGTGTGTCAGAACAGCTTGAGGTTTCAGGTTTGCAGTTGCGAGTTCTGACCCTTATGGATTTGCAGGAAATACCGGTAGACATGATAGTTGGATGTTGGATGTTTTAAGTATATAGGAGTTTTTCATTGACTGCCTAATGGCTCATTATTTGAGTGTTTTCAGCATCTTCCTCTGCATAAAACAGCACTGCTGAGTTTGGAATTAAATATGACAAACTCTAGATGAATCATCTTGGAAATTGAAATCAAAGTGGTTTCAATTTGTTGCCTACACATAATAACACCCAGTGAAGCTTAGCTATCACTCAGTTGTCAGTTCAACTTGTTTCTAATTCCACAGTCTTTTCACATTTTCTCTTCCCACCTCCTGGATATGCGCTGCAGGAATGCTGGCTTAGGTAGATTACTAGCCTTGAATAAAAGTGTTGATAGAATTTGTGGGCTTATTTCCCATGCACAGCCTCTGCATCTTGAAGGGCATCACCGTCCTGAGCCAGCAGAGGCCCCCTGGAGCCCAGCAGCTCTCTCAGATGATCCATGGAGCTGCCTTCCTCACCTGCATTTTTCCTTTTAATTTTATATACTGATGGTTAGCAAATGGTCAGTCCGAGAGAATTTTCTCTTCTAGCGTTTGTTCTAATTAACTCACTTTTATGTTTAAAAAATAATACACACGTGACCTAAAAACTCAATGTTGAAAATAGTATGTAATAAAAAGTCAGTGTTTCTCATTTGTATCCATCCAGAGATAGTTCATGGCTGTACATACTTATATAACTATATTTTAGACAGATGTAAGTCGGCTGTGCACATTGTTCTGTACTTGATTTTTTTCCCTCATATCTTACCTTTGTAATTATTGTAAATGTATTTTGAAGTCTGATCTTTGCAGCATTCTTTTAAAAAAGTGTTCAGAAGATAAAATCGGTTAAAAATGGAAGCATGTTCTTTAGTTTTATAGACTAGGGAAGCAAACTCAGCAGGGGATGAAATTCAGAACATTATGGTAGACTATTTCTAAAATGCGTTTTTTTAAGCTACTAATTGAAAATACTAAGTAGAAAATTATCTCAAGCAAAATAACAACCCTAAAGGGGAAACACATCACCTGTTTAAAACTTTCCAAATAATATTACCAAGAAAAGTAGAGACTATTAAACCAGAATGGATTTATTACCCCTACTAGTAAGCAGTAGATTAAGTCATTGAGCATGTTGTTGTCATGAATATTTATGCATAGTTTGTTGTTACAGGGATTTGACCATATTCTTTAAAGAAATCATACTTTATTCACCTCCCTGAAGAACTGCATTGCCAAGTTTTGAGGGGAAAATCAAGTAATTTAACTCTTCACAATTTCCTTTTAAATTATGAATGGCTTTTATGCTGTTAGTTTTGCAGCCTGTGATCTTTTGCCATATCACTTTGAATACTGAATATGGAAGATTTTGAAGTGCCCAGAAAGCTCTTCATAAGCTTCTTAGAAACTGAAAGCTTTCATACCCATGCATCATGTCACTGAAGTTAGATGTTGGAAAGAGGGAGAGAAGTTTGAGTTTACTAACCAGAAACCTCCAAGTGATTTTAGGTGTGAAGCTGGATGTAGAACAACTCATGGAGACTTGTTCAGCAGTGTGGGGGAAGCGGGTGGGAAGCCAGGTGGCTTGAGTCACTTTCCAGCTGCAAGACTACAGCTCTGGATGCTTCAACTACAAATGGGAGTGTCTATAAAACAAGAAACAGTGTTCCGCATGCACATCCCTGGCTAGATAGGAGGGTCAAATGAAAGTCATGTGAAAATGCTTTTGAAACTTTAATGTTATCACTCGTGGAGTGAATAAATGTATGTATGAAATGCAGTGTTGGAATGAGTAGGAGATGCTTTGGAATATTTTGGGAAAAGTAGTGATAAGCTCAGGGGAAAAATTTTTACTCAAATTTAATTTGAATATTGGAAATAATCATAACCAGTAACCAGTAAAGTTTCTTGAGGAAGGCATAGAAAGTACCAGTGGCAATGGTCAGAAAATAATTTGCATAGGGAGGTAGAACTTACAAATGCTCATTCATCCAGTCTCATTTCGTCTTTATGGGGATTCAGAAGAAATTGCTTCAATTTTAGAAATGGAAAACTTAAAGCTCAGGAGGGAAGAACTGGTAATCCAGATCGTTGATGCCAACTCATGTGTTTTTCCCCCATAACTAATTTTTTCTTGGAAGCTTTTGTGAGAAGTTGTCTCGTCTCATTTTTTATGAGTTATTCTCAGTATCATGCTTTATACAATAAATTGAAGTACTGAAAATCTTTTTGTACACAACAAATATTTGATGAGCTATAAACTCGTATGCGTACAACCTGTTATCAAAAAATCAATAGAATGTCCCTAATCACCACCTTTTTATTTTTTGTATAGATAGGGTCTCACTATGTCACTCAGGCTGGTCCTGAACCCCTGGGCTCAAGCAGTCCTCCCACCTTGGCCTCCCAAAGTGCTGGGATTACAGGCACAAGCATCCGTGCCCAGCCTCACCACCTTATTAAGACAGAATTTTAAAAGGAGGTGTATTTATATCAGGGAGTTTAACAGAAAATATTATTGTTGCTTATGATTCTAAAACACTGTTATCATTAGAGAAGAAAAAACAAGCGGCTTGAAAATGCAGCTCAAATAGAATATCCATTTGAACACCTAATGGACATTTATATTTACACACACACACACACACACAAAGCACATATATATGGCATGAGAGGGGGAATGTATGTGTGGAAAAATGTCTGCCTGGAACAATACAGAATGACAGCATTAAATCTATCATTGAAAATCTATCATTTGTAAAAGGACTCTAATGGCAAGTGTATTAGTTCATTCTCACACTGCTATAAAGAACTATCTGAGACTCGGTAATTTATGAAGAAAAGCGGTTTAATTGACTCATAGCTCAGGCTTTACAGGAAGCATGGCTGGAAGCCCTCAAGAAACTTACAATCATGGCAGAAAGCGAAGGGGAAGCCAGCACGTCTTACCATGGTGGAGCAGGGGAGAGAGAGCAAAGGGGGAAGTGCCACACACTTTTAAACAACCAGATCTCATGAGAACTCCATCACAAGAACAGCAAGGGGGGAAAGTCTGCCCTCATGATTCAATCACCTCCCACCAGGGCCTTCTTCAGCATGTGGGGATTACAATTCGAGATGAGATTTGGGTGGGGACACAAAGCCAGGTTATAACAACAAGTCTTACTAACATGTAGTGGGAGCTGTGTCTACATTGGTCCAATCAAGAGCCTTGTATTTTTAAGAGATGCCCCTTCCTACATACCGAATATAAAAGGATGGTTCTTATGGAGCATTATGCATGGGAGTTATAGCGCTGCTTTGTCATTTACCAGCTTAAAGGCCTTAGATAAGTTCATTCTTTTTTTTTTGAGACAGAGTCTTGCTCTGTCGCCCAGGCTGGAGTGCAGTGGCTGGATCTCAGCTCATTGCAAGCTCCGCCTCCTGGGTTTATGCCATTCTCCTGCCTCAGCCTCCCGAGGAGCTGGGACTACAGGCACCCGCCACCTCGCCTGGCTAGTTTTTTGTTTGTATTTTTTAGTAGAGATGGGGTTTCACCGTGTTAGCCCGGATGGTCTCGATCTCCTGACCTCGTGATCCGCCCGTCTCGGCCTCCCAAAGTGCTGGGATTACAGGCTTGAGCCACCGCGCCCGGCCTAGTTCATTCTTTATTCATCTGTAAAACAGAGATAACAGTAAGAGATGCCTGTCCTACAGGGTTGTTAGTGCAAAATGAGACTCAGTACATGTTTTAGCACTAGACGTGTTCCATCCTGAAGACTGAAATGCTAGATTTTTATCCTTAAATATCTCTTGGGAAAAGTGAATAAGTTTTTTGTACAAAGAATATGAAATAAAAATGATTCACAGAGGACTAGATAATTTGTATTTAGTGAGAAGAGATTAAAGTTGCATAAACTGTGTAGAAATCTGTTGGCTATAATGTGTGGCCTGAAATTATAATTTTTTTTTTCTGAGATCAGGATCTCAGTATGTTCCACAGGCTGGAGTACAGTGTTGTGATCATAACTCACTGCAACTTTAAACTCCTAAGTTCAAGTGATCCTCGTGCTTCAACCTCCCTAGTAGGTAGGACTATAGGCATGCACCATTATGCTAGGCTACGTTTCATTTTCTTAATGTTTTTTTGTGGAGACATGGTCTCACTATGTTGCCCAGGCTGGTCTTAAACCTCTGGCCTCAATTGAACCTCTAGCCTCATAGAACAACCTTCTTTCTACACCTGCAGGGATTTGCAAAAATTAATTTTTTCAATGACAGAAGTCTCACACTGTCACCCAGGCTGGAGTGCCGTGGTGCAATCTCAGCTCACTGCAACCCCGCCTCCTGGGTTCATGTGACTCTCCCACCTCAGCCTCCTGAGCAGCTGGGACTACAGGTGAGTGCCACCATGCCCAGCTAATTTTTTTGGTAGTTTTAGTAGAAACGGGGTTTCTCCACGTTGGCCAGGTTGGTCTCCCACTCCTGACCTCAAGGGATCCTCAAGGGACCTCAAGGGATTTGTGTGTGCCTTTTAGCCAATTCCTGCCTCCACCTCCCACTCTGCCTTCCAAATTGCTGGGATTACAGGTGTGAGCCACCATGCCCAGCCTCTTAATGACAGAATTCTTATACATTTTTAGGATTTCAGTCTTAGAAAGCTGATCACCTGGTGATGCTCCTTTGCTTTATATCTGAAGAAACTGAGTCCCCGTGTAATCAAGAAAGGGAATCAACTGCTCTCTCCGTGGAGTTTCCAAAACTCTTGGCTTATGATTGTGTAAGGCTGTTTATATTTGGATGCCTTCTCTGAATTGTTTATGTGTACATCTTTGTCAATCAGTAGTTTTTAATTCTTTTAGAGTAAGCTGTGTGTCCAATTTGTTTTCATAGAATAATGGAGAAAGGAGAGCTTTAAAATACCTTTGTTTTTTTTTTTGTTTTTTTTTAAGTACCCCATAACAAACTGTGAGGAGGATGTGCTATTAACATTCTTTTATAAGTGAGGAAACAGATAGGAGGTAACTTGTTCCAGCCTGCGTCTCTACTGAGTGGGGAAGCTGCAATATCAACCAGTACTACAGACTTCAAAGCCAGTCCAATCTGCTCCTGCTTTGACCATGTACCTGATATGTACAGGAGACTGTGCTGTGTTCTGCAGATTATGATATACACATGGTCTCTGCCCTCCAGAAGTTTTAATTTAAGAGAAGGCAATGCAAAATGAATTATACAGTAGAGGTACACTTAAACTATGATTTGTGTGTGCCTTTTAGCCAATTCCAGAATTCCTTTTATTTCTGGAGCACCTCCTTCCTGCCAGGTCTTGGTTTGTGCATTTTATATATGTTGTCTCTTAGGCTTCTCACAACCATGAACGCTGTATATTATCACTGCTATTTTATAGATGAGACAGTGTAGTTCATAGTTAAGTAATTTGTACAAGGTCATTGAGCTAGTAAGCTCTGTGTGTCTGTGCTTATTTCACTGTGCCATGTCATTTTATTCATTGGCAAAAGGAGACAATACTGTATTTTTGTCACATATGAAGGTTGTATGTTGGTACTCAAAACTTTCTACAGGTTACATAAGAGCCTGTGGAAATGTTTGTAGCAATAACTGTGCTCGTTCTTCCTATGCACTATTATTTTGGAGCCTTTCTCTTCACCTGGCCTTGGGATTTATTTCATGGACTGTATTAGAATACAAGGAGAATAGAAACCAGCAGGGTTCTGCCATTTAGGCTAATGAGAAGTGTAGGCCACTCTCCTAGTACATGTATTAAATCTTGGAGATACCAGAAGATAAAAAGTCAAAAATGAACGTGGAACAAAACTATGAGAAACCGTTGGGAGAACTAAGGGAGTTGGTTCTAAGAGTAGGGGATAGAAACAATAGCCTCTTAGAGAGAGGGGTGTGGAGTTATATGGAGAGATAGGTTAGATGGTTATAGCCTTTCCTTCAAGGTATATTCAGCAAGTTCAGGCTGAAAACTTTAGCCTGAAAGCACCAGGTGAGAATATACATGAAGAAAAGCCTTCTTCATTGTTTTGCTGAACATAGATTTGGTTGTGGGGTATAAATCTGGGGCACTAGGAACTCCTTCAAGGAACAACCAAAAAGAGCTCTCCTGCCACCCTAAAACCGTGATCATTGGATATTTGGTCTTGCTCTCTCTACGACTGGGAAGGAAAGTGCAAATCAGATGAGGCATAAGAGCAGCAGGCCACGGCAGTGCACACCAGAGTGCCAAGCAGGTGAAGATGGGCCAGCTGGCCCATGAGCAGCATCCCTGCGTCAGAGAACTGCAGAGGTGGATGTGCACATGTGGAGGTTCAGGGTGGTGCCCTGAGGGGTTTGGCCAACAGATGGAAAGGGGATTTAGTTAAATGTCAGCCATAGATGCACTAAGAGCTGGGTCACGGCATCCCCTTTGCCTAAATCTGTTGCCAGGAATACTGTTTATATGCAGCTGGTTCCCAAATCACTCCCTAATTGCAGTTAGATTTGGCTTATACACTTCATTTTTCCTTCAAGCCTTAGCCATATAGGTGTTAGCACATTTTCTACCTTTTACTGGAATTTGTCTCCCTGTTTTTTGCTGCCCTCGTTATTACTGGTATGGTACCTGAGTATTTAACCTAGACATTAACTCTTTGAAGAAAACTTTGATAACACCTGCCCATTCCTGTGTATTCCCAGAGCACCCTAGGCTTAATTGTGTCACACCATTTTACAGTTGTTTGCATGACTCTCTGTCCTCATAGATTGTATTCCTGTAGGGAAGAGCCATGTCCTCTTACTGAATGACTTGTTACTTAACAGGTGCACAAGAAATATTTATTGAATGAATGAAAGATGGCCTTGTAGCTTACTATGGAATAGTTTGTATTCAAACCCAGTTCTTTTAACTTGAGGCACATATTTGTGGTTTTGAGAGTAGGACTCAGTGTATGCATAGAGGTAGGGGAAAAAATTAAATATAGTAAGATTGACTTTTACTCAAATCCATGTGCCAGAATCTAAGAAGATTTCTTTAATTGTTTTTTATCGGCACTCCCAGATTGTTCCTTAATAGGATCAAGAGAAAGAATTTCAGGCTAGGTTTGGTAATCTAGACATTGACAAATCTCCTATGCAGCTCAGAATAATGGCTTACACACTGGAAATGCTGACAGCTTACTATAATTAGCTGTGTGTTTCCGAGAACCAAAAGTAGATTCTTGGTTTTTTCCTCTAATTTGCTTATATTAAATATGTGGCATGTCTTCCCAGGAATTGGGATTGATCGAGTTAGTGCTGTTCAAGTATTAAGCTCCCTGTTAAGTAATTCCAAAATCATGGCTCAGCTCTGTAACTTCATTAACACCCAGACCAACTTTAATACAAATAAATGTGGCCAGTTAATCACTTACTCTCTTTTCCTGTCAGCTGTTGGATTCTAGGTTGTGTTCTAATTGAATGAATTTCTTGTTATTAGAGAAGCTGCTAGGAATCATAGAATAATATCCCATTGAGCCCCAAATTAGAAGAGTAAAAATTGGTTGGAAGCCTTTTTTTATGCAACTTGCACTATTTATGATTTCAGGAACAGGGTGGAGGTTTTTTCCCGAACTTATCCCTGGAGAAAATACTTTTCTCCTCAGCGGTCTAGCCATTTATAGTGAGGTTATTGAACTGCAACTTTGTTATTGAGAACACTTATTGTAGTCTACAGCAAATTTATCCAGAGGCAATGATGATGAAAATTACTTCCAGAGTGAGTTACTGTGAGTGATCAGATGGTTGGGAGACAAATCTGATGGAGGTTTATAGTAGTTGAAAGAGCAAGAATGTATTGTTTTTTAAGTGTTTGGAGGTTTTAAGGTTGAAGAAGAACAGAGCAAGAGTTCAATAAGCTGTTTTTCGGCCTAGTTCTGTGTCCTATCTTTGTGGTCTGCTACATGGGGAAAGTGCCACTTCTGCAAACTGACTTTTCAGGGCCGTTGTGAGCCTTATGAAATGGCGATAGTGTACAGAGCCAAACAGTTCCTTGCAGACATGGTCTTCTTCCTTTTGTTACTCACTTGCTCATGTTTGTATGATGTTTGTCAAATGTCTTCTTTTCCATGTCTTTCCTAGGCTGATCCCAAAGAACTAATCAAGATGGTCACCAGGCATGTGACTCGACATGGGCATGAAGCCTGGCCTGAAGACCTTGTTTCACTGACCGAGCAGTTACACTACTACAATGAACGTCTCCTGGATTTCACTCAGGCGCAGATCCTTCAGGGCCTTCGGAAGGGTGTGGACGTGCAGCGGTTTACTGCAGATGACCAGTATAAAAGGGAGACTATCCTTGGTCTGGCAGAGTAAGTGATACCCTTTGTCTCATAAGAGGATGGATTTAAACTGCAAAAGAAGAAGTTCAGCTACCAGGACTATTAATTTCAGTCCTTTGAAGTTTTACATTCATGGTTGCTATGAATAGGGCTTTCCCCAACTTCTTCTAGTCTTACGTGGGCTGTGTGCCTTCTCCAAACCAATCAGTAAATGCAGACAGCATTCCCAGCTAAAAAAGTTTCCCATGATGTTTAAATTATTAGTTAAAATAGTGATTTTTGGCTGGGTGTGGTGGCTCATGCCTGTAATCCCAGTACTTTGGGAGGCTGAGGTGGCCCAAGATCTCAAGATCCCTTGAGGCCAGGAGTTTGAGACCAGCCTGGCCAACATGGCAAAACCCCATCTCTACTAAAAATACAAAAATTAGCCAGGCATGGTAGCATATGCCTGTAATCCCAGCAACTCGGGAAGCTGAGGCATGAGAATCACTTGAACCCAGAAGGTGGAGGCTGCAGTGAGCCAAGATCATGCCACTGCACTCCACTCCAGCTTGGGCAACACAGCAAGACTCTGTCTCAAAAATACCAAATAATGATTTTTTTAAGCTTATTTTTTTAAGTTTCTATTTTTAAAAAAAAATTTCCTGTAGTTTTGATAGCCCAGTTCTAACATTATGACCATGTTAGAGGTAATAACGTGGTCGGGGCAAGAAATGGGAAGCTCAGGATGGAAATTTAAAAATAAGATTGTCCTTTGTGTCTGGCTAGAAATCTCACTTTTCAAAGCACATGGCACTTTGATTTCTTCTTCAGTATGGTCAACTAGATACAATTGACTTGTCCTTCAGGGTAACTATCTGTCCTGGTCTTCTAGAGAAAGAGAAGCCAGCTGTTTTCCCTTTAGTCCCTTCCCCCTGTCAAGAGAAGAGCAGGCCTGTTGTGAGATGATCGCTCAGTTCAAGGCCCAGGTGGAGACCTTGCTTTCTCAATGTGGAATTCCCTTTGGTTTTAGTGCTGGTGTTTGCTTTTTGTTTTAGTTGTTCGGGTCAAATGAGAAGCACTTACATGTTAGAAGTTGGGAAACTGTGTTCACCCACAACAGTTATTAAGTAGCGATGTTTTGTTTTTAAGACCATAATTTATTGAGTGCTTATCATGGGCAAGGCACTATGCAAAGTGCTCTATAAACTTTGTGTAAATGTCTTTTAATCCTCAAGGATAACCCAATGAGATAAAATGTTGTTATCCCTAGTTTATAGTTGAGAAAAATGGTGCTTAGGGATATCAAGTAACTGCCTGAGTTTCCATAGATGATGAGAATCACAGCTATGATTTTAACCTGGATCCATCGCAAAGCCTCACATCTTCACCACAGCACCGTATGCCTCCCCTACTACCCATTGCATTCTCAAGGAAGCAGTGGATGTGATTCAGTCTCTAGGCTTCCAGCCTTTGAAACTAAGGTTAAATTGTACCTACATTTAATGGTTATTTTTCTCTCCTGACAACTTACTTTAAAATAGCAAAAATAATCTTGATTGTGGTAGTGGAGTATGTTATTTTTTATCATTATCATTTAAATCCTTGAGAAGGTGGCAAACTCATCTTGGTTCTCTGTAATACTTTTATATTAGCCTGGACTTCTTTCTTATTAGAAGACACCCAAAATTCTCTTTAGAATAAGGCATGGCATAGAGAGATCAAAAGAAAAATAGCAGGAACAACCTATAGCTGATCTCAGTTAAGAAGAGAAATATGGAATTGTTTTTCTCTTCTCCTCTGTCCTTCCGGAGGTTCATAATTTCATAACGTCATTTAGTGTCCAATTTGAAAGTGACCTGAGAGTCCAACCTTCTGACTTTTAAGAAAAGGAATCAGAACTAGAGAGCTTTAAAGAGTTGCTCAAGGTCACACAGCCAGGAGTTGAGCTTGGGTTGCTTAAGTCCAGTATGCTTTTGCTGGGGACATTTGGTAATCCTTGGTGCCATGTTCACGGTTTCTTAGAAGATGATTATCATGCAGAATAAAAACTTACAAGGCAAGGCATGCCTTATATCATCAGTTACATTTTGCTAGAGTTTTTGGCCTTTATTTTCTTTGTTAAGCATGCAGCTAGTATATGCTATTTGAAGTATGTCCTAGAGAACAAATATATGCTTTTGATAAATATATAATAGAATCTTCTGTACAATCTGTTACTTAGAAAAATATACAGCAGTGTTTGAATGGCTTCTTTAAGATGCCTCAGAGTTTCCACCAGCTTGCTGCTTTCTTCTTCTACTATGGAGTTGGGATGTCAATGTCTCGCACACAAGAATTCTTGAAGGATTCACATCCTTCCATTTGCAGCATCACCTTCACTTGTACACAGTATGACCATTCTTCCTCGTCTTTCTCACTGCATGTCCCTTTTTTTTCTCTTCTCTTCTCTTCTCTTTTCTTTTTTCTTTTTCTTTCTTTTTTCTTGAGACGGAGTCTCGCTTTGGCGCCAGGCTATAGGGCTATGGCAGGATCTCAGCTCACCACAACCTCTGCCTCCTGGGTTGAAGTGATTATCCTGCCTCAGCCTCTCGAGTAGCTGGGACTACAGGTGCATGCCACCATGCCCGGCTAATTTTCTGTATTTTTAATAGAGACAGGGTTTCACCGTGTTAGCCAGGATGGTCTCAATCTCCTGACCTCGTGATCCACCCACCTCGGCCTCTCAAAGTGCTGGGGTTACAGGCGTGAGTCACTGCACCCAGCTGCATGTCCATTTTCATGCCATTAGTTTTCTGTAAGTGCATTGTACCTGTCCTTTACTATCTGTATGTCTTAGGGAATACATTCTCAGGGGTCAGGCAGGGTAACTGTGAAGAGGGTATAACATAATTTGGGTCCTTCCCACCTTTACCAAGAGATAAAGATATCAGCCCTTATTGAAAATGTCTTATGCCTGGCAATGTGCCATACCCCATAATAGAAAGAATTAATTAGTGATCGTCCCCTGTTCTCAAGGAATTCTCATTCTATGATGTGGAGGTAGGTAGTCAAATAAATACTTCAAGAAACAATTTCTAGGCCAGGTATGGTGGCTCACGCCTGTAATCCCAGCACTTTGGGAGGCCAGGGCGAGAGGAATGCTTGAGACCAGGAGTTCAAGACTATCCATGGCAACATAGCAAGGTCTTGTCTCTACCAAAGAAACAAAAACAAACAAACAAAAAACTAGGTGTGGCAGTATGTTCCTGTAGTCCCAGCTACTCTGGAGGCTGAGGTGGGTGGGTGGGTGGCTTGATCCTGGGAGGTGAAGACTACAATGAGCCTTGATTGTAGTACTGCACTCCAGCCTGGAAGGCAGAGAAAGACCCTGTCTTCACCAAAGAAAAAAAAAAGAAAAAGAAAAAAAAGAATTTCTAATTGACAATGACCTAATCCATAGGTTGACAAAGTTAATCCCAGCCTTCGTCTCTTTTATAGCTCATGAACAAAGAATGATTTTAGCATTTTTTTAAGGTTTTATAGTAAAACAAAACAAAAGCCATAAAAGAAGACTATGCCAGAGAGACTGGCAGTAAAGCCTGAAATATTTACTATATTACCTTTCCCAGAAAACGTTTGCCAGCCCCTGGCTATGCAAGCATATAAATGCCATGGTTTCCTTAGCTTGGGGAAATACAGTCTTAGCAGAGTGACTTAATAGTAACAGATTTCTTTTCTGTCTCTGTGTTTTCACCCACACCATTCTTCCAACTAAAAATTCCATCCTACGTTTCTCTGCTGGAAAATAGGAGTCAGTCTTGCAGTAGTCTTTCTAAAAGGGCCTTTATGTGGGTGCTCGGGACTGCTTTCTTGAATTCTTTATATGCCTAGAGATTCTCAAATCTGGTGATGTCATTCCCTGGTTTAAACTTTTCACGGACTCTTCATTGTCTGGAGAATGAGACGCAGGTCCCCTAGCAGGCCTGAGGACCCAGTACGTTCCTCGCTTTGACCCTCACTTTATCTCTCGTCTCTGAGAAGCCCTCATTCTCTCAGAAGGCTCTTCTCCCTCCCACCTTCGGCTGGGTGTGTGTACAATTATCCTCCTAGTTGCAGTTCACATTGGTCACTTTCCGTTCTTGTGGAACTTCATGGTCTTCTCTTTTAGCTCTACCACCGCTGTGTTTAATTGCTGGTTCACATCTCCTGTCTTCCACTAGGCTGTGAATTCCTCAAGAAAGATGCTTGTTTGTTTTTATTTCCTAAGGAGCTAGCACAATACCTGGCATAGGGTAGAAAACATAGAAGTTTGTTAAGTGACTCATTGCGCTTTCTCAAATCTCTACCCCTAGACCAGGGATGCACTGTCTTTTGATTGTGGGCTCTGGATTCTAGTTCGTATCTGTTCAACTGCAGCACTGTGACGTTCTGACTGGACAGGTCTTGGCTGCGGGGGGCTGCCTATGCAGAATGCTTGGGATGCCTACACTGGGTGCCCAGGATGCCATGCGGGGCTGCCCATGTGCGGTGCTCGGGCTACCTCCGTGGAGTGCTCGGAATGCCCGTGCAGGGATGCCTACAGGGGTGCTCCGGATGTTTATGCAGGGATACTACCCGGGGATTCCTGGGATGCCTATGTGGGTGTCTGCGGGGTGCTTGGGATGCCTCCACAGGACTGCCTACACATGGTGCTTGGGGTGCCTACAGGGGGATGCCCACGTGGGTGCTCGGGATCCCTACTGGGGGATGCCTGTGTGGGACTATCGATGCAGAATGCTCAGCAGCACCCATGAGATGCCAGTAGTGCATCTGCCCCTTGCCCCACTTTTTATGCTCAAAATGTTTCCAGACATTGTCAAATGTCCCCTGGGGAACAACATCATGCACAGTTGAGAACTACTGGTCTAGACAAGTCCTTAGTAAATTGTAATGTACCACAGTGAAAAAGAGCATGACAATTCCTTGGAAGTACTTTTCCTGGACCACTGTGAACTGTCTTATTAAGGACCATACTGCTTGCACCCCTCTCACTGGAGAGCAGTCCTAATGAGCATTTTCGTTGCTGATTGAAGTCATGTGTTTCTCCTCTCTCCCTTCCTGGGCCTGATGGACATTTCTGCAGAACCCTAGAGGAAAGCGTCTACAACATTGCTGTGTCTCTGGCACAACGTTACAATGTCTCCCGCTGGGAAGTTTTTATGACCCATTTGGAGTTTCTCTTCACGGACAGTGGGTAAGCACACAGTTCATATATACGTTTATTTCCATGTCTTTATTTAGTCTATTTTTGAAGAATCTTGAAGAAGTTGTAAAGTACAATTTTGGTTTTCCTTTCATCTACAGTGGACTAGTCTCTTGGTAAGTTCTTTCCTTATACATCTTTGATACATCTTTACCATTCATTGATGTATTCATTCAAATGTTTTTACTGAAAATTTTTTGTGTACTGGACTAAGTATTAGTCACTAGGGTTACAAGGATGAGCAAAAGCAGACATCCTAGCTGTCTTGGAACTTAGAGCCTACAGTGGGAGACAGATGGTAATTGAATAATGACATAAGCAAATGTGAAATTAAAACTCTGAAAAGTACTGTATAATAGAGCTCAATTAGAGGGTTTGGCATAGTTAGCAAAGGCTTTTCCCAGGAAGTAACACTTAAGCAGGACTTAAATATTGGGTTGGAGTTAACTACACAAGTCGAAGGGAACCGTTTTCTAGGTAGACAATACAGTAAGTTCAAAGGCCCTTTGATTAGGAACAGACGGACAGTGTTGGTGAGGTGCAAGGATTCGTGTAGAACATGGTGTGAGATGAGACTGGGGCAAGGCATAGGAGCCAGGCTGTACGGCAAGATTATGGAGGCCCTAGCAAGGGCTTTTGACTTCTTCCTGAGAATAATAAATAGAAGGCTAGGATAATAGAAGGTTAGTTAAGGATTCTGGTGAACAAGGACGTAATATGACCAGATTTTGCATTTCGATAAGATCACTTTGGCTACTGTGTTGAAAGATTTTAGGAAAGTTAGGGTGGACATATGTAGACCAGTTAGGGAGCTATTATGGTAACAGACGGCATGACAAGTGACCATTGCTTGGAGTAGGGATTTGAGGTACAGAAAGGGAGGCCGGAATGGGTTTTAGAGATACTTACAAGGTGAAATAGATAATACTTAATATATTGGTTAATAAGGATAAACTAGATATGAGGGTGAGTAAAAGGGGAGGTGTCGCGATGCACCTCTAGGTTCTTTCTTGTTCACCTGCTAGATGGTGGCATTACTCAGTGAGATAGGAAGCACCCAGTGAGGTAAGGTATTTTGAGGGGAGTGTGAGGAAAAGGCAAGAGAGGTCGGGCACCATGGCTCACGCCTGTAATCCCAACTCTTTGAGAGGCCATAACAGGTAGATCACTTAAGGTCAGGAGTTTGAGACCAGCCTGGCCAACATGGAGAAACCGTGTCTCTACTAAAAATACGAAAATTAGCTGGGCATGGTGGCAGGCTGCTCTTTAATCCCAGCTACTCGGGAGGTTGAGGCAAGAGAATAGCTTGAACCTGGGAGGTGGAGGTTGCAGTGAGCAGAGATCATGCCATTGCACTCCAACCTAGGCCACAGAGCACAAGACTCTGTCTCCAAGGAAAAAAAAAAAAAAAAAAGGAAAGAAAAAATAGACAAGGGAATGAGGAAATTAAACACACTGAAACAGTCAAGAGAAAAGGCCAAGTCAGCAGTTGGATCTTACAGACCTGGGGTTCAAATGGAGCTAGAAATACTAACTGGGGAGTCATAAGCACATAGATGAGAAATAAGTGATGTTGTAGATGTGCTTGGGGAAGGAACAAAGAATGAGGAAAGGAGAAAGCTTGCGGCAGTGCTTGAACTCTTCCACATTTGAAATGGTAGAGGAAGAGCTGCTAACAAAAGGGTCAGAAAGAGAGCAGCAGGAAAGGTAGATAAGAGGGAAAACAGGAATCTTATTTTAGGGAAGCCATGGGAAGAAAGAGTTTAAAGAAGGGGAATGAGTATTGAGTGGGGTGAAATCCTGCTGAATGGCCAAGAAATGCTGTTTTTAGCACCTTTAGTTTTATTAAACACTTAAAATTTTAACATTTCCTTTTAAGTATTAAATTGCTACATGGGAGATAATGTTATCTATGATAAATATTCCATGGATGTCATCATTTTTGAGGCACAGTAATATGTTCAAATACATATTTCTTATGATTGACATTTAAAAATATCCTGGCATTTTATTAAATATCTTTTTTCTTTCATTGAATGTTACGTAAAAGGGTGTTGTATCTGTATAAACAGGATGCTTCCTTGGTCTCTGAATATATTATACATTATCAGGCAATCGAGTGATGTGCAAGACTGTTCCTGGCATATCATTATACCTGATAGCACTGTGATTATGCAGATGCACAGCAATTACAAAAGCAGGAAATCATTACTTCCTGGCATCATCACTTGTGAGTGGCAAAGCCCTTAATATTGATTTAGTAATTGGTGTTAGGTGCTGCCTGTTCTTTACTTAAAAGGCAGCTGTTTGCCTTACTATTTAATCTAACTTGGTAACATAGAAATCAGCCTTGTTAATACAATAGAAATCGCCCAACATTTATTTATTGAGTGAATGTCACTGGGAAGTTACAAGAGAAATAATGTTGTTTGTTTTAGGGTTTTGTTTTACTGTTCCTTTAAAAAGTAATTTTTTTCCCCTGTAAAGTTCTTTTTCTCATAATTGTACGTTCCCCTTCATCCTGGTTGATTTTGGAGGTATCACCTGCATCAGCACATTTGCGGATACGTGTACACAGAGAGGGTTGGGTGAAATACCATTATACAGCAGATGAATGGTAAGCCTTAAAATCAAAATAGCTAGATCAAACAAATCCTATTGGTGTCACTTCTAGGTGTGTGTCCATGGGCAAGATAATTCGCTTCTCTGAAGCTCATTTTCCTCCACTTTAAGCAAGGAGTAATACAAATTAAATTATTTTATGGTAAAATAACCTGTAGTACCTGACACATGATCACAACTTCATTAATGGAAGTTTTTCCTGGAATTTCACTCTTGTCAGAGAGAATTCTCATAAACACATATGTTTTTGAGTTGCCGGATTTTTTTTTCCCCCATTTCCTGCCGTTTTGTTTTGTTTTGTTTGAATGTCCTGCTAGTTTTAAATAGCAGTGATGGCTTTGGGTAGCCATGAATGCCTAGAATCACTTCCAACTAGCAGACACTGGCTCTCTCAGCCTCTTGGTTCCACTGGGGCATGTTGAGCCCCCCAGACTCAAGGCTGCTTTGTCACTCATTACAGACTTAGTAGCCATCTTCATCTCTGGGCTATTCCAGACATGTCGGTGGATTTTTATAGACAATAGTAACTACCAGAGTACCTGTGGCCTATTGATAACAGCGTGGGTTTTGTAGTCAGATCAAGTTTCCAGATCCAAGTCTACTGCCCATAGCCACCAACCATGTAGCCTAGACCATGTTTCTTAATCCTCTTGAGTCGCTGTTTTCTAGGTTACAAGGATCATTATCCTCCCCTTAGAGGGTTGTGAAGATTAGAGAAAATCTGTGGAAAGTGTATAATCGAGTAGCTCTTTTAAATTTGTATTAGTCCATTCTCATGCTGCTATGAAGAAATACCTGAGATTGGGTAATTTATAAAGAAAAGAGGTTTCATTGACTCAGTTCCACACGGCTGGGAAGGCCTCAGAAAACTTACAATCATGGTGAAAGATGAAGGGGCAGGGAGGCAGGAAGGAGAAGTGCCAAGCAAATGGAGAAAAGCCCCTTATACAACCATCAGATCTCATGAGAACTCACTGTCATGAGAACAGCATGGGGGTAACCATCCTTATGATTCAGTTACCTCCCAACGGTTTCCTCCCACAACATGTGGGGATTATGGGAACTATAATTTAAGATGAGATTTGGGTGGGGACGCAACCAAACTATATCAAGGCTATTATGATTTTTTTGTGTTATTCTTGTTAATTCTGCTGATTTGATTAGTACCTTTCAGTTTTGGACGCAGGGTCATTTTGAAATGCAGAGGCTGCTTCTGGCTGATGTAATAGTACTACATTTATTCATCAAATGTTGTTATTATTACTTAGTATCTTTGTATTCCAAGCATAATGTTAAGTGCTGAACAAGACAGACACATCCTTGCCCTAATGGAGCTTATATTCTAATAGGGAACCCTCCTCCATCACCCTGACCCCCACAAAAGCTGCTGAAAAGCAAGTTACATGTTGTAGTAAGTACCACAAAGGAAATGCACACGAAGTAGGCCTTCCAAGGGGAAGGCCTCTCTTGGATGTGAAGAGGAAGGAGCTGACTACTGAAGAGGAATGGAGAAAAGGGCATTCCAGACCATGAGAAAAGAAGGCCTGGACAGTTCTTGTGTTTTTGAGTAACTAAAGAAAGACCATTGTGGCTGGGATAGAGTAAGCAAGGGAGAACTAAATTGAGGACAGAATATGTCTTTATACTGCCAGACTTGGTAACACCTTTCATCTTTTCCCTTCTTATTTAGACAGCAGATTTCAAGGCCAAACATCCTATGCTTTGGTTTCACTCTAATATCTACTTTTTGGTCACTCAAGTGGTTGTACAAGTGATTTATCTTGGTTGCCAGAGGTCATAATACCACCTTCTTCAATGTTGGTTAGTTTACTATTGTTTCCTTCAGACACATGGGAGGGGTCCCAGGTCATCGGGACTCTGAATGTGTTGTGCTCCTTACCAGAGGTGATTTCATATTCTCTGGTACGATTATTGGTCCCAGATGCAACAATGGGTAAGAACAAGGTCTGTCTGAGTAGAGATGAGTAAACTATAATGCATCTGCCTTACCTTTTTCTGAATTGAAACAGAAGATAGAATTTCTGCCTGAAGGTTACTGTTGTTCATGTGGGTTTGTGTCCAGGTTGCTACCCTGTAAAGAATTCTAAATTCTGGCCTTTATGTCCCATGGCACCCGGTCCCATCAACTGCCAAGGGCTGAGGAGTGCAGGCGCCGCTCAGGACTGGCAGGCAGCTCCACCTGCAGCCCTGGTGCAGGATCCACTAGGTGAAGGCACCTGGGCTCCTGAGTCTGGTGGGGACTTGGGGAATTTTTATGTCTAGGTAAGGGATCATAAACGCACCAATCAGCACTCTGTGTCTAGCTCAGGGTTTGTAAATCCACCAATCAGTACTCTGTATCCAGCTAACCTAGTGGGGACTTAGAGAACTTTTATGTCTAGCTCTCTGTGTCTAGCTAAAGGATTGTAAACTCACCAATCAGCACTCTGGGTCTATCTAGCTCAGGGTTTGTAAATACGCCAATCAGTATTCTGTATCTAGCTAACCTAGAGGGGACTTGGAGAACTTTTATGTCTAGCTAGAGGATTGTAAATGCACCAATCAGCACTCGGTCAAAAGGAACCAATCAGTTCTCTGTAAAATGGACCAATCAGCCCTCTGTAAAATGGACCGATCAGCAGGATGTGGGTGGGGCCAGATAAGGGAATAAAAGCAGGCCCGCCCAGCCGGCTGGCGACTGTCCTTTGGGGTCCCCTTCAGTAGTGTGGATGGTTTGTATTTTCACTCTTTGCAATAACTCTTGCTGCTGCTCACTCTTTGGGTCCACGCTGCCTTTATGAGCTGTAACACTTACTGGGAAGGTCTGCAGGTTCACTTCTGTCAGCGAGACCCAAACCCACCAGAAGGAAGAAGCTCCAGACACATCTGAACGTCTGAAGGAACAAACTCCGGACACCCCATCTTTAAGAACTGTAACACTCACCGCGAGGGTCCGTGGCTTCATTCTTGAAGTCAGCGAGACCAAGAACCCACCAATTCCAGACACAATGTGAAGTATATATATAGACAAGTTAGAATTGACATTCTGTGAGAAATTAAAAGGCTTTAGGGATACCAGGTTGTCCTTACAGAAGAGACAAAGCCTATTCGTATGACCTTCAACATTCTCACTCTGTTGCTGTCGTAAAACATTTCATAAAGGAACTACTGAATATCAGCATGATGAGAAATAGACTCTAAGATACTCTTTATTGATTCTCTCATTGACTCCCTGGGTATTCTTGAAAAGTTAGTTAAATTCCGTTCTTCAGTTTGCAGACACTTGGCCAAAATGTTGGCAAAACTAAAAAATGCCATGATTGTCTTGACCACATTTTCTTTGAGTAATCACCTATTCAGCTGTCAGGCAGCATTATGGATCAAGTCTGGTACATCAAGATCATCCTGAGGCATTTGTGTGCTAAGTTATTGGATTGACTTCCTCAGGCAGGAGCAGTTGTGATTTGGAGGGCAGAATGTCTTGTTGCTCAGTAGTCAGTGGTGAGGCCACTGTTCACCAGCAGTGATGGTTATTCACCTGGATTCATAGATCTTCATGCTTTTAGGGTTAGTCTTTGGGGAAAATGCTTACAAGCCACTGCAGCTGAACTGTGCCCAACATAAAATTTCAGTGTGAAAATATCAGCTTCATTGCTTTATTGAGTAGAAGCAGAAAGCCGAACTTGAAAGACCCAACTCGGAATCAGTCTCCATCTCTTACTAGTTGTGTGATTTTTGTCTGAGCCTCAGCTTCCTTGAGAGAATAGGAATATTTAGATCTTTTGCAGAGGGTTATTATGAGTGTTAATGAGGTAATAGAAACAAGAGTGCTGGTAGGTTATCTGTACATTTTCACTTCCAGCCCTTTCTCATCCTCTTTATTCTCTCTTCCTCCTTTCCCAGCAGCCTTCTCCCTTCTCCCATTCACCTTCTTCCTTCTTGCCTCCTCTTTCCTCTTTCCTTCTAAGTACTCCCTTCAGTGAGCTAATGAATTTTTGTAATCACTCAGTCTCAGCTGAGTAAAGAAAAATGTGTTTAAATAAATTTGTTTTCTTATACAAATAAAAGTCCTTTCAATACCTGATGTTCTTGAATCACATTTTTGGGTGACTGACATCTGGAAGCCATTACAGAACACCTTATTCATGAGATTAGTACTAATAATTTATTTCTGTGCATTGAGTACAACTAATGCTGGCTTCTTCTGTTAATCGCTGAAAGTTAAATATGCACTCTGTATATAAGCTGCTTTTTAACTAAAACTTGATTCAGGAAAAATCACTTAAGCAGGTTTGAAGGGTAATCATTAATTTGATTAGTGAAAAGACCACAGTGGTTTCATGGTGTTTCTTTCTACTCTTCTAAATATGGGTTCTTTGGAATTTTTTTCTAAACAAAGATTTCAAAGAAAGATTTCCCTTTTCTGGTTCCAAAGGGAAGATAACAGCTTCTTTCAATGGAAATGATTAAAATGAGTTATTGATTACTGGCATCTATAAAAGATCTTGGCACCTTGTAATTTACTGAAAAGGGACGTTTGGGTATTTATCATGTGTCAGTAAAGGTATTCCAGTATCTGTCTTGACAAGATAATTAGGTAAAATTGCACAGCAGGCAAACTAAATTGTAGGCACAGAAGAATAAGTGAGTGGGCAAGAGGGAAAGTAGTGTGGATGGAGACTATATTCATAATCAAGTCAAACACAGATGAACTACAGCTGTTATGATATAGTCATTGTCCATTTTGTAGATGAGTCTGTCTTGAATACTTGGTTTATCAAGGTGTTACGAATGAAGTATGACGGGAGAACTCTTTTCGGTTATTGCTGCTGGGAGAGAGAACTCATATCTGTGTTGCAGAAAGAATCCTGGTTTTGAAGCAGTTGTTGACACGGGTGCTTGACCTTGATGGTTGCTTTGTGATGTCCTGAGCAGTTGTGTATTTTGAGTTCAGACAAGTCTGGACTCTTTGTCTTAGACAAGTCATATAACCTCTCTAAATGACAATTTCTCATCTGTAAGTTGATAATTACCCAACTTTAACTTAGCAAGAAAGTAATCAGCATGATAAATACAAATTTGTTTTCTCTCCTCCGTTTGGCATGTTGTTCTGCCTGCAAATCTTTGTCAATAAGATTCCTTTTATTGTGACTACACAGTTTCTTATTTATTTCCTTACTACATTGTTTTCAGACTTCATTTTGCAAATTATGAAGGAATGTCAGAAATTCTGTGATTCACTGTCCCATACTACTGTGTGTACACTATCTTTCAGAGATGATGGTATTCTTTGAATGGTCATAGTATCAAGAATATTTTTGACCACCGGGCTATTTATATTCACTGTTCCATGTACAGGCCCTTTTGCTTTCTTGATACTTTTGTTCACATTATTTCTGCTTAATTTCTTCCTACAATGCCAAATTCAAGTGCTTCTTTCACTAAGCCTTCCATTATCATTGATTTCTACATCCTCTGCAGTCACAGCTTTTAGTGATCTTCTCTTAATTGGACTATAATTGTGTGCCCTTTGTCAGGTGATACTGTTGTTTTGCATCATTATTTAACTGTAAGTATTTATAACTCAACTGGATTTTCAAACTTGGATGGGAGCTCTATGCTGTAAGTCTATGTCCTCCCCAGTGCTGAGCACAGTGCCTTCTACTTAGAGGACACCAAAGCTTTTGCTCATCCACTCATCTATTTGGCATTCACAAGACATATATTGAATGTTTCCCTTGTGCCACACACTGGTTCTTAGTATTGAGAAACTAGAGATTCAGATGATGTAATAAGGTCTATGCCATCAAGCAGCACAGTCTAGTAAGGGAGATAGACAAGGTAATAAGTAGTTAAAATACGTTATGAATAACAGAATAGAAGGATATTCAGCACATGCAGTAGCTCAGAGGAGGCAGTGAGAGAAATTTTTATAGACTGGGGACATATTTATAGATAGAGATATTCTTGTAAATGTTTGCACTATGTCTGAATGGAAAATAAGGTTTTCTTGAAGCAAAAGTAAAAGACCAGTTTTAAAATTACTTGATGCTTTGACTTCATAGATTACCCTTTTTATCCCAAGTGTTGTCACATTCTCCTGAAAGTTTTAAAGCATGATTTATACTAACTTTATCTACATAAACCAAAAACATGTCTTTTGCACTTTCAATAAACAAATTGTCATATTTCAGAGGAGCTGCTTTAGAACTTTTTGAAGCCTAACTTTGTTGCTGCCCAAGGTCTCACTTACTGCCCCCAGATGCTTCCATTGCTGCTTCCAAGAACCCTAGAACCTGCGCATTTCTGTGAGTGCAGGACTGCCTGAAGGACTCTTACAATTAGGGAATGTGAAACTCATCATGTAAGGGGCGTTGAGATTATACTAGCCCAGAGGTTCTTTCCAGATTCTGTCCAGGGAGAAGCGCAAGACCAAAATTAACCCCCTCCTTTCCCCTTATAAAAGTACAAACCAATCAACCAAGCAAAAATACCTTAAGTTTTCTTTTCCCAAGAGTTTAACCTTAAATGACTTTTTAAAATTAGATTACAAAGACATCTAAGTTAGGATGAAAATATTAAGATATGTGTTTTATTTAAGTAATATTACTGCAGATAACCCAAGTGAAAGTTTAATTATCCCTTTTTTTCTATTTTTCTTTTATCTGAACACAGCATAAAATTTGGGTTTATTGAATATTCATTCAAGACTCTTGCATGTAAATCTTAAGCCTGAAAGTTTAGGGTTTTTTCTGTATCATTTCCTAAATTCCTGAAACAATAAGCCTGTTTCTGTTTCTGTGAAGAAGCATAGATTTTAAACCCTTTTTATGACATGAATACATGATTAAGAGTGGACGCTGACAGATGTTAGTTTATTTCCTAGCTGGGAAACATCAGACAACTTTCCCAACTTCTGGAACTTGAAGTGTAAAGCCTACTTCACAGGGTTGCTGTAGACCCCTGTGAGATAACATGATGAGTGTGTAGTCAGTTAAATGTTAGTAGGCATCTAACACATTTGTTTCCCTTTATTCAGGCTGATTGGGTTCTGGTGATGGTTCACTGTCTTTGAGTAGGCAGGAAGAAGGGAGCTATAAGAAGTAGTGTTTCTTCCTTGGTTAAAAAAAAAATCACTTTAATAAAGGAAAAAATGTTAACACAGTTCCTTTGGCTCTTAATTTCAGTTTGTCCACACTAGAAATTGAAAATAGAGCCCAAGACCTTCATCTCTTTGAGACTTTGAAGACTGATCCGGAAGCCTTTCACCAGCACATGGTCAAGTATATTTACCCCACTCTTGGTGGCTTTGATCACGAAAGGCTGCTGTATTATTTCAGTCTTCTGGAAAACTGTGGTTGTGCAGATTTGGGGAACTACGCCATTAAACCAGAAACCCACATTCGGCTGCTGAAGAAGTTTAAGGTTGTTGCATCAGGTAGGATGATTGTTTCCCTGCTTGAATTCATTCTTTTAAATTAAATCTGGGGATTAATTTTCTGTACACAATCCTGTTCATGCATTGTGGTTGGCAGAGCTCTGAAACCACAGAATTTTGAAGCTAATTGACTTTAGTTATTATCTTTCCAACTCTTTCACTTATGGTTGAGGGAATTAAATACCAGAAAAAGTAAGAAACCTATTGAAAGTTGCACAGTGACTTATGGTAGACCTGGTACTAAAATCCAAAGTTTTGGACTTCCGCTCCAGGATTTTTCACTACTCCCATTGGTTATATTTTATGTATATAAAAGGCAAGGCCAAGACACCTTATAATAGGCAGTTCAGCAGAATTTCATTCCACTGGAGCCTATATGATTAAAATATGCATGGAACACTTAAAATAAGAGCCTTCGAATTTTTGTTAAATTGTGGAAATCTTTAGAATGGTCTTTATGCTCATAACTAAGAAATTAAACCCCTTAAAACCTCTTAAATTTTTATACTTTAATTTGCAAGGCACATTCAAATCTATGTTTGTTTGATATTCATAATAATCGGAAGAGTTCCCTTCAGTTTATCAGTTGTTTTCTGAATAATCAAATGAGACATTGGCCTAGACACAGAGGATAAGGGAATAAGATTCAATCCTTGCCTTCAAATAACTAGTGAAATGCCAGATAAATAACAAAGGAATGTAATGCAGTTTGGTGAATGCACTGATAGAAGGAAGCATAGGTGCTGCAGGGGATTCCAAAGGCATGGAGATATTGTCATCTCTAGTGTATAAACAAGGAAATGGAGGCACACAGAAGATGAATGGCCAATCTGGGGGATCGCACAGCCAAATAAGTTTCGGGCTGTGACTGGAACTCAGATCTCCTGATCTTTCTAATAGAAAACCTCAACTAGCTACTATAGCTAAGTTGATAAATCTTTGCATTCAGACATACAGAGGGCTATGTGTGTGTGTTTGAAAGTGCCTATATATTTACATTGGAGTGAACCGCTTACCTACTTTCTTTTTTTTCTGCTAGGTCTTAATTACAAAAAGCTGACAGATGAAAACATGAGTCCTCTTGAAGCATTGGAGCCAGTTCTTTCAAGTCAAAATATTTTATCTATTTC
The DNA here is from genome assembly GCF_001698545.2 of Rhinopithecus bieti. Classification (NCBI taxonomy): domain Eukaryota; kingdom Metazoa; phylum Chordata; class Mammalia; order Primates; family Cercopithecidae; genus Rhinopithecus; species Rhinopithecus bieti. The sequence continues at coordinate 1,027,555 of NW_016805181.1, read as the reverse complement.
CAAACTTGTTCCCAAAATCCCTGAAAAGGATGGACAGATGCTTTCCCCAAGCTCTCTGTACACCATCTGGTTACAGAAGTTGTTTTGGACTGGAGACCCTCATCTCATTAAACAAGTCCCAGGCTCTTCACCAGAATGGCTTCATTCCTATGATGTCTGCATGAAGTACTTTGATCGTCTCCACCCAGGTGACCTCATCACTGTGGTAGATGCAGTTACGTTTTCTCCAAAAGCTGTGACCAAGGTAAACAAAAAGATATTTGAAAGTGGTTTGAGCACATTAGAAGAAATGAAAATTGCTCCTATGTTCTGTAGATTTTATTTTATTTCCTTTCTTGAAATGGAAAATAATTACATGTTGGCTTTTAAAAAAGTTTTATTTGCTGTGAAGGAGGCATTTTAATTGGGAAGTTGTTTTCTCTATTACAGATGTAAAAATATGCTAAAATAGAGATGACTCTTCTCATTTACATGTATACTTAATACATGCTACAGTTCTCATGTCACTTTATAGTAAATATGCCATTCTGTTCTTTCCAGTTGACAAATGTAAAGGAGCTCCAGTGCCCAGCCCAGATTACCTGCATTGGAAACCAGGCTAATAACTTAGCTTGGGTTAACCTGAGTCTTTAAAAAAGTTATTGGCCGGACGTAGTGGCTCAAGCCTGTAATCCCAGCACTTTGGGAGGCCAAGGCAAGCGGATTACCTGAGGTCAGGAGTTTGAGACCAGCTTGGCCAACATGGCAAAACCCCGTCTCTACTGAAAAAAACAAAAACAAAAAAACACCAAAAAAAAAGAAAAATTACCTGGGCATGGTGGTATGCAGCTGTAGTCCCAGCTACTCAGGAGGCTGAGGCAGGAGAATCTCTGGAACCCAGGAAACGGAGGTTGCAGTGAGCTGAGATCATGCCACTACACTCCAGCCTGGGCGACAGAGCAAGACTCTGTCTCAAAAAAATAAAAACATAAAAAATTAAAAATATAAAAGTTATTATTCATATCACGCAGTATGTAACTTGATGATAGAATTATCAAAGAAAGTGCGTATTGCATTTTCTGATGTCTCCCCCATGCTCAGTGTGGTGCGCTTTGACTGGATCTTAATACCTGCACTCAGTCCCTCAGCAATGTGTAGCCTCACTCAGAATAGATAATGTGGATTTTCCTCCTCCCCTTTCCTGTCCCCACACCCAGACACCGCTGCTAAACAAATGGACATTTTTCACTATTTGAACTCTGGGCATATCTCTCTCCTGGAAAATCTTAGCCTTTGGACTCAACTGCTGAACTCTGTTGCCTTTGGAGCTCCTATTTGATTTTCTCTCTTGCCGTTTTTGCTGTTGCCTTCTCCTTCCCTGCAAGTCACCAAGTCTGCCCAGTACCCTATCCCAAAGATTGTTATTTTAATTAGTGTTATCCTGGAAATAGACTGTAAAGGCCAAGAATTGCAAATCATTCATTTGGAGGTTGGCACAGGCAGAGGTTCCAACTTCTGTGAAGAATGCTAGTTTTAACCAAATCACTAGATTAATAGTTGTGGATAACCAAGTACTTCTTTATTTTCTTGTTATTGCAACCCTAGTAATGCATCTTGGTTTTAAATTTCACAACCACTGCTATGAAAAGGAGATAATCGTTTTGTTGGTTTTGAAGAGAAAATAAGGATGATTTTAAAAGACAAGAGCATCATGTATTTGAAAAGAATATGTTTAGAGACATATAAACCTGGCTTCGAACTCTGAACCCATCACTTATCAGCTGTGTGGTTTAGCTTCAGGAATCTCTCTTAGACTTCTGCTTCCTTGAGGCAGAGGTTGTGGCTCAGTAATCTGTGAGGGAGATAATGTTATTATCCCAATTTTATAAATGAGCAAACTGAGGCTTACCAAAGTTAAGTTGGTAATAGAGAAGTGAATTTGAACTCATGGAGATTTATTCCATGGCCTTTTCTCTTAACCACTGAACTCTGCTATCTTTAAGATGTCATAGAACAAGCAACTAGAGTCGGGGGACCTGGAACCATTCCAAAAACTGCGGGAGAGCAGTGGAACCAGAGAGCCCTGAGCATTTTTAGCCCAGTAGGAGCAGCATGTCCTGGGATGTGTCCAGAGCAGAGCTGAATATAAATGAGAAAGTCCAGGCAGGAACCTGGTTATATATGGGAAGGAACCGAGCCAAGTTGGGAGTTTAAGATCCAAGGAACCAGCTCAGATTTGAGACTTGTGAACTAGCCTTCGGGGCTAACAGGCCAGCAGGTCATCCAGGAAGGTGGAGGTGCCTTTGCTCCCAGGCAGTTTTCCACCCCACCCTCAGGCTGGAGGTTGTTTTAAATATTTTATGTGAGGGCAGGAAGGGAAGCCAGTAGGGTCAGCTGGAACTGTATGCTAATTGTGAGCGTGCAGGTGGAGGGGACACAGAGTTTTAGACTTGGCAACAGCAATCTTCTATGTATGATTAAATGTAAGAGTAAGATGTAAAGTCCACTGGCATTTTAGTTGTTATTAACGATGCTTTAAGTTAGGTGATTTTGGATTATTCATATTGTCATCACTTTAGTTTCTTAACCTTATACTTCTTTCAAGATGTCCGCCAGCCCCTGAAAATGTGTGGCACAGTTGTTTGGTGCACATATGTGTATTTTGTTGGGTTAGAGGTACACCTGACCCAGTAAAGATTCAATCTGTTAATTACTGTGTTGTTTTCTCTTAGCTCAGATGGTATAATCCAAGCATAGATATTTCTTTATTGTAAACTGTTCTCAGGAGGCAATTTTCTACTGATTCAAGTAAATTATAGAGAGGTGAGACAGATACATTTAAAATTAACTTTACATCTTTAGTCTAACCACAACATTTTTTCTCATTTTATTAATTGGCAAGTTTTTAATTTTTTGTTCAGAGAGGAAAAGTATAAAGTTGGAAAAAATGCATGTCTGAAAGTACATAATGCTGCCCTATTTAGATAGAAAGAGAGAGAGTATAAAAATCAAAATGAAACACAACCTGCAGATGTCAGAGAACACATTTGGAAGAGGAAATGCAGCTGGATTTGCCCAAATTTGCAAAACACCAGATGTTCCCAACAGCTTGTACATAATGTTAAAAATGTAAAATAAGTGTATACTATTCATACATAGTGTGCAGTTTTCAAATGTGTACCCACATTTAATTTAGAAAGAAATTTTTGGAAGGAACTGGTAAGCTAATTCTCAAGTGCATAACAAAAACAATAAGCAATTGTTCAGATATTAGCATTCAGAAAGGAATATTCCCAGGGCCTGAATTGAGTGCCCAATCCACTGGTAAAACATACCAGAGAAGGCTCTTTGCTTTCATGGTAACAGCTATTCCGTTGCGATTTACATTTGCAGAATTCCTAGAATCTCTGGGGAAGATATTCACAAATAGTATTATGTCATGTAGTCAGAGAGTGAATTTGTGTGCCATTTGAGATGATTAATATGCAGAAGGAAAAAGGATGCAAATGTTTAAAGTGCATTTGTACCAAATCTAAATTGCTTTTTTTTTTTTTTTTTGGTTGAATCAGATTAGAGTTGCTCCTCTATTGCTTGTCAATTCAACTATTACAAGCATTTTTATAGAAGGAACAGGGAACAAGTGAATGGGTTAGAAATCCAGGAAAATGGTTGTAAAAGAGGCTGAAAGGCAGGTCAGAACATGATTTGCTTGGTATTAGGTGGTTAGCAATGGGGAGCATATGTGTAATGTTAGCCTTTGTGGTTTATACTTTCCACTTGCTTTCAATAGCTAGTACTGCTACATCCAGAGATAAATGCGTTGAAAATACTTCTCTCTCTTATGAAATGCTGTCAAGAAGTTTGCCAGGATCCTTCTTTAAAAACTCCCAGGTAATCATACAATTTAAAAAGTCCTTCTGGTACCTTGACTGGTGTTTCTCAACCTGGAATTGAATAGGTATTTACCCACTCCCTTTTCCCCCACCTTGCATGTGCTACCTTTCCAACTCATACCGTTTGTGATTCATTGCCATTGTAAACCTCTGCTTCTAATGGGAAACAGGTTGTCTCCTTTGGATTGGAGCAGAAACATTGTTGAGAACCTCTTATCTAGTCTATTTTTTAACCTTCAAACTCATTTCTATTGATAATTAAGCCAGTATCCCTGCTTACTTGCTTTATTTATTTAATTAAAGGTATCTTTTGCCTAATTTTAATCTCCACTGTTTGATTCTGCCTCCTGGAGTTATGGAAATAGCATAAGAGCATCTTTGTTTACTGTTCAGATTCTTGAAATAAGCTACCATTTCCTTCCTTATCCTATTATTCAACCTGTTGGCATGAACATCTGGTAGAATAAATTAATCTTAAAAAGTACAACTTGACCTAAATATGAAATCTATTGTAAAAGTTTAAGTCTTGATCGAAAGGTTGCATTGTAGCTGTAACTTCAGGGTCTCTGCATTGCCAATACTATCTTTTAACTAAGGTTGGCAGTACATCTTTCACCATGAGTAATCAGTGTCTGAAACTTACAGAAAAATGTTTATTTAATGTATATTGTGACTTTCTGATGCCATATGTCAGATTCAGAGTGAATCATGAAGTATTTAGGCATTTGCTATGTGCTATATACAGTATTAGTTTCCATGGGAGACATTAAGCTATAAAAGTCATGTTTATAAGAAATGTGAAATGAAGGTTTTTAAAAATTATACAGTAAAACAATTTTTAGGTTATGTTAATTGAGAATTACCTTGCCCATGAAATTGGAAATTTTTGAGGACAGGGATGGTGCCTTTTATCTCTTATTTCCTATGTCCTAGCACAGTATAAAATAGGTACTTTATACTTAAGTGGTTGATTAAATAATTATCATAGATTGGTCATTCTCAAAACTTTGATCTCAGGATGCTTTAATATTCTTAAGAATTAGTGAGGATTCTGAAGAGTTTTTGTTTATGAAGGTTGTATCTAATAATATTTATCATATTAGAAGTTAAAGACAGGCTGAGCACCATGGCTCATGCCTATAATCCCAGCTTTGGGAGGCCAAGGTGGGTGGATCTCGAGGCAAGAGATCGAGACCATCCTGGCTAACATGGTGAAACCCTGTCTCTACTAAAAATACAAAAATTAGCTGGGCGTGGTGGCACATGCCTGTAATCCCAGCTACTCAAGAGGCTGAGGCAGGAAAATCGCTTGAACCAGGGAGTCGGAGGTTGCACTGAGTTGAGATCGTGCCACTGCACTCCATCCTGGTGGCAGAGAGAGACTCTGTCTCAAAAAAAAAAAAAAAAAAAAAAAAAAAAAAAAAAAAAAAAAAAAAAGAAGAAGAAGTTAAAAAAAAA
>NW_016805181.1:1003033-1021355 GCF_001698545.2 Rhinopithecus bieti | reverse complement strand
TAAATAAATAAATAAATAAATAAAATAAAAATTGTTTAAAGTCTCCAATCAGGATGTTAACTGCGGCATATGTCTACCATGGAGGAAAGACGATGTTTCCGTCCATCCATACTGCCTCCTCTGGCAGAGACTGACCTGTTTCACATATCCCTGGCCGTGGTCACTCTACCTTCCTGATTTCCATTTCCCCACTGAAGCCCCGTGTTCCTGTCAGTTAAGTGTTCCAGTGGCTGTCACTGTCATTTTGCTGGGGAATCTCACTTAGAAACCTGCTTCCCAGGCCGGTTTCCCACTCATGTGCCACTTTTGTTTCAGCTGAGAACCACCCAGGGCAGAACTCTCCACTGAAATCTTAGAAGCTTTTGAAACGTAAACCCCTAAGGACCTGGAAAAGACCACTTTCTTTGCTGCGTGCTCATCCCTGAATTTTGTGCTTGTGCTACTTCCAAGAGAGCAGAAATATTTCTATCGTATCTTTGGGTTTTCATCAGGAAAAAGTAATAAATAATTGTCATTTTTCCATTATCAAGTTGTAATCACTTACGAGATAGAGGAATCAGGTACCCAGACAAGCAAATGGCAGCTTTATTGTTGGTAGAATTGGCCTGGAGACTGTGGCTTTGTTTTCCATGTCAGTTTTCTGCTATTTTTGTCCTCCTATCCTACACCCTGCACTCAATCTTCAGACAGCCCTGCCGAGGACAGTCAGTTCTGCAGAGCATACATGCTTTGTCAGAAAGGCTGCCTCCTATTCGTGAGCTCCAGAGAGCTGGCCCCCAAATAAGTGCTGTCCAGCAGAACTATCATGTGTGCCTCATGTGGAGGCTGAAATTTTCTAATAGCCACATTTAAAAAAATCAAACAAAATAGGTGAAATTGTCCGAAGTATTACTATTTTATCATGTGATCAATATAAAAATGACAGTGAGATGTTTTGCGTTTTTTTAAAAAAACGCCTTTGAAATGCAGTGTGTATTTCAGCACACATCAACTCAGGCTGGTCACTCTCAGGGGCTCAGTAGCCACATAAACGTGTTGGACAGATGTACTTCTCTGCAGCAAAAGTCTGGGCCTGACCCGCACATGTTTCCCACTGGGAGGACACCACCACCAGAAGAGTGTATGCGCTTCTTCAAGTCTGGCAGATATGAGAAAGGTAGGGAAAGAGCTCGCCACCCATCATCAATTGTTTCTCCCCATTTTGCTTACCAGATGCCACTCCTCCTCTCAGAAATGGGGAGTGGGGGTGAAGAGTACTTGACGTCTTGGGACTCATAGGGGGAGCTTCCTGCTTTATGCGTTAAAGTAGGAACTCGAAAGATGGAGAAAATTGTTCCTTCTACACATATCCAACTGAATGTCCAGCTAACAATAAATTAGAAAACCTTCGAGGTGATCTGTCTTTTGCCGAAATCACTATACATTTTCTGCACTATAATAGTACATCTTCTGGAGCCAAACCTCCATAAGATTTTAGAGACTTTATAGGCTTAATAATACTTTACAAAAGGACTGTCATTAAAGTCAAAGTGGAAAAATGGGAAACAATTATTGAAAAATATTTGTCAAAGTAAGTGTACTGTCATATGTACATACACATTTTTGTTTATACGTAAGTGGATTTTACTTTATTCAAGATATAATACCTTTAAAGCCAAATAAAATACATGTATGTGTAATTATTTGCCTTTTCCACTGTCTAGAGGTTTATATATTTGTATTAAATTATATTGATCTTTATAATTTTTGGTATATACATCTTTAAATGAAGATCTTGTGATCTTTTTTGTAATTTTTTAAATAGGAAAGATATATATCTAATGCACATTTGTCTTAAAGACACTGCATTTGTGAAGCTTCTATTCCTAAGTAGAAAACGGTACACTCATTTTTTTAGCCTTCTCCCCCACTCAATTTTATAGTTATTGTTGTTGCTAAACTATAATCATACTGAACTCAACTGTAAAAGTGTTATATAATGTTTTCTCAGGGTTAAAGAACACTAATTGTTGATTCAAATTTTTTTTGATCTTTAAATAAGTATTTTGCCCATTGATCTCTGGCTTTGGTCTAGTTGTTTGACTCCTTTGATTCTGACCTGAATAAGCTTTATTTATTCCAAACACTTTCAGGAAATGTTTAGTCACTATTCTGCGTGCTATAGACAAGTAAAAGGTTGCCATGACCCTTACCTTTGAGAAGCTCATGGTTTATTGAAGCGTATGTGTACATGCATACGTGCATATTGAATGAACTATAAGAAGTACTATTTTAAGTGTATTAATAAATGCCATGTGTACAAAGAAGAGATAGTAAATATTTGTTGAATGTCAAGAAATAGCTTTTGGGGATAGTTTGATTTGGGATATATTAAAATTGGTATGGCTTTTCATAAGATGTCATTGTGGGGGAAGCTGGGTGATAGTTACACGGGACCTCTCTGTACTATTTTGCAACTTCTTGTGCATCTATAATTATTTCAGAATAGTTTTTTAAAAGACTGATATGGCTTTTGAACATCCAAGTTGACCTGTTGACAGCTGTCTATATGAGTTTAGAGTGTATTAGAGAAATAGAGACTAGAAATATATTTGGGAATTCTCAGTGCATAAAGAGGAGTCACAACTAGGAGGCTCAGTAAAATTCTCAAGAAAGTAAGTAGGTAGAGAAGAAAGGAGGAGAGAGGATGAAGCCCCAGGACACTACAATATTAAGAATTGAGGATGAGGGGAAACCAACAAGCACTGACAAGCAATCTTGAAATCAAGAAACTCTACCCTCTCCTTCATAGATCACCATTTTTTTCACTATTACATATTTTCCTTTAATAAATATATTTTTTAAATATTAAGAGTTTCTGTCTTAATGGGTGAGAGTGGATGAGACCTGGAATCCAGATGGAACAATTCGCCTTGGATAGGATCCTGTCAGTTTCCCCCAGTAGCAGGAGAGATGGGAAGCTGATGGGCACAGATGCAAGTAGGTGGGGAGATGTAGTGGTAAGAGATGGAGGACATTCTCTTCTGATTGCAATGAAAGGAATCAGCTTAATGTGAGTAGAAAGGAGGTAGAGTTGGAGAGTTGAAGAGAGGGTAAGGTACAGAGTAGTGTTTTAGGAGACTGGGAAAGCAGACAGACAAGAAAAATGTAGTAAGATTGCTGGTGCCCCTTACGGGCATCCTAATGAGTGCCTCTTTCAGTTTTTAATTGTAGCCCTACTTAGGAGCTCTCAAAATGTTAACAATGTCTGCTGTATTCATCAGTTCTCATGCTGCTATGAAGAAATATCTGAGACTGGGTAATTTATAAAGAAAAGAGATTTAATTGACTCATAGTTCTGCATGGCTGGGGAGGCCTCAGAAAACTTACAATCATAGAGGAAGACACCTTTTCACAGGGTGGCAGGAGAGAGAATGAGTGCCCAGCCAAGGGGGAAGCCCCTTCTAAAACCATCAGCTCTTATGAGAACTCACTCACTGTCACAAGAACAGCATGGGGGAAACCGCCCCCATGGGTCAATTATCTCCACCTGGTCCTGCTCTTGACACGTGGAGACTATTACAATTCAAGGTGAGATTTGGGTGGTAACATAGAACCAAACCATATTATCTGCTGTCCTTAGAATTTCCATGGTTTGGACACACCCTCCAGTTCTTTGGCTTTTCTTGGACTTACCCTACTGTTTATTCATTACTTTTTGCTCTCCTCTTGCCTGGTGCCTGCTTTTATCTGTATGCAGATTTACGTGTTGATTAAAACATTTAGAATCTTCTCTTTCCAATTCAGACAGTTCTGTACTATAAAGTACAAATATGAGGTTTCCTTACCTACATAACTTCGTAGTAGTGGTGATTTGAACCATGCGTGGGCCGTAGTAAGTATTAAAATACATATTTGCTACTTTTTAAAACTAATACTGTAGTTGCTGCTGCTTTGTTGTTACTAAACCCTATGCTGCTCCTGTAGTGAGAACCCGAAGGAAGTTTGAGATATGGTCCCTAATTCTAGTGGGCTTGCAACCTAGGAAAACAGTGTAGTCACTCATAAAAACACAGCAAGGAATACAAGATAGCATGATAGTGAATTCTGAATTTGAGGATTATAGTTTTCCCATACCCTAGCTCATTTGATATTCACACACATTTGTGAGGGTGATTATTAAGCAAGTATTGTCATCTCCAGTCTGAAGGTCAGATTACTAGAGGGTGATTGGCCGAAGTTCAACAAGCAGGAGATATCCAATTCCTTTTTCAAACACAGGTCTCCTGATTCCGAATTTGATGTTGATTGCATAAGATTGCATGACACTTTTCTGCTTTAGGAACTGAAAAGAGAAGAGTCATTGTAGCCTGATATACCCATGTAGGCAAAGCCAAGACATAAGTATTTTGCATGCCTATCAGCCCATACAAAGTCTTACCTTTAGTAAGCTGGAAAGTTAGTTTGGCCCAAATGGACCATATACTATGAAGAGTCCCTCAAAAGACAAGTAAAGAAGTTTGCATATGATGTGGAAAGGAAACATGAAGCCAATGAATGTGAATAGTGGCATGAATTGGAGAAAAGATGATTTAAAGATGTCAGTGTCACCACATAATAATAACAAGGCGAACTAATGCCTCCAGAAGTCTGTCCTAGGCACTCAGGCTACACTCGCATAGTGGAGCAGGGAAACTATTTTCATCCATCTCCCTCATCACATCCAGCCTTCCCACCAGATACTATTATATAAGAGGAGGAAGAGAATGTTGTAACACGACCGAATTGTCACACCAGCCCCATGAAGTAGATTCGTCACCATTTTAACAGACACAGAATTTAAGTCCCAGGGAAGTTAGATAACTGCTCCTGTGTTTTATGAGCTAGAATTCACAAAGTCAGGAATCACAAACGGGCGCGCTCCTCAAGTCTTGCTTTCCCTTACCTCCCTTGCCTGAGAAATTTGACTACAGAAGCCCATCTGGGGTGATTGTGATTACCCGCCTGACTGGCAAGCTGAAAACTCCTTCTCTGTGCTTGGGAAATTATTTCACATTGGCAAAGGTAATCATTTAGTAGGAGAGATTGAAAATTGGCCGAAGGACCATGTACACAGTACCATCATAAATAATAACGCATTCTGCTCCTGGAGAGGACTCTGGTGGGATGCTGAGCTGTTGGTGCATTCTGCAGCCCTCCCAGGCCTCTTCATTAATAAGCTGAAAGGAGTACACTCTCCTTCCTGCAAAGCATATAGATTCTAAATTCACAGGGGGTGTAAGTCTTGGGAAAGACAGAGGAATAAATAAACGATCTCAGAATTATGTGCAGCAAATGCCAAAGCATATTTTAACATGATAAAAGCAGTGAGGGAAAGGAATCTGAAAATAACCTTCCTACTACAGTACTCTCCTCTTTCTGGCAAACTTCGTGGTTCTGCAGCTGTTTATTACTCAACCGTAAATCTTTAGTGACTTGGACTCCCTTTGCTCTTCCATTCTTTGTTGATCGTATAAGCTCCCTCCTCTCATTTAAGTACCTTTCAAACTTACAAACAGATTTATCTCCTAATTGCTATTTCATAAATACACTCTCTAGCCTCTGCAGTGAAGGAATGTATAATAAACAACCATGCCCTTTCCTCACAGCTAGTGCCTACTGCTTCATCAAGTATTGGCACCCATAGGACGTAAAATTGTAGCTATCGCAGGATGCTGACTTGACAGCCAGGGAGATCTCTTCATAAATGAGGATGGTAAACAAATAACTCAATGAAAGATGTGGAGGCAGAAAGGTAGAAATGGTTAATAATAGAGTCAGTGGAGCTAGTGATATAGCCAGGAAAGGCCCTGTAGTATAAAAGGTCTTTGAGCTGAGTCTTAACTGATGAGGGTATTTGTCATGAGCATCACAGAAGGAAATATAAGAAAGATGGGAACATTCAAGACAGATTTAGCAGTTTTGATAAAAACATGAAATAACCTAGTACCCTTAGTTAATTTGAATAATACGGTATAAATGAGAGCATAGGATAAGGCCAGAAAGATAGGAAGGGGGCTGGGAATGAAAACTCTTCTATATGTGGCTAAAGGATAGACCTTATCTTGGGAATGGATCAGTAAGACATACGTTTTCAACCAGGTCGTGACATTGTCAGATTTTTGTTTTATAAAGATTACTTTTAGGATGGGTGCAGTGGCTCACACCCATAATCCCAACACTCTGGGAGACTGAGGCGGGCAGATTGCTTGAGGCCAGGAGTTCATGACCAGCCTGGGCAATGTGGTAAAAACACTGGAGTCCCAGCTATTTAAAAGGCTGAGGCGGGAGGATCTCTTGAGTTCAGGAGATGAAGTTGCAGTGAGCCAAAATCATGCCCCTGCACTCCGGCCTGAGCAACAGAGTGAGACCCTGTCTCAAGAAAAGATATATATCCCACCACTTTTGTGATGATTGTAGATGATTGGAGAAAGGAACAGAAGTGTAGGGCTGGAAATTTCATTGTGAAGGCTCTTGCAGCCTGGTGCAGGAGAGGTGATGGTTGGCCAAGCTGAGGCATGAGCGGCAAACACCTGGATTTGGGTTCATTACTGTAGTGTAGGCAAGTGTGCTACCTGTATTTGTTTTCATATTGTATTTTCCTGAATGTGCCTTGAGGAAATTCCACCAGCGATTTAACATTTTATTCACTGAATCACCTCACAGAGTTCCTTAATCATTATAGAATCATTTTTTTGTCCAATATGTCTCATCTGATGAGGGCTTTTTTGTGCCACCCTATGTGTGAAAAGACTAGGAGAAATTGATGCCATTTGATCACCAGGTATTAAAAATTCTCATGAGTAGAACAGAGAAAACAATTTTAAATCAACACAGACACAAGAAAATCTGGGAAATTTTATTCTTTAATGTTGTAGGTTTTCAATGTGTTGAACTGAATTGAATCTTGATAGATCTTAGACACATCATAAGCTATTTTAATAGTAGTGCAGTAATGTAGAAAAGACAGGTTTGTAGTCAGACCTTCCTGAGTTTTATCCAGTTTTGACCTTGGGAAAATTACTCTATATTTGGAGTTAAGTTTTGCCTTGGTATAATGAGGAACTATAATCACTACTGTATAAATATAGATTAGTTTTAGAGTATTTTAGACACAAGTAAAAGACAACTAAAATTGGCTTAACTTACCAGAAAATTTACTGGCTCCTATAAGTGAAAGATCCAGAGGTGGGGCTAACTTCAGGGCTGGCTGCGCAAGCAGCAGGCATCATCGCAGAGCCAGTTTCTTTCCATTTCTTTTCTCTGCTGTCTGTCATGTTAGTTTCACCATAAAGCACTTTGTTGTAGTAGTTGCAGGACGATACCTGGCAATAATTGGGGCTATGTTGCTTCCTGATTCACATCCATCCAGATGGAGTGACAGAGCCTCCCACAAGCACCAAACAGAAAGTTCTAAGTTTTGTGCTGGTTAGAGCACTCCTGAATCAACCCTGTGGCCCCTGGTATGGCAAGTGCTAATTAGCACCAGCCTGGATTACCTGTCACTCTGTTGAGAGGGATGAGATTGCCCTGGATGATCTGACTCTTGGTTTTACATGATCCTGACTAGTTTGAAGTGTTGGGATAATACCTAGATTTTCATATCAACATTTGATTTTGCTCTAAATACAGTGGACCTACTTTCAATGATCTTAATAATAACCATTTGTGGTATATACCATATACATGCATGTAATAAAAGATTTCTAAATGGAAAATGTGAATGAATGTTTCCAAATTTTGTTAAGGCCTGTATGTGCTCAATAACAATAGATAGTTGTATTTATTACTGATTGCAGTAACATTTCATCTCATTTCTAACATTTTTCATGCCCCTCTCCATGAAGATAAAGGTGACCTTCAAGCTATTGAAAAACTTAGGAATGTAATAGCTTATATCATTGCTGGAAGTGAGCTATAAAAAGAGAGGGCCATCTACACTTTGCTGAAGAGTAATATTATTTCTGTGGTTGTTGTACAAGGCAAAGGGTAAAGCTTGAGGTAAAGTGGCCTCTACCCTGCATTACTCACTTTTATTATATGAGCAATTGATAATTAAGCAAAAAAGAATAATTATAATGATGATGTTAAGTATATAAATGAATGTGACAAGACAAGTATGGTTATTTTTGTCTTTGAATATTTTATTAGCTTTAGTAAAGCAAAATTTTAAACTTAACTTTCACTTTCATTTGCATAATATTTAAAATACCGTTTCATAATATTCCTATAGTTACGATTTATAAACAGCGCTTAACGTGCTCCACTAAGCACTGAGAAGAAAAGAATGACTAAGGGGGTGTTCACGGCCTGGTGAGGAGAGTGCACACCGTAAAAGCACACACAGCAGTTGGCGTCAGCACACAGAGAGATGACTGCTAGGCTATTAGCAAAACATAAAGTGATTTATTGTTTTAATGAAGTTAGTTAAATATAGCTGAGATAATTTGATGTCTCTTTTGTAGCTCCAATGATTGCTGGCTCCTGCAAGCCATCCTGTTATCATCAGGGCAGATTTACAGGTGCTTTAAAAACGCTGAGTTATAACTCACTTGTGGGTCCTGTAATTAGTTTGGGCATTGTGGTCAGCATTAAAGACACACAGCAAAACAGAACACCAGACTGTGGATTAGGATTGGAAACATCAGAACGTATCTCCCCTTAGTAGGGGGTCATATCGTTTCATGACATTTTTGTTTGCTTTCAATATGTGCAGATATGTCTGTGTATGTATGTATCATAATTGACTTTTGATGCATAATATTATTTCTTATTGTTGGTCTTGGACAAAAAAGTTTGAAAGCTACTGTGTCAACTGACTGGCAGCTGACGACGTACATCAGAGGAGTGCCTGCTCCAGGAGCTGGCATAAGACAGCATAGTAGTATTTTTTAGTCCTTTAACATAATGTCATTTACAACCAAAACTGCCTGTCTCCTTCAACCCCATCCACTCTGTCCAGACTCTTGCAGTGACCACCTCACTGTCCCTTTGTTTCAAGTCCCAGGACCCACCTCCAGCCACCTCCTAAACTCACCATTGGTCAGTTGGTTGGGTCACTCAGAAATTTAAAGGCTCCAGAGCTGCAATGGTGGGTCACACACTTTCTTTGCTATTAGAATTAACTAGGAAATGCTCATGCAAGATACTGGTTTCTTTCCATCAATGCTGATGACTTTCCCAAACCCATAGATTGAGCCAGTAAGCCTGATAAGAGCCAGGGAATTTGCGTTTTTGAGGTTACACTTAGGTAATTTCAATACAGGTGGTCTGAAAATCACACTTTAGGAAAACAGTGCTCCAAAGCCGTGAACTTGAACCTTTTACTCATGTAGCTAACTTAAAATAACCTGATTACCTCTCACACACTTGATATCTAAAAATTTTATAATTTTAAATGATTACAAAGGAGGGCATAGTTTCCAGCACATTTTAAATGTTCACATTTAAAGTAAAACTGTAACGTAGCTTTGTTTGTATACAACATATGCGATTTGATGTCTACTGCTATCACTTAAAAACATACAAGAACACATCTACAGCTGTCAGAAAGGTTACATCTTTCCTTTTCCTCAAACTATTTCTGCTTCTTTTGTCAAAGAGAAATAAAGCCAGATACTTTTTAAAGGCAGTAAAGACAGATTTTCTTAAGTACTAACTACTGCAGAGGGAAGAGAGCCCAGCGTAAACCAAGCTCAACTTTGCCAAAACAAAAAGGGCAGAATACTTTTTCAACATTGGAGTGTGTGAAAGGAAAGGCACAAGGGGCGTTAAGGGAGGTTTGGTCCATCTAACTGAACCATCTGGGTTTGCAAATTGGCACTTATCTGGAGAAGAAACAAACTGCTCATGTCTTTATGACAGCAGGTAGTTGTGCAAGTTGGAACAAGGCGCCCATGGAAGTGAGGCCCTTACCCTCCCACAGAGAGTTGGATCCTTGAGTGTTTATGTTTCAAAGAGATTGATCCCAGGTCCTTCAGGAAACACACTAGGTAGTAGAAGGTTTACATCCCAAAGGGACAGAGAAAGGATTATAATTGCAAGCTTTCTAAAGTAACTGCTGTAAAGAGGGGTTGAGGAGCCTATTGGCTTATTACCAGGTGTTGGCTGGAACGAACAATACATTCTACTGACAGCTTTGAACTTTCTTGGCATTTTAAGGGGGACTGGAGTCATCCTAGGGGCATGGCCTTGCTAGAAGCCCTGCTAAAGTTTGGTCAAGTGTATTAGTGCAGGAGTTTGGGTGGAGTCATTTTGTGCGGAGAGTTTGTGTAGTTCTTACTTTCATATAATGTTATTGTAATGCAATTCAATGTCTTTGTGCTTAAAAGTCATGTTTCTCTGCATCAGAAATAATTAAATAGAAAGTGACATTTAAAAAATTTCTTGTGACTCTAGGGTTTCAAGATTTTTTAAAATTCTATATTCAGTTATTTTTTTCAATTATTGCAGCATATATTTGATCAGAGCAGCATTGATGTATTTTTTGATAAATAACTATTAAATATAAAAATAAAATTATATTCAAAATGCACATCTTAATGAGGCAGAGATTTAAATACTGTTTTTAATTGGTTTATGTGCTCTTGGATAACTATTGTTAGATTGAGATTGAGTTCAGTGTCAGTATTCTATTTTATATTTGTATAGATGTGAGAACTTAAATACCTTGTTCACATAAGTAAGTGGATGGAGAAGTTTTACCATAGCAGAGTCACTTAATTATTTGAATTTCTTATAAGTTACAGACCAAAAATCATATAGCAAACTTTTGTTAAAATTAATTTTAATAATTTATCAGCAGACGCCTCATTTAGATCCTTCATAAATTGTATTGAAAGCACAGCATTGGGCCTGTAATCCCAGCACTTTGGGAGGCTGAGGTGGGTGGATCACCTGAGGGCAGCAGTTTGAGACCAGCCAGGCCAACATGGTGAAACCCCGTCTCAACTAAAACTACAAAGATTAGCTGGGTGTGGTGGCAGGCTCTTGTAATCCCAGCTACTTGGGAGGCTGAGACAGGAGAATCTCTTGAACCCGGGAGGCAGAGGTTACAGTGAACCAGGATTGTGCCACTGCACTCCAGCCTGAGCGACAGAGAGAGACTCAAAAAAAAGAAAAGAAAAGAAATTAAACAGGGGATATTACAGCTGATACCACAGAAACACAAAAGATCATTCAGAGCTACTATGAACACCTTTTCACACGCAAACTAGAAAACCCCGAGGAGGTGGATAAATTCCTGGAAATATCCTAGATTAAATCAGGAAGAAATAGAAACTCTGAACAGACAACAAGTAGCAAGACTGAAACAGTAATTTTTAAAATTGCCAACCAAAGAAGTCCAAGACCAAATGGATTCACAGCTGAATTTTATCAGGCATTCAAAGAAGAATTGGTACCAATCTTACTGAAACTATTCCAGAAGATAAAGAGGAAATCCTTCCTAAATTATTCTGGGAAGCCAGTATCACCTAATACCAAAACCAGGAAAGATGTAACAAAAAAGGAAAGCTATGGACCAATATCCCTGATGATCATAGATGCAAAAATCCTCAACAGAATAATCAAATCCAACAGTGTATCAATATTGCATAATCAAGTGGGTTTTATACCAGCGATGCAGGGATGAATTAACATGTGCAAGTAAATAAATGTGATATATCACATAAACAGAATTAAAAACAAAAATCATATGGTCACTTCAATAGATGCAGAAAAAGTATTTGACAAAATCCAGCATCCCTTTATGATTAAGACCCTCAGCAAAATTGGCATATAAGGGACATACCTCAAGATAATAAAAGCCATCTCTGACAGACCCACAGCCAATGTTATACTGAACAGGGAAATGTTGAAAGCATTTTCTCCAAGAACTGGAATAAGACAAGGGTGCCCACTTTCACTATAATGTTGATGCTATTCAGCATCATGCTAGAAGTCCTAGCCAGAGCAGTCAGATAGGAGAAAAAAAGAAAGAGCGTCCAGATTGGTAAAGAGGAATCAAACAGCCACTGTTCGCCAAGTGATATGATTGTATACCTAGAAAACCCTAACAACTCATCCAAAAAGCTTCTAGGTCTTATAAATTAATTCAGTAAAGTCTCAGTATACACAAATCAGTGGCATTGCTATGCAACAACAATGACCAAGCTGAGAATCAAATCAAGAACTCAACCTTTTTTACAACAAATGCAGAAATATAATAATAAAATACTTAGGAATATAAGCAAGGAGGTGAATGATTTCTACATAGAAAACTACAAAACACAGCTGAAAGAAATCATAAATGACAGAAACAAATGGAAATACATCCCATGCTCAAGGATGGATAGAATCAATATTGTGAAAATGACTGCATTGCCAAAAGCAGTCTACAAATTTAATGTAATTGCCACCAAAATCCATCATCATTCTTGACCGAACTAGAAAAAACAATCCTAAAAATCATATGGAACCCAGAAAGAGTCTTCGTAGCCAAAGCAAGACTAAACAAAAAGAACAAATCTGGAGGCATCACATTACCCAACTTCAAACTATACTATAAGGCTGTATTAATAGTTACCAAAACAGCATGGTACTGGTATGAAAATATGCATATAGACCAATGGAGCAGAATAGAGAACCCTGAAATAAAGCCAAATACTTGCAGCCAACTGATCTTTGACAAAGCAAACAAAAGCAAAGTGGGGAAAGGTCACTCTATTCAGCAAATGGTGCTGGGATACTTAATTGGAAAGCCACCTGTACAGGAACGAAGCTGAATCCTCATCTCTAACCTGATACAAAAATTAACTCAAGCTGGTTCAAGGACTTAAATCTAAGACCTGAATCATAAAAATTCTAGAGGATAACATTGGAAAACTCTTCTCGACATTGGCTTAGGCAAAGGGTTTATGACTAAGAACCCAAAAGCAAATGTGACAAAACAAAATAGATGGTACCTAATTAAACGAAAAAGTGTCTACACTGCAAAAGAAATGATCAGCTACTCGACAACCTAAAAAGTGGGAGAAAATATTCACAAACTTAAGTATCTGATAAAGGACTAATCCAGAACCTACAAGGAACTCAAACAAATCGGCCAGAAACAAGCAAACAATCCCATCAAAAAGTAAGCAAGGGACATGAGTAGATACTTCTCAAAAGGAGATACACAAATGGCCAAAAAACAGGAAAAAAGTGTTCAACATCACTAATTATCAAGGAAATGCAAATCAAAACTACAATGAGATACCACCTTATTCCTGCAAGAATGGCTATAATTTAAAAAAAAAAAAAAAAGTACATGTTGGTGTGGATATGATGAAAAGGGAACATCTTTACACTGCTGGTGGGGATGTAAATTAGTACAACCACTATGCAAAACACTATTGGAGATTCCTTAAAGAACTAAAAGTAGAACCATCATTTGATCTGGCAACCCACTGGTGGGTATTTAACCCAGAAGAAAAGAAGTCATTATATGAAAAAACCACTCACACACACATATTTATAGCAGCACAATTCACAATTACAAAAATATGGAACCAGCCTAAAATGCCCATCAGCCAACAAGTGGATAAAGAACGTGTGAGATACATGCAGGCACACACACACGCACGTGCGCACACACACGCACCCGCGCACACACACCATGGGACACTACTCAGCCATAAAAATAAATGAAATAATGACATTCACAGCAACCTGGATGGAGTTGGAGACCATTGCTCTAATTAACTCAGGAGTGGGAAACCAAACATCTTATGTTCTCACTTTATAAGGGGGAGCTAAGCTATGAGGACTCAGAGACATGAGAATGATGTATTAGACTTTGGGGACTTCGTGGGGAAGGGTTGGAAGGGAATGAGAGAGAAAATACTACCCTGTGATGGGTACACCAAAATATCAGAAATCACCACTAAAGAACTTTTCCATGCAAACACCACCTTTTCTCCCAAAACTACTGAAATATTTTTTAAAAAGTAACTTAGAAGAAAAAAAAGCAAAGCACTGGGAACCTTGTGACATGCAAGAAGTTTGGTATCCAGTCACTGTGTAATCACCTGATGGGTTCTGTCTGCCACTGCACAAACAGAGACCCCAGCTTTGCAATAAAGAGTTTAATTGACTCAAGGCTGGCCGTGCCATGCTGGAAATGGAGTTATCACTTAATTCACTTGAAGCCTTCTAGGTTAAGGTTTTTTAAAAGGCAGTTTGGGGGAAGGGGTGCGGGTGGCTACAAAATGGGTGCTTGCTGTTGATTGATTGGGGTACAATCACAGGGGTGTGGGAAGTGAGCCTCCTGGGTGCCGAATTGCTTCTAGGTGGGTCCAGGTGGAGCCATGGATCTCAGACATGCAAAACATATGAATAGCTATCTCAGAAGGTCAGTCTACAATAGTGACATTATCTGCAGGAGTAATTGGAGAAGTTGCGTATCTTGTGATCTCCAGAATGCAATAATGGCTGGCAATTGCTTATGTCTGCTTCTTAGCAGAATTCAGCTTTCTCTCTCCTCTTAGCCTGGTCGTCTCTCACTCACTTTACAAAGGCAGATGAGTTTTGGGGCAAGGGCTGTTATCATTTAAACTATAAACTAAATGTCTGACAGCTTGAAGGCTAAAGGCAAGATGGGGGTTGGTTAAATTAGATCTCACCCACTGCCATAATTTTCCCACTGTGGAAATTTTTGCAAAGGTGGTCTCTCCACTGGAGTCTGTTATATGCCAGCATTCTGAATTGTCCCTTTGGTGTTCTGGAGCTTTTTAGAAATCAGAACAATATATCAGTCAGACTCAGGAAGAGTGTCAGACATGCCTTTCTTATGTTAGTTGAAGGATGTTGTGAATGGGGAGTTGGGAAAGCGCATAGACTTCACACCTTAATCGGTTTTAGGAAAGAATACTTAGAGAAGGTGGAAATTAATTTAGAGACGGATTCCCTTTAAACTGTCTGTGCCTTGTGTCCCTGTTGGAAGGCTTTGTGTGCTAGTGGCACACACACCCCAGTGTGGAGACCATTGGCCCAAGGATAATGTGTAAGTTTCCCAGCATGGCACCCCCAGTGGCCCCAGCGCCCTTTGCATCTCTTCTCCTGCTGGACAATCCCTTGCCTAAGCACACACCAAGCACCTAAGCACGCACATTTGCCTAAGCACGCACATTTGCATCACCAAGAGCTTTTCCAAGTACAGCTTGGGAGTGAGACTGGAGGAGGAACGATGTCTAGCTTTGGAGATTGAATTCCTGGGATAGTTTAATCTTTTTCAGAATTGATTCCCCCTCCTTTCCCGAATATACTGCAGCTGCTGCCGTGCACCCGCTCCTCTACCCCGTGAGACATCTTGAAGTCCTGAACTACTGTTTTTGGTGAGAATATATTATATCCTGTAGGTTTTTTGGAGCGCAGTAAAAGGTTGAGAGTTACAGCCATAGAACATTCTTCTTTTATAAAAACCTTTATTTAATTAACTCCTCGTTCTGTCCTCTTTGCCAGCAATCCACTCTCCCTCCTTCTTCCGCATGAGCTCTTGCTGATGCCTCAAGTCCTGCTTCAGGTGTCACCTCCTTTTTAAAGACTTTCTTGCCTTTCTAAAATAATTCTTTTCTTGATGTACCCACATACTTAATTCATATTTCTGTCACATTTTATAAATTTTTGTTTCTGTGTTGACTTTTCCATTAGGATGTATGTTCTTTCCAGGACAGTGATTCTGTCTTAATTTACCTTTGTATCCTCTGTGCCAAGGCCAGGCCTAGCACATGGCAAGTATGAAAGTGTCCGAACATGAGAAGGAGGAGGGGAAGATGGGTGAAAAATAGGGTGAGTTTGTAAATGGAAACCTATAAAGAGAGGACATCTGTGTATTTTTTTTATTAGTTAAATAATAAACTGTTTGTAAACCCTGATTTTTTTTTTCACCTCACTCTGTAGGTAGCACCTGGGTTTTTCTTCAGTCACCTGCCATTTTCTAAATAACAGCCTTATGTTCAAAGTCATGCTATGTTCTTTTTTTTTTTTTTTTTTTTTTTTTTTTTTTGAGACGGATTTTCGCTCTTGTTGCCCAGGATGGAATTCAATGGTGCGGCCTTGGCTCACTGCAACCTCCGCCTCCCAGATTCAAGCGATTCTCCTGCCTCAGCTTCCTGAGTACCTGGGATTACAGGCATGTGCCACCAGGCCCAACTAATTTTGTATTTTTAGTAGAAAAGGGGTTTCTCCATGTTGGTCAGGCTGGTCTCGAACTCCCGACCCCAGGTGATCCACCTGCCTCGGCCTCCCAAACTGTTGGGATTATAGGCATGAGCTACTGTGCCCGGCACTATGTTCATTTTTAAAAGAAAACAAGTCTGCTTAGCAAGATTTCACAGCCGTGAAGTATGTACAGATGATGTACGTCATCTTGGTGAATTATGAATCAAGCCATTAGCTAAAACCTCTGGTGCTGATTATGTTGCTCTCCTGCTAAAGATCCTTTTATGCCTCCCAAGGCGTGATGTGATGATACACCATCATCAGCTCAGGATGCAGGGGCCTTCCTCATGTTGTCATTTCTGCTTCATTCTTCCTCATTCTCTGATAGACCATTACTTATGTCAGAGACGTTTGAACCAGAGCAACTCCATCTTGAATAGGAGCTGGGTGAAATAAGGCTGAAACCTACCGGGCTGCATGCCCAGGGGGTTAAGGCATTCTAAGTCACAGGATGAGATAGGAGATCGGCACAAGACACACATCATAAAGACCTTGCTAATAAAACAGCTTGCAGTAAAGAAGCCAGTTAAAAGCTACCAAAACCAAGATGGTGACAAGAGTGAGCTCTGGTCATCCTGACTGCTACATGCCCACCAGTGTCATGACAGTTTACAAATGCCATGGTGATGTCAGGAGGTTACCCTATATAGTCTAAAAAGGGGAGACATGAATAATACACCCCTAATTTAGCATATCATCAAGAAATAACCATTAAAATGGGCAATCAGCAGCCCCAAGGGGCTATGGAGTAGCAATTCTTTATTCTTTTGCTTTCTTAATAAATTTGCTTCCACTCTGTGGACTTTTGTTTGTTTGTCTCTTTTTTATTATTATACTTTAAGTTCTCAGGTACATGTGCAGAACGTGCAGGTTTGTTTCATAGGTATACACGTGCCATGGTGGTTTGCTGCACTCATCAACCCGTCATCTACATTAGCTGTTTCCCCTAATGCTATCCCTCCGCTAGCTCCCCACCTCCCAACAGGCCCGGTGTGTGATGTTCCCCTCCATGTGTCCATGTGTTCTCATTGTTCAACTCCCACTTATGAGTGAGAACATGCGGTGTTTGGTTTTCTGTTCTTGTGTTACTTTGCTGAGATGATGTTTTTCAGCTTCATCCATGTCCCTGCAAAGGACATGACTCATCCTTTTTTATGGCTGCGTAGTATTCCATGGTATATATGTGCCACATTTTCTTTATCCAGTTTATCACTGATGGGCATTTGGGTTGGTTCCAAGTTTCTGCTATTGTGAACAGTGCTTCAATAAACATACGTATGCATGTGTCTTTATAGTAGCATGATTTATAATCCTTTGGGTATATATGCAATAATGGGATTGCTGGGTCAAATGGTATTTCTAGTTCTAGATCCTTGAGGAATCGCCACACTGTCTTCCACAGTGGTTGAACTAATTTACACTCCCACCAACAGTGTAAAAGCATTCCTATTTCTCCACATCCTCCCCAGTACCTGTTGTTTCCTGACGTTTTAATGACTGCCATTCTAACTGGCATGAGATGGTATCTCATTGTGGTTTTGATTTGCATTTCTCTAATGAACAGTGATGATGAGCTTTTTTTCATATGCTTGTTGGACGCATAAATGTCTTCTTTTGAGATGTGTCTGTTCATATCATTTGTCCACTTTTTGATGAGGTTGTTTTTTTCTTGTAAATTCGCTTAAGTTTTTTGTAGATTCTGGAGATTAGCCCTTTGTCAGATGGATAGTTAGCAAAAATTTTCTCCCATTGTGTAGCTTGCCTCTTCACTCTGATGATAGTTTCTTTTGCTGTGCAGGAGCTCTTTAGTTTAATTAGATCCCATTTGTCTATTTTGGCTTTTGTTGCCATTGCTTTTGATGTTTTAGTCATTAAATCTTTGCCCATGCCTATGTCCTGAATGGTATTGCCTAGGTTTTCTTCTAGGGTTTTTATGGTTTTAGGTCTTATGTTTAAGTCTTTAATCCATCTTGAGTTCATTTTTGTATAAGGTATAAGGAAGGGATCCAGTTTCAGCTTTCTACATATGGCTAGCCAGTTTTCCCAACATCATTTATTAAATAGG
>NW_016805181.1:996299-1002584 GCF_001698545.2 Rhinopithecus bieti | reverse complement strand
ATTTTATTCTCTTTGTAGCAATTGTGAATGGGAGTTCACTCATGATTTGGCTGTCTATTATTGGTGTATAGGAATGCTTGTGATTTTTGCACATTGATTTTGTATCCTGAGACTTTGCTGAAGTTGCTTATCAGCTTAAGGAGATTTTGGGCTGAGACGATTGGGTTTTCTAAATATACAATCATGTCATCTGCAAACAGAGACAATTTCACTTCCTCTTATCCTAATTGAATACCCTTTATTTCTTTCTCTTGCCTAATTGCCCTGGCCAGAACTTCCAACACTAGATTGAATAGGAGTGGTGAGAGATGGCATCCTTGTCTTGTGCTAGTTTTCAAAGGGAATGCTTCCAGTTTTTGCCCATTCAGTATGATATTGGCTGTGGGTTTGTCATAAATAGCTCTTATTATTTTGAGATGCGTTCCATCAGTACCTGTTTATTGAGAGTTTTTAGCTTGAAGGACTGTTGAATTTTGTCTAAAGCCTTTTCTGCTTCTGTTGAGATAATCATGTGGTTTTGACTCTATGTGGCCTGCAAAGCCTAACATATTTACTGTCTAGCTGTTTATGCCACACCATGTCTAAACTAAGGTGCTCTGGTGCTTAGAGATGCATCATGAGCCCTCCTGCTTACGGCCTTCCTCAAGTGCACTTTTAGTATTCTCTTTTTAAACACTATCATCCATCCATCCATCCATCCATCCATCCATCCATCCATCCATCCATTCATCCATCCTTCCATCCTTCCATCCTTCCATTCAACAGAGAGGCATTTGTTATATATGAGCCACAATTCTGGCCTTTGGGAATGTAGCAGTGACAAGCAATAAGCAATAGAAGCCCAGTGTGTTGGTTAGGAGGAAAAATACTACAGGGCCAGGAGAAAGAGGTGGAGAGAGTGCCAGGTTTCATGCAGTGGTCAGGGAAGGCCTCTCTGATAAGGTGACATTTTTGTCAAGTCTCAAGAGAAGTAGGTTGAGTCATGAGAGTGCCTGGGAGAATATTCCAACTAGAGACTGACGATTGTGAAGACTCTGTGGGGGCTACAAGGGTGCCAGGGTGTTTTAAGTGGCCTGAGAGTGTGAAGTCAGGGAAGGGACAGGATGAGAGAGGCAGGGTGAGGGGAAGAGCCGATCACATGGGGCCTGATAGGGTATGAAAGACTGGCTTTTATTCTTAGTGAGTTGGCAAGCCATTAGACAGATGTGAGCAGAGGCGTGACTGGAGCAGATGTGTGTTTTTAAGATACCACCGTGCTGCTATGTAGTGCTGGAGTCACAAAGCAACCCCAGAGTCACAGTAGCCTGGCACAACAGACACCTCCCTCAGAGTCCGTACCCGCTTGGGGTCTCCTCAAGTACCTTGTCAGGAGAAGGAGTGGGACTGGAAAATCGGGTGTGATTGCCTTAGCCAGAGTTATACATGACACTTGTCACACTTTTCATGGGCCCACCTAGCCCTACAACCCTGTCTTACTACAAGGAGGTTGAGAAGCATAGAGAAGCAGATGAGATGTGTGATAGGAACCACTGTCTGCTACCGCCCACCCTTTTATTCACCAAGCCTTCTTTCCACCACAGAACGCACTCTGCTTCTCCACTAGAGGAAACCACCCAGGGTCCTAGTCACTTTGGGGAGCCCTAAGTCGGCATAATTCACAGTAGGCTGCGCATCAGGTCCAGTTGTGATCCAGACTATGAACCAATGGGACAAATCCTCTGCCCTGCTTCCCCCACACCCACCTCGACACCAACTTACGTGGTGAAACAGCGACAAGATAATTGCATTAAGCACTCACCTTGGAAAGGGAGACAATAAGAGATACTTGGCAGACACTACTATGAGGCAGCTTAAAAAATCTGCTATACAGACATTATGAGGGCTTCCCTATTGTGGAGTAGGTAAGGGGCCTTAATTAGGCCTTAATTCTGCTTTCTAGGAGCAACCGTGTTGTCCTTTGTTCTCCATGACCCAGTTTCTTCCCTCCAGGGAAGACCTCTCCACTTCCTTCCTGGGCTACAGGAGGAGTGGATGTTGGAGGTCTATATCCTCAAGGTTGAAGGTGCAAGTGTTAAGTTTTAAATGCCTGTGACTACAGGCATTTTCAGCCCAGGTTTGTGGTTTCTTGGGCAGCATCACTATCTCAGAAATTTAATAGGCTTCTTACTTATTTGATTTCTCTTAGTGTCATGTGCCCATAGCCACATCTACAGAGTCTTTTTGTTTGTCTTGAAATATTGTTCTATATATCTTTGATGTATCACCCCCGTATATTCTCTCTCCACTTGAAGGGGGCTAGCTTAAAGCTATCAGGTTTCTGTTTAAGAACAACATCATTAATTGGATGTCTGCCCTGAGTCATTTTGTCCAATTGAAAGAATGTACGGAGTGTCACGCCCTTGGTTTATCTCTTCCCTGAAGCATTTTAATCTTCTAAAGGTTTTCCTTGGCATTTGTTATATAAGGATTTCTCCATCTTATCTCTAACTCATGGGGTCTAGAATTAGTAAGTTGTTTTTTGTTTTTTTTGTTTTTTTTTTTTTTTAACCCAGCATGGCCCTGAACTTCTGGGCTGTTTATTCTGTTTCACTCCTGCTTCCGATCTGGACAGTACTTCTTTTAATACCCACAGCATCATATAACATCCAACAAGTTTCTGGTGTTCCATTTCCCAGCCTCTTTAGATCCCTAAGTTCATTAGGGGTATGATCTGCTCCCCAAGCTACCACAGATAATAGTTTTATTAAGTATTTTTTATAGCATGTCATAGATTATAGTGTTTTTCTAATCTTTTTTATTTTTTTTTCAATGCCTGATATCTAAAAACCAAAGCCACATATTGCCTCACTCTTGGTACCTGATGTATGTCAGAAAAAGCTAAGGTGTGTCGTGGCTTTTGGTAGATAGTCCCTCATGCACCTAATCCAATAAAAGACTACAAAGGGGCCACTACCACAAGGTCACTTAAGGATCCCGGCTGATGGAAGCCCCATCATTTTGTATTGGCACCATCTGGGCCCCACGTTCTCAATTGTTATGGCTAAAAAAGGGAAACTGGGCTGAGCACGGTGGCTCACGCCTGTAATCCCAGCTCTTTGGGAGACGAGACGGGCAGATCATGAGGTCAGGAGATGGAGACCATCCTGGCTAACTTGGTGAAACCCCGTCTCTACTAAAAATACAAAAAATTAGCCGGGCGTGGTGGCGGCGCCTGTAGTCCCAGCTACTCAGGAGGCTGAGGCAGCAGAATGGTGTGAACCTGGGAGGTAGAGCTTGCAGTGAGTCGAGATTGCCCCACTGCACTCCAGCCTGGGCAAGCAAGATTCCATCTCAAAAAAAAAACACGGGAAACTGGAAACTGGATAATGATCCATGTGGGTTTTTAATTGCCTGGCTCAGTAATGGTATATGTCACTTCTGCTCAGATTTCATTGGCTGGAACACAGCTCATCCTAATTACAAGGGAATTGACAAATGCAGTGGAAGAGATGGAACGCTTGTGTTTGCACACTGGGAGACAAGGTAGAACCGTTGCAGTGCTCTTTATGAGAGATGATGGTGCCTGGGAACTGAGTGGTGGCAGTGAAGGTAGTAGGAAGTGGTTAGAGCCCAGATATATTTTGAAGCTTGACCAATAAGATTTGCTGATGCCATTGATGATTCCTCAGTCCCTCCGCCCTCTTCTCACTATATTATCTTCCATTATATATGTGGTTTCTTTGTAAACTTGCTTCATGTTTTTATCTCATTTTTTATAGGTCTTGGAAAGTAGATGTTTAGTACCTATTTATTAAGTGATAAAACAGTTTAGCCGCTTATCTTTATTTCACAAAATCCATTATTATTTTTCATAGCAATTACAATTGCTGCAGGGAACAGTTAAAAGTATAATCTTGGTTGGATATTATAGTAATGATATACATGAATGACATGTTAATGCTGTGGGCTTGAGAAAAGAGAGTTAAGAATAATGGTACCGTGGGGCCACTAGATACAATAAAGAAATTGCCATTTTTTTACTCTGGTACATTTTTTTTCAATCATTTCTTTCTTTTACTTCTGTTCCTTCCATTATAGAACAGTTTAAAGAAAATAAATCTACTAGATGTAAATTCAGCATTAAACATATATTTTTTAATCATACCCTGGAGTCTTTCAGCAATGAACCTGTTTTTACAAAGTATAGTAATAAAAAGCTTGAATTAAGTAAAACGCCTAGTCAAATAAAACACCTTACATATTTTTAATCATAATATCATTCTGCTTCTTAGAGGTTCTAGCTAGCTCAGGAAAATTAACTTAGGATTGCGTTTATTTGCACTCTGCCTTGCTCAGTGTCAGGTTATGTAGTTATTTTGAAATGTTTAGTTCTCTTGAAGGATTATTTTAAATAGAAAAAGAAAATTTTCTAATGACACTGTAGTGATGAAGTCAAACAATTTAAACTCTTGAAAAAGTTGCACCTGTCTCTGATAGCCTACGGCAAGTTTTCTGAAAGCATAGACTTCCGTGTGAGGGCTAGACTCAGTAATGCTGAGGAGACAATTTATACATACAAAGTAGGTGGGTTATTGGATGTTGGAGCAGAGGACTTGCCAGTGGAATGCTTGTAGAGGCTAGGTTGACCCTGGATGTCTCAGTAATGAAACATAACTAGAAATTTGCCTTGCGAAAAAGAGGGAAAGGAACATTTTATTGAGACAAGACGGCAAGTAAGAGCACCAGGTAATGACAAAGAGTCAGTGTGGCTGTAGCTTTGGGTTCGGGTTACAATTATACCATGAAGCCAGAGGCTTAGCTAGGGACCAGTTTGTGAAAGTTCTTGAATTCCGTGCTAAGAAATTTGAGGAACTTATTTAAAAAAAGGTTTTTCTAACGGGTAATTATGACAGATTTATTAGGAAGATGACAAACTAACAGTGGGGAGGATGGCGTATGTATTTCATCCATTGGTCAAATTAAATGTCAGCATCTGTTTACTGAGTACTTACTATGGGCAAGGCACTGTGCTGACTGTTTTGTATATTGTCTTAAGTTCTTAAAATTGTGCAGCAGGGGTCACTTTTTTCATTTTGTAGATAAGGAAACTAAGGCTTCAAGCACTTTGTCAAGTTTCCTAAAGTCATACCAGTAGTAAATATTAAACACACGTTTTCTGAATGTATTGTTCTTCCTGCTTACCATATGTTCATTCCAGGGTTGGTTGACAAAGGCGAGTCAAGACTTGGACAACGTGATCTCATCTGGACCTCTTTAAGGGGATAGGGACCCATCGTTTCATCCAGGACCCTACTTCCTGCACATGTGAATTAGCTGCCTGTCCCTGTTGTATAGCTAGTCTGTTTCTGAAACTCTTCTATGTCACACAGTAGGCTAGGAAGAGTGTATACATTTGACTAGCTGATATAGTCAAGTAATTTCTGAAATGTAGATTTCTTGGAGAAACAAATATGAATATAAAAAAGATTTACTCTACTATAAATTTTAACTCTTACTCGGCCTTGATTTTGTCATTCAGCATTCAACCAGCATATGCACTCTCTAATAAACTCAGAGCCTGTGAGGATGCAGAAATCGTTGAGTGGACGCTGTGTGATGCAAGGTGCAGGGAGCACCGACTTGGTACAAGTGATCTGGATTCTAGTTTTTACTCTTCTCATTCACACAATGGACCCCTAACATACCACTGAGCCTCCTGGAGCTCGGTCTCTTCATCTACATATATGAAGGGAGGCATGGTTTGTTGAACAAAACACAGATCTAGTATTTTGTATTTCTAAATCACAGGGAGGAGTTCACAGTTTATTTGTGGGATAACACAGTAACATAATTAATACTTGTCAGTCAATGGTGGGCTCTGATTTTTTTAATGGCTTAGAGCCAGAAATTTGGTAAGAAGTAGGGACTACGGAACTTGTTTGAAAGCTGCATTTGCAATGCATTTCCAATTTCATTGGAAATAGTACTTTCCTAAAGATCCCTTTTATCAATATTTGTATAGGATTAGGAAAATGTCCCCTGTCAGCATTTTAAAGTAATAACTCTGTTGAGTAACTTGGAGTAACTTGGAGGGAGTTAGCAGGAAAGGAACGGTCTGGGGGCAGCTTACCTCCTGTTGTGGTCACTCATGCCATGTATTTCAGCCTAGTCCTACTTTTTAGAATGACCAGACGTTTACAATGACTGCTTTTAGGAAATAGAAAAAAAAAAATGAGATTCTGTCATAGGAGTCTTTATCTCTTTTCATTAAAAAAAAAACAAAAAACAAACAAACAAAAAAAAAAA
>NW_016805181.1:987824-992795 GCF_001698545.2 Rhinopithecus bieti | reverse complement strand
TTTTTTGACAAGGTCTCACTCTATTGCTCAGGCTCACTCACTGCAGCCTCTACCTCTTGGACTCAAGCAATCCTCCCACCTCAGCCTCCTGAGTAGCTGGGACTACAGGTGTGTGCTACCACACCCAACTAATTTTTTGTATTTTTTGTAGGGACAGAGTTTCGCCATGTTGCCCAGGCTGGTCTCAAAGTCCTGGGCTCAAGCTGTTTGCCCCCCTTGGCCTTCCAGGTCTGAGCCTCTTCACCCAGCCACAAGTATTGTCTTCCAATACCTAGAATAGTTTATGGGGGGATTTAAGGGGATTATTGATTTAAAAAAAAATGTTTGTTTCATCTAAGATGTGATGTAAACGTACCATATAGCTACTTGTGAGTGCCATTCAGTCAGACTATGGATGGTCCATAATAGGAAACTCTTGAGGTTCCTAAATTAGATATTAGTTAATTTTATTAAGGCACCATGTATAGCAAAAGCTGGAAATAACCTTCAACCCCATGCATTTATCCCTTTTATAGTTCAGACCTTCATTTAACATCCTTAATTATATACCCAGTACAAAAAAATCTTATATTCTCATGAAGGTTAATGTAACCAAAGTTAAAGGCTTTCATCCTACAGAGTCTCAGTTCCCTCTTAGGTGAGGATACTAGGAATTGTCCTGCTTAACTCATAGGGATTTTCTGAAATAGAGAATTTCACAATGGGTGGAACAGTAAAATGAAACTTCATGTGCCCAACTTCCAGCTTCAACAATTATCAAAACGTGCTCTATCTTAATGCATACTGCTGCCGTCCCTTCCCTTGCTCTTGTGGATTGTGAAGCAAATCTCAGTCATCTTTTCATTTTATTCATAAATACCTCCCTATCTATCTCTAAAAGATACTTTAAAATAACCACTATAACATGATGACTAGCAAAGAAATGAATAGACATTCTTTAATATCATCAAATATTCAGTTAATATTCAGATTTTCTCATGGTTGGTTTCAAAGACTAAACAGTATATTCAGGATTACAAGGGAAACTATAAAGAATGTGGAAGCGTTTATTATCATTAAGTGACTGTATTTGGTATGCCAAAAAACAATAGCTTGCCTGTTATTTCTTAAATTATTTGTTACAACTTTTGTTTTACAGATACTATCAAAGAGAGGCAGGCAGCCAGTGTGGCCTAGGGCAGGGGAGTAGACTTGGGTTCTAATCTTAGCTCTGCTAATTGGTAGCCATGTGACTTTGGTCATGTTACTCAATCTCCTTGGTCTTTAGTTTCCTTTTTTATAACATGGAGCTAATTTAAAATACTTGCAGGGTTATTACAATTATTAATTTAGATACCATATGTATAATACCTGGGATTACATAGTTGTAGCTCACTAGTTATTTTATTATGTGGTTGTAGTGCATTAGTGATAATAATAATAGAAAAGCTCCTACTTATTGAGCATTACTTTATTCCCGAAGTACTAAAGAACTGATTTTATATTATCTCAGTTAATGTTCACAACACCCTCTATTCACACGACCCTATTTTCCTCATCCTCATTTTACAGATGTTGAAATTTGAGATCACAACGGCCCACTGACTAATAAATGGTAAAGCCAGAATTTGCACTCATTATGTGGGTGATCCTTGAGCCTAAGCTCTTCATAACTAATATATGTGCTTTGGTATGGTGTTGCTGCTTGTCATGTATTTGGTTCCAGGATCTAAATATGTTTCACTTTGTGCATGTAGATACATTTAATTTCTGTTTAAGTGTTGATTACCATGTCTTTACAGGAAACACTGCAAAATACAGTCACCTCTATGATCTGTCCCGATCAGAAAAGAGAAACTTCATGATGAAGCCGTGGCTATTTGTTTAGATGGTCAGCCTCTAGCAATGATTCAGCAGCTGCTACAGGTGGCAGTTGGCCCTCTTGACCTCTCACCCAAGGATATAGTGCAGAGTGCAATCATGAAAATAATTTCTGCATTGAGGTAAGCTACAAAGTGATCATTGTGGAAAACTGGGGTGACACTTTGTCAATGATGGTGCTAAGCTATCATCCTGTATGTAAAAGCATTTTATAAGTTTTGAAGGACTTTACAAAAGTGAGAGATTATTTTAGGGTTCTCATAGTCTTGTGTCTTCAGAATGGAGACCGTGAAAATGTTTTATTGTTGGTACTGTGTATAACATCTTAAGCTACATAATTTCTGGTTGGACCGCCTTTTACAATGTTTTCTTGAAATAAGGGAAAGGCCAAAATGGCATCTGACACAGGTAAGTAAGTTTCAGGCTGTCCTGTGACTTCAATATGGTTTTCAGATCTTACCATTTCTAATTCTCATTCTTTGTAGTAGTGGGAAAATGGTTCCCAGAAGGTTCTTTTGAAAATACAAGACAAGGTTAATCATAAACTGATGAAGTTAGACATCTGTAAAGTGTCTTTAGACATTATTTACCTGCAATTAATGGCACAAAACAACAATTGAGAAATTCTTGCTTTGTGTCGACGTGCGGGTGCCTTTGTAGGAATGCATCCAAGAGGATTAGAAAAGAGGCAAAAGTGAAGCTAAGAAAATAATGAGGCATCAAGTACTTTCTGTGAATAATGCAATTAGGCTAAAAGATTTAGTTATGTTTAATTTATTCTCCTTTTAAGCATCCTTTTAATTCTGTATTGCTCTTGAGGAACTTTTGATTAAATGTGTGTCAGTTTTCTGCAGCTGAACTGAAATCAAATGAGCCTTTATCAGTTTAATTACCCCAGCCTCATACAGTTTTACCTTAATGCTCTGAGGTATCCATTAATTTTATATATAGGGAGATATATAGAATTTCATAACTTTTCTTAGAAGAACAAATTTCAAATTAATAAAGCTTAGTTTTATTGTTTGCTTATTAGGATTTCTTGATGTTGGTTGTATGAACCAGTGTCCTCTTTCAAATGATGACAGATATTTTTTGGCCACATTTTGTACCTTTTGGTTTAGGTTATCTTTTATTATTTCTTAAACCAAGTTTTAGATGAAGCTCACAAAATATGCGTTTTGAAAATGAGTGTTTTGATGAATTTAGTTTATTTCTTAAAATTGTCCATTTTCATGAATAATTAAAATATGATAGAATAGTTTTATGTTTATAAATTTTGACATAAATTTTACTTCTCTTTTCTGCATCCAATTCTACCACTACAGATTTGGTTCTGATCCAATAAATGGTATACTTGGCACACAGAAGACATTCAATAAATGTGAATTAAATCTTCCAGCAATGGAAGGAAAAGAGAACTTAAGGAATTCAGCTACCTCTGTTTCTAAGGAAAATAAATTTTATTGACAATGTTCATAACATTTACCTTTTAGGAAGTTAATAAAATGTAGTAGGCACAAAATAACAAAGACATGAAAGGAACCGAATCTAACAGTTGATTTATATCATTAAATTATTAGAAAACTCATTGAAAATATATTTTCCTCTGTTGCATTTTCAGGATTCACTAGAGTTCTACACATAACATCTGTAAAATGGGCATAATAATAGTACTTGTCTCATAGGATGTTACGTTTAATAGTGGCAGAATATATGTGAACTGTTTAGCGTTGCCTGGTACTTATTAGTAGCAAGTAAATATTAGTGCTTTCTTTAAAAAAAAACTTCAACTGGAGGATGTAAATCATTATTACATTTAATGCTAAAAGTAGCTCATACAGTTGATGTTCAATGAATGTTTTCGAATGACACAGTGCAAGTAGATTGTGTTACTCTCTTGATAGTAAAACATGCATATATTAGACTGAGCCCCTTAAGGGCAGAAAATGTTTCATTAGCACCTAGTGTATGGCTTGGTACATTTGTAGATATCACATAGCACAAATGACTATGGGCAGGCAGTATACCATGCCAAAATTCAACCAGGTTCATTTAAGCGTGTGAATACCAAGTTTATTTCTGAGACTGGAGTGATCCTTTTCTAAATCAGTTTCTCTCTCTTTTCACAGTGGTGGCAGTGCTGACCTTGGTGGGCCAAGGGACCCACTGAAGGTCCTGGAAGGTGTTGTTGCAGCCGTCCACGCCAGTGTGGACAAGGGGTAAGACTAGAACAGTATGTGCATCTTCATTAACTGGCTTTCCTCAGAGTATTAGAATCGCTCTTAGTATCCATGTGTATGAGGCTTCCAAGACTAAGCCACATTTTAGGTGTTTTCTGAAAGAAGAACTGGGAAAGGAGTGGCTCTGCACCTGGAGACGTGGTGTTCTTAGCTCTGTGCTGACTCCACCATCTCCAGGTCCTGCTTGCCATGGAGAACGTTGTTTTCTCTTGCCTCCTTCACAGCCATTAGAGATAATAATCATCATAATCATTCTGTTAGGGCAGAAACTGCTCTGAGCTTCCTACAAGATAGAGGATTCTCATCTCCAACACGTTAACTGTATTGATTAAGTATGGAAATTCCTAGGGTGAGTATATATGTTCTTTAAAAAATATATATATTTTTTGCATAAATTAAAGTCTGCCTTGTTTTAGGACTCATAGAGTATACAGGCTTTATAAGCCTAGAAAGATGTATATATCTCTGATGCTATTTTAGAAAGAATTTTCATTCAGATACAATGATATTGATAAGAAAAGAGCAGCCACAAATGAACGGTTATGCATGTCCTTGAAATTCACAAAGGTCTTTACAATGCCTAATATCCATGTCAGCCATATAAGACCTCTCCCCAGTTTTCTTTCTTTAATTGAAAATATGATAGAATATAATGAAGATGGGTTTCAGAAAACTCCCCATAGTTTCATTTGGTAACATTTTATTTGCATGTTACCTACCAGTTATTGTTCAGGTACAGATATCTTTCTATATAGTTTCAATTTAAATGTATAAACTTTTGTATTCTCTTAGTTATTTGCTATTGTAAGACTTTCCATTGATCTTTGTAGATTTAATGATTATTGTGATTATTATTTCTTTTTTTTTTTTT
>NW_016805181.1:979096-986081 GCF_001698545.2 Rhinopithecus bieti | reverse complement strand
TTTTGGCCTAAAAAATAAAAAGAAGAAAGACAAATCCATAACTTTTATTTTGGCAAGTATTTTTTGAATCTGCACAGTTAAACCTGACACCCTTTGTTTGGGTTTCCCTTCTCAGTAATGTGCCTGGCAGAATCATGTAAGGGAGACGGTTTATGTTTTCCAGGTAGTTCCAAGGAGGGTCTTCGCAGTGATATGGTTATTCTGGGTTTTGAAAGTGATGCTCTCAAGTTATTCATTCCTTGACCTGACATGACAGCCTAACCTCCAGGAGCCCGTGCCAGGCCTTTCTCTTGTTGACATACCAAGCCTCCCTCAGTGCCAAACTCATAACCTGGACATCCACTACCCTCCATAGTGTCTGTTTTGACAGTAGCCCCACTCATACACATCTTCAGATGTCACACACAAAGGCGCATTACACGCTCTTGGGTTAGGTATACACTATCCCACAATATCCCCGGCAGGGAGACTGCATAAAAAAGTAAGAATTTGAGTATGTGTGTTGACGGCCACCACCAAATATTTGGTTTTGTGGTTAATTTTTAAGCAATTTATGGCATTATTCACATGTCCTCTTTTTTTTTTTTTACATAGAGTTTTGCTCTTGTTGCCCAGGCTAGAGTGCAGTGGCACAATCTCGGCTCACTGCAACCTCCACCTCCCTGGTTCAAACAATTCTCCTGCCTCAGCCTCCTGAGTAGCTGGAATTACAGGTGCCTGCTACCATGTCCAGCTAATTATTGTCTTAGTGGAGATGGGGTTTTGCCATGTTGGGAAGGCTGGTCTCAAACTCCTGACCTCAGGTTATCCACCTGCCTCGGCCTCCCAAAGTGTTGGGATTACAGGAGTGAGCCACCACGCCCGGCCCACATGTCCTCTTTTATCTTTTTATGTTGGCGCAAATATTATTTGCTTCTTTTAAATTTAAATTTTTATATTGTATAATTGACACGTAATAATTGTACACGTTTATGTGGTACAATGTAATGTTTTTTTTTTTTTTTTTTTTTTTTTGAGACAGGGTCTTGCAGTATTGCCCAGGCTGGAATGCAGTGGTGGTATCTCAGCTCACTGCAACCTCTGCCCCCCAGGTTCAAGTGATTCTCCTGCCTCAGCCTCCTGAGTAGCTGGGATTACAGGTGCCCACCACCATGCCTGGATAATTTTTGTATTTTTAGTAGAGATGGGAGGGTTTCACCATGTTGGCTAGGCTGATCTTGAACTCCTGACTTCAGGTGATCTGCCCGCCTTGGCCTCACAAAGTGCTGGGGTTATAGGCGTGAGCCACCACACCCGACTTGTAATGTTTCAATGAATGTATACATAGCATAATGATAAAATCAGTATAATTACCATATCCATCACTTTAAACATTTATCATTTCTTTGTGGTGACAACATTCAAATTCTTCTAGCAATCTTGAAATATTTAATACATTAGTATTTGCTCTGATTCATCCTACTATATAAATAAGACACCAAAACTTATTCTTCCTGCCCAACTGTAAGTTTGCGCCTATTGACCATCTTCTAGTATCCCACACTCTGCTCCCCAGAAACCACCAATCTACTCTCACTTCCATGAAATCAACTTTTTTAGATTCCACATATGAGTGAGATCATGTGGTATTTGTCTCTGTGCCTGGCTCATCTCACTTAACATAATGTCCTCCAGGTTCATCCATGTTACTGCAGATGACAGGATTTCACTGTGTTGTGGCTGAATGGTATTTATATATACCACATTTTCTTCATCCGTTAATCTTTAGATGGGCATTTAGGTTGATTTCATATCTTGGTGATTATGAATAGCACTGCAATAAACATGGGTGTGCAGAAGTTTCTTCAACATACTGATGTCATCCCTTTGGATATATACTCAGTAATGGGATTGCTGCATCAAATGGTAGTCCTATTTTCCATTTTTAGGGGAACTTCCATTCTGTTTTCCCTGCGTCAAACCCATAGCTAACATCATACTTAATGAGAAAAAATTGAAAGTTTTTCCTCCAAGGTTTGGAACAAGACATGGATGCCCATTTTCACCACTTTATTCAACACATCACACTAGAAGTTCTATTCAGAGCAATAAGACAAGAGAAAGAAGTAAAAGGCATCCAAATGGGAAAGGAGGAAGTCAGATTATCCCTGTTTGCACACAGCATGATCATCTATGTAGAAAATCCTGAAGATTCCACAAGAGGTGTTAGAATCATTTGCTCTTTCACTGCAGCTCCTACCTCACCCAGAAAGCTCTCTTTTCCTCTTCCTTTATCTGTGCTAATTTTAAGTAACTTAAAATTATAACACCTAGACAGGCCACCTGTATAGATGGCTTTCTTTTCCATTTAACCACGTTCTTGCCTCTAGATATGAGAGTTGAGTGTCTTAAAGATTTTAAATCATGCCAAAGACCTTTCATAACATTTACAATTAAAGATAGGACAAAGGAATTAATTATTTGTGCATATGAAATTTCTTTCATAAAAGAAATTCATAAATATGTATGCTGTCTCTTGTTATTTATGTTTATTTGTAACATCGTATTTCAGGAATAAAATATCAATTTCTAGTTTGTGTTAAGAATTTGTTTGCTTAAGAAAAGAAAGTTTTAAAAAAAAAATTCAATACTAAGAGTGTTCTAAGAGCATATATCCATATATCTCTTACACCTGGAAATAAGAAAATACTGCTGTCAAATATTTTAAAACCAAGGAAACAAAAAAATACTAATGAACATCTAATTCCTCTATGCCAAGACTTTGGAAAATTGCTATTCACTTAGTCCTCAGAACAACCTTATCATACAGAAATTGTCATGTGCGTTTTACAGATTAGGAAATGAAGCTCAGAGAGGTATGCATTTCTCTCACCATATCACCTCCTTTTGACATTAAAGAGCCAGCACAGGAAAGTAAAGCAGTGCTTCTCACACTTAATTCTGCATAAGAATTGCCTGGAGATCTTATTAAAATATAGATTTTGATTGAGAAGGTCTGGGTGGGGCCTGAAATTCTCCATTTGTAACCAACTCCCAAGTGATACCCAGTCCATGGAAGAACTTTGAGTAGCAAGGTCTTACCTTTCTTGTCTCTTTGACATGCTTCTCTCTGCCTTTGCCTTATTTCCCTTTCTACTTCTCGCCTTCATCTAGCTTTAAACAACTTCCTAACAAGAATGTCTCACAAGCATGAGCCAGTATATTTGTCATTCTCAAAAGGATTTATAGCATTAAATTCACTAAGATAACAGGTAATTAATGCAAAATTCCTCTGTGCAATATTCAAAAAAAGAAGAAAGATTTGCTTCAAAACTATTGAGTTTGGCGGGGCGGGCGGGGAGGGGTGTTGATTATTTAAATTGCTACTTCACAGTCGCGGCTTCAGCTGCCTTAAAGTTTCATATAAATATTGAACAATGTCACATAATTCAGACTTTATTAAACTCTTTGCTGTTATCTAGAGGTTTCACATTATTTTTAAAGTGAAAACAAAGAAAAAAAAAAGAAGAAGAAAGAACGGCCCACCTAGAGCAAATTGCATCTGATGTTTTTTTCCTCTTCCCACTCTGTGGGGCAAAGTGAATCACCCAGTGTTCTCTGAGCACCTGCAGTTCGTGAGGCCTTATGTCCTGTGAGGTTGAGCCCTCCTGAAAGCCGTGGTCACAACCCAGGGTGGTGGATCCACTCTGTTACCGCAGTATTTCTGGATCACTTCGGGCCATATTTATGAGTATCCACTCTGCCATGTTACAGCAAGGTGTGCCCCCCCTTTCACTGATAAGTGAAGCCCAGGAAGATACTCTGTTTTATTTTTTAATTATGCTTACAGTTCTCCAAGAACCCAGGAAGATATTCTGGGTTGGCGTATGTTTGAGAGCAGCCACAAGGAGATCATTTGTATTTATCAGGAGTCAAGCTTTGAGATTGGAATTGTGTGCATACTAACCTCTCCAGGCATTTTTCTTTTAATATAACATGATTATGATTTTCCTAAAGTCATCCTTTTTATATTACTCCAGTACCATTTATGCATTCATTTATTTGCAGTTATTTCTTATTCCTTGCCAGTTCCCCGATTGTTTCATGGGAGCTGGTAAATAGAAGACATCATCCTGGGAAATGTCTGCCCCACCCACTCCATATTTAGTGAGGAAAGTGTGCATAGTATGTGGGTCAGTTCATTAATGGAGGCACGGGACCTACATGGAATGAATGTTTATGTCCCTCACTGTTAACTCACTTGTATATACCCCTCCCTCCTTCTACTGGGCTTCAGACAAGGTAGGCAGTGGGAGAGCCTGGGATGAACTAGAGAGCTCCTTGTCTAAAGGAGGCAGCTGCTGCCTTGGCCACAGCCTGTTTTTGCTACTGTTTTCCTATCATCCAGTTTTTAAACAGGAGCTGGAACATCCTGACTCTGTGTATGTGTCTGTGAAATTCCTTAATTTTGAAACATTGGCATCTGCTATGCAAACCAGTCACAAAATCTGGTTGCCAGTTTACTTTCAGTATGGAAGAGACCTAATGTTCCTTCAGGTATTCAAATTCTATGACATTTATATTTAAAAGAAATCTCAAATGTGTGTGTTTTGCTTGCTTGAATGTAGTCTTGCTTTCTTGCATTCTCATATAAGAATATTTTATTTTGATTAGTGCATCAAGATTTATAAAATGCTTTTATAGTTACCATCTCCTTTAATGTACCTTAACTATTTGCATTTAAGTTTGGGTTATCTTTGTATGTGTGTGCCATGCAGAACCTGAAAACTCTCTTACTGAGGATTCGCTTATTTATATGCTTAAAAATTTGTCTTCTTGCTTTGATTCAATAATTTCCTTTGTTTGCTTGACATTTCCCGTCCATTCCTTTATACATTTGTGAATGTCCTTCCATGCTGCGTTACGTAATAGGGAAATGCCAGGTGAACACTCATTCCACCTCAGAGTAACACAGTCTCAAATTAGTTATTCAGTGAACATATTTTTGTTGTCACTGTTGCTGCTGTTGTTCTTTTCTGTTAATAGAGCTGTGTATGGGCCGGGCGCGGTGGCTCAAGCCTGTAATCCCAGCACTTTGGGAGGCTGAGACGACGGGCGGATCACAAGATCAGGAGATTGAGACCATCCTGGCTAACCTGGTGAAACCCTGTCTCTACTAAAAAATACAAAAAACTAGCTGGGTGAGGTGGCAGGTGCCTATAGTCCCAGCTACTCGGGAGGCTGAGGCAGGAGAATGGTGTGAACCCGAAAGGCGGAGCTTGCAGTGAGCTGAGATCTGGCCACTGCACTCCAGTTTGGGCGACAGAGCAAGACTCCATCTCAAAAAAAAAAAAAAAAAAAAACAAAAAAAAAAAAAAAAAAAAAAAAAAAAAAAAAAAAAAAAAAAAAGAGCTGTGTATGTATTGCACATGTATTGCACATGACTTCTTTGGACCAAAACTGATTCTGTGTTTCCTTTATCAACTAATTTTTAAAAATAGTGTACTAAATTATTGTTTGCAGTATAGTATCCCCTCCCCAATCCTCATTATAGGGAAAAAGGTGGAAACAATTCCCTACGTGTTTGTAGTGAAACTATGAGAGATTTTCTCTTTTTTATCTATTTTATGACTTTTTGTTTGTTTGTTTTTGAGACGGAGTCTTGCTCTGTCACCAGGCTGGAGTGCAGTGGTGCGATCCCAGCTCACTGCAACCTCTGACTCCCTGGTTCAAGCAATTCTCCTGCCTCAGCCTCCCGGGTAGCTGGGATTACGGGCATGTGCCACCACACCCAGCTAATTTTTGTATTTTTAGTAGAGATGGGGTTTCACCATGTTGGCCAGGATGGTCTCGATCTCCAGACCTCGTGTTCTGCCAGCCTCAGCCTCCCAAACCATATTTTATGACTTTTTAAAATCATTTGTATTACCCTTATAATAAAGTAAATACGTTTTGAAATAATGTTCTTTTTTAATTTTTAAGCTCATTAAATCCTCTCCTTGCTTTCATAAAAGATGAGAAATAGAATCACTTTCCTTCTTCCTATTCTAGTTTTCACATTATGAAAGTTATAATTGCTATTTTTTACCTGTTTATCTTGAAAATTTAAAACCCTCAGAAAATTGCACAGATTAAAAAAAATACCAACATGCTCTTCCTCTTGATTTGCCAGTTGTTAACATTTTATCATGGTTCTTCCTCTCTGTTTCCCTATGTATATGTTTGTGTGTATGTGTTTTTATATTTGCTGAACCATAAGCGTGACTATGAATTTTAAGAACTCAATTTGAAATCAAAATGTAAGCAATTTTGAAGCTAACATCTTCAGGAGATAGTGTCTAGTCAATGTCCTTGGAAGCTTTTTCTAAAGAGCTGCCTTTCATTTCTGTGTAGTTTTGTTGAGCACCAGTAATAGTGAAGCACATCTATGACATGGTTCTTCTAGAACACAATGCTTCTATTTTAGGAAGGACTTCTCCTAATTTTATTATATGTTTGAACTATCAACACAAAATGAGAGCATGTTCCTCTAAACTGTCAAATGTTATTAGCTGCACAGTAAGTTCTAATGTAAAAGGAACTAATTTGATTTAATAACTTGACAAATATTAGAGTAATAATCCTTCTATATCTCGTCATAGCTGAGTAATTTTAATCCACTGCCACACTGTTCTGGAATATGCCCGTTTGGTGCAGTAGCATTGTGTAGTAATTGACAAGGCAGTCAGATAATCCAAGTTCAAATATTCGTGCCACTACTTACTGTGTGACCTTGGACAAATTATTTTGATCTTTTTAAAATTTTTAATATCATTCAGTTCAAAATGCCGTAGTCAGATTCTTAAATCTGAGATTGTTACCTCATCTACAAATTGGAGATGATAACAGTATACAAGAAAAGGATAGTTAGGATGAGTGATATAATTGATGGTACATGGTAAACCTTCAGAAGTTATTATTATTATTATTATTATTATTATTTTTTTTTTTTTTTTTTTTTTTTTTT
>NW_016805181.1:916705-978970 GCF_001698545.2 Rhinopithecus bieti | reverse complement strand
ACGCCATTCTCCTGCCTCAGCCTACGGATTAGCTGGGACTACAGGAGCACGACACCTCGCCCGGCTAGTTTTTGTATTTTTAGTAGAGACGGGGTTTCACCGTGTTAGCCAGGATGGTCTCGATCTCCTGACCTCGTGATCCGCCCGTCTCGGCCTCCCAAAGTGCTGGGATTACAGGCTTGAGCCACCGCGCCCGGCCAGAAGTTATTATTAATACTGTTTTCATTCTTAACCATATTGGGGGCTTTGGTTATTATTATAACTTCCAGCTTGTCTTCATGACAACAGCTTCCTCACATTCTAGCTTTTCCTACTTATCTCTTCTTGGCACTTGGGTGAGAGGGCAAAAAAAATCAACTTCATTTTATGTGAAACTGTTAGGACTTATAGTCAGAAATGGACTTTAAATTACTTTCTTCCTGAATTAGACAGCTTCAAGTCTTCATCACAAGTGCCTTAGTCTGCCCCAGCCCATACATTTTTCTAATCAATAACATGATTTTGATGTTTTTCACTGCTCACAAATCGTCTATCATTCCCATTTCATGCAAAAAAGATCAGATATACTTAATAATAATGGTTGCTTTTAATTGAAGCACTTAGTTATATGCCAGACATTGTATTACATGCCTTGCATTTATTATTTTATGTTTCTGTTTAATTTCTCAACAACCCCATGAGGAAGGTGTTGTTATCCATCTCCAATATACAAATAAGGAAACTGAGGCTCTGATCTGTTGAGTGACTTCTTGGTCAAAGTAACATTGTCAGGAAGTGGCAAATGTGGGCACTGAGTCTGGGCCTAACACCTCCAGAGCCTGTGCTGTCAAAGAGTTAAACTGCACCGCCTTTTCAGCTTTGTTTTCAGTCTCTTGGTTACCTAGGTGAGAAAGCCTATCCTTCCTTAGCTCTCTCCCCTCTAATTTACCACCCACACATCTGTGCTTTAATCTCTCCCTGAACATTCTTTGTCCTTTGAAATCTTTTGCTGTTTTTTTCTTGCTGTTCTCTGTCTGGATTATATTTTCCCACATTTCCATTTATATACATTCTAATTATCCTTTGTGATCCTGTTCAGATGCCATGTCCTCTATGATGCCTTTCCTGGTTCTATTCACTCTTCATCCAGAAGAGTTGTTCACATTTATATTAGTAATTTGGATAATAGTCACTTATAAAGTCTTGCTGTTCCATGGTATTATTAGTTCTTTGAAGGCAGAGACCATATAATTTTTATCTCTGTATCATTAACCACAAACTATAGTGCTTTGATGATGCTGATAATTATGGTGATGATTGTTATTATGACAATGATGGTTACTATTTATTAAGTACTTCCTCTGTGCCATATAATTTGCTAGGTGCTTTGTATATGTTATCTTGGTTTCACAGACACTGGGTGACACACTCTTGGGACCTTTATCTGTGTCACTATAACCTGGGAAGGATAATATTCATGATTTTATCTAGAGTTCTTAGGAAAGTCTGCAGCCAGGATTCAGTTAGGTCCATCAGATTTTTTTTTTTAAATGGTCTTTCCATTCCACCCATTACACTGTACTGTCTGTTCACTTTGCAAAAAGTTCACCAGAAATAGGTGTAGTATTCTATTTTTGCACCTGAATTGTTTCCATTTCTGATAAATATTTAGAAGTCTTATACATAAAATTAAAAACTGAGTTGCTAAATTTACGAAATTCTTAAACCAATTATCCACAAAATTTTGTAGTTTCATTTATTCTTAAATACAAAGAATCCTTTTAAATTGCCATAAGATCGTATTTGACAAGTATATGAAATAATACATACTGAAAGACATACTCAGTGGCACTGCAGAATTTTATTCTTCTCAGAAGTTAAAAAAAAAAAAAAAAAAAAAAGGCTTGTAATCTTATTAGGGCATGGAATTTGATTTAAGGTAAGTTAGACCGGGACTCAGTCTAGGTGATTTATAGCTAAAAGCCTTACAAGGATCTGGCTACAACAAAACCTGTATAATTCAGTGCTTTAGCATGGGATCTCCAGGCCCATGTGGGAGTGAGTCTTCTGTATGGATAACCCCTTAAGAGTTATGGATAAATAATCCATTGACATAATCAAATAAGATATTCATTTGGGGTTACAAGAAAAGAGATTCCAGTAGTAGATGGAATGTTGTACAAACTTTGTTGTCCCCTTTTCTGAATCATTTTAAACTTCACAGTCCTATAATAACCAAGCATTCATACTTCACTTTTAGAGTAGTATAAAATTTGATCCTCTACTGGCATATTGAAATTCTAATCATCTGGGGAAAATGGTAGAAAGAACTGGAGCTTTGGGGTCATACAGCACTATTACACATTTGTGTGGGCATGTTATATCACTTCCCTGAAGTTTGTTGGTTCAGCTGTAAAGAGTAACTTATGATACCTACTTTGCTTAACTATTGTCAACAAGTAATCAGATATCTAAAATTACTACAATGCAGCCTTGCACTACTGGTATCATTAACAGAAATAAGCCTTACTACTTACTAAATTTTGAAATAAACTAGCTAAGGATATTTATCTGCTTTATATAACTCATTTTAATATGATACTGTTTAAAAATTACATTCATTTTACATGGGTTTTCAATACCTGCTGTAAGCCATTTAAAAACCAAAATTTTTCCTCTCAAGAGGAAAAAAACGAAGTCATCCAACAAACAAGTGTTAGGTCAGTGACCACATTTGATTACTGGAAGGGGGATAATAAAAGGCTTAGGAGTTTACAGATACCTCTGGATTTTGCCCTGCAGTGAGGAGCTGGTTTCACCTGAGGACCTGCTGGAGTGGCTGCGGCCTTTCTGTGCTGATGACGCCTGGCCGGTGCGGCCCCGCATTCACGTGCTGCAGATTTTGGGGCAATCATTTCACCTGACTGATGAGGACAGCAAGCTCCTCGTCTTCTTTAGAACTGAAGCCATTCTCAAAGCCTCCTGGCCCCAGAAACAGGTAAGGGAGTGTCTGAATGATTATTTTTCTTACTA
The DNA here is from genome assembly GCF_001698545.2 of Rhinopithecus bieti. NCBI lineage: Eukaryota > Metazoa > Chordata > Mammalia > Primates > Cercopithecidae > Rhinopithecus > Rhinopithecus bieti. Next base: position 975,958 of record NW_016805181.1, on the reverse strand, counting down.
ACAATAATTAGGCCGGACGCGGTTGCTCACGCCTATAATCCCAGCATTTTGGGAGGCCAAGGTGGGAGGATCACCTGAGGCCAGGAGTTCAAGACCAGCCTGGCCCACATGACGAAACCCCATCTCTACTAAAAACTACAAAAATTAGCCAGGCGTGGTGGCACACACCTGTAGTCCTAGCTACTCAGGAGGCTGAGGCAGGAGAATCACTTAAACCTGGGAGGCAGAGATTGCAATGGGCAAGATCGCACCACTGCACTCCAGCCTGGGCAACAGAGCGAGACTCCATCTCAAAAGGAAAAAAACAAACAATAATTGGAGGTCAGTTCTTCATTTCTTTAAACAACTGTCAACTGGATAATCATCTTGGTAATGCAGACTTTCCGATATATTTATCAGTCAGCTATTTAGTAGTTGGATGTGTGCAACAAAGTTTATTATTATTTTTCCATATGCTTGAACATGCATATGCATGGTAGGTTACATGTAGAAACACGTGTTCATTATTTTTCTCTTCATAGGCGATAGGATGGTTCACAGTGTCAGTTAATTATGGTGGCTTACTCTTTTTTTTTTTTTTTTTTTGAGGCGGAGTCTCGCTCTGTCGCCTGGAGTGCAGTGGCCGGATCTCAGCTCACTGCAAGCTCCGCCTTCCGGGTTTACGCCATTCTCCTGCCTCAGCCTCCCAAGGAGCTGGGACTACAGGCGCCCGCCACCTCGCCCGGCTAGTTTTTGTATTTTTTTTTAGTAGAGATGGGGTTTCACCAGGTTAGCCAGGATGGTCTCGATCTCCTGACCTCGTGATCCGCCCGTCTTGGCCTCCCAAAGTGCTGGGATTACAGGCTTGAGCCACCGCGCCCGGCCTATGGTGGCTTACTCTTGCCCAGGAAAAATGCAGATCTGAATGGAAATATGGTGAACGGTTTAGCTAATTCATTTCCTTCGTGCTTTGCCCAGGTACTAAAATGCTATCCCTTCTCCCTGTATTTAGAAGGACATAATGTAGCAGCAACACAAGATCTTAGTTTCTCCATACTGTACTTCAAGACTCACTCAATCCATCATCTCTCTAGAACCTTCTCTAACCATTGCAAGCTTAATGGAACCTTGAATTCCATATATTTGAGCCTTAATTATTTATAATTATTATCATTATTAATTACTGTTAAAAGTTTTGTTTTCCCACCACCATGAAAACTGAAGCCCTAGAGGATGTATTTACCATCTTTTGACTGTAGGTATCCTATGCACATACTCAGAGTTTGAATCCTTATTGATTGAATAAAGAAGAATGCTAATTCCTAAATCAAAGAAATATGGTGGCTGTTGAAGTCTGGCTTCAATTCGAAACTGATGCACCCTGAGGCCATAGGGTCCGGGAGTAAGTAACCTTAATCATGTGCTTTAGCAAGCAGGGTTAGGCCATCATGTCAATAAGTGTTAGCAACTAGGACTTCCCAGATAATCCCCATTGCAAAAGAGTTTCCTAGAGGTCTAACTCCAACTCATTCTACCGTCTAATTATAAAGCAGGTTTATAATTTATATGGTTATTACTACATCTAAAGAACAATAAATTTCTTTGAAAAAATGAATCAGATTTTAAGAATATCTTGGGGCTCATCACAGAATATCTTTGTAATCATTATCAGATATAGTCTTATTTCCCTCTGTGAGATGAAAAGGTCAATACTATTGTTTGCTCTTCAGAGTTAGAGAAACTGAGATTCAAAAAAGATAGACCTATCAAAGATTCTCTACTCTTGTCAAATCACTGAAGTGGATTGTAGTTAAAAAGTCATGAATGTCAGAATCATACTCTCTCTGAAGCACTGTTACCTTAACATGTTCAGTCTCAACATTTTGCCTTGTATTACTTGAGGAAGCCACTTGCAGTTTTTTTTAAAGAGCAGGCTAGGAGCATGAAGGCAATAGGCCGTGAGCTCTATTCCAGGTACGGGGCATAGAAGTTAGAGATGTACTTGTTTTCAGCAAACATGAAGGTTCATGTGGCATCCCTGGGGTAAACCCTAAAATAGGTCACATAAGTTTTGCTATGTGGAACTTTAGGTTCTGATTCTGGTCCTGAAGCAAATGAACGTGACTACAGTTATGTACTTTCCTCACACCTTCACTTTTCAAGTTCTCAACTTCAGTCAGTTTCACCTTCCTGTCAGGATAATGAGGCTGATTTCTCTGGTTAGAGCCTCGCTTTATGTTGTGTCAGATTCCTAATATTCTAAAGATACTAGGAAACAGTGTAGAAGTTGGGAAAAGGGGAAAATGTCCATATTATCTGACATGTTGAAACACTAGAATGTACACTTTGATATTTGAACCCGAGCTCTTCATAAATAATATAAGTATCATTGCTATTTCTTCTTTAAGCTTTTCTCAATGTTCTAATTACTCAAGAAACAAGCTGTAACTTTTATATGAGTTCAAGGATTTCTGAATTTTTTTGAGATTTTAGTTCCTTGATAGCTTAACTTTTTTCAAAAGCAGAACTTAAGGCAATTTGGCTTGTAATTAAGATTTTTTTCTCAAACACTTTTCTAAACTGACTTGACTTTATTGTTATGAGTGCGAACTATTTTGTCTCGTCTGCCAAATCCATGTGTAACTGCACTTCACCAATATTTCTTCTGTGGTGGTGCAATCTTTTTCAGGCCCTCTAGGAAATCTCTCCCAAGAGTCTCTGAATGACTCTAATACAAGTCATCTCATATCCCCCTCATTCTTTTTATTTTCTCTCCTCTCTGCTTTACCCTTATGTAAGAGCATTTTCCCTGTTCTTGGTAGGTAATGATATGGATTTGTTAAATATTTGGTAGTACAAATAAGAAAGTCACACTGGCTTAATGATGCTACTCATCTAGAGTCTTCTCCAAGAAGTAAATCAGTGAGTGTCCCTCTCCTCCTTTAGAAATCAAAGGTGTCTGTCTGGCATTACTGATGGAAAGCTATTTTGAAGGACAGGTGCTTTTGATGGCGGAATATGACTTATAATTGTAAGTAACCTCTCGTTACTGGGTGAATGAATGCAGAAAAATTGCGTTTAGAATGGAAACACCAGCGACTTCTGGAATGTTACGAAACTATGCCCATAGTTTAAATTGTCTCTTCAATGATTGTTTTTCAAAAATTGTGTTACCTTTCACTAGAGTAGTAGAAAGATCAGGGCACTAGTGGACAGATACTTGTATGTGTGTCCATCCTCCCTCTACCACTAGTTTTATAATTTGGGAGAAGATTCTTCATCTATGTGCTTGGCTGCTCAGTATATAAAATGGAAGCTTGAACTAGAGGAGACAGAGGATATTGTGCTCCCCTCATCATTTCTCTCACATACATTAAACTCCACTCTTCGTCTCCATATCCCAAACACCTAGAAGATCCCCAAGGGTTGACTATATACGCTCTCGTTTTTTCCATTTTCTCTCTATCCCCTTCGTCATTCTCAGAGATACTTTGGGTGATATTAAGGATAGAGACGAGTTCTTACAGCGTAAGGATAAGAATAGATAATGATATTGCAGTGTTCAATTGCCAAAAAATGTGGGACTGGTACCTTCAGTGTGGCTGCTAGCTCTCTTAGGCAGACTTTGCATACCTCAGAGAGACTTGATATTTAATTATCCTTGAGGTGCCCAAAGTAGTGGCCCCACAAATCAGTGTGTTGCTGGGAAACCAGCCAGCTTCTGCAAAATTACACACAGTCTCTGGATCTTGCTACCTCACTGGTTCTCGGAGAGACAGTAATTTCTAGTTTTCTAATGATTAGTTAACAGAATTAAAATTCAGAGACCCTCATTTTCAACAGTTTGAGAGGCTTTTATTTCCATTCCAGAAATATGCCCCAGCTTGGGGTGGGAGGGAAAAGAGAAGGACATGGGGCAGGGGAAGGGGATGAATGTGTTATGTTAATCCTCGTGGTATGGCTTATCTGAGTTTTCAGCTTTTGTAATTTTCTAGCTAACTGGCGCGTGAAAATATGGGGCAAAATACGGTTATTTCCTTTTAAAAAATCCCATACCTTATCACCTCAAACTTTTTTCCCATTTTTATGTAAAAAAGAACATGTGGCTTAGGTTTACCTTTTAAAATTTCAATATGTCTGAATTTGTGGTTGTAAGTGATCACCAAAAGAATTAGTTTGAGACAATTTCTAACCTCATTACAAATGCAGGTATTTTGCCTACTTTGAAATGTGCAAGGACATATTAACCCTTCTTTTCGGAAATCAGTTTGACTATATTTCCAAATTTTTAGTAAAATATGCCCTTCCCTCTCAGAGCGCAGAGAACAGCAACAAAAGTCCAGTATGCCAAGCTACATTTAGATCCTTACAAATAATTTACTGTTACCTTAAATGTCTTCAAAGCTAAGACTCACTGTCATGATTTACTTAACCAAATATAGGATAATATTTGAAGTTAAAAATATATGTGCACACATCCATATCATATATCCCCAATAGCCATGAAATCACAGATTCCTAGAACTAGAAAAGACTTTCAGAAGCATCCCAGTTCAGCAGTCATATTTTACAGAAAAAGATACAGAAGTCCAGAAAGGAGAACTGCCTTTCGCATATTTTAGCTTAAATATTTCCTGTTCTACAATGACTATACAGCCTAAGTTAACCACCTCAGTCACGGTCTGTTTTATTGCTGTCTTAATTCTCCACAAATCACTCACCAGTGTCTGCTGACTCTTTCCTGCCTGTCCTTATGTTTGTCTGTTTATTATATGAACTCTTTCTTCTTCCATTAGAATATAAATTCCATGAGAACAGGGATCTCACAAACACTCAATAAATATTTGTTGAATAAATGAATATCAAATCTTTAAAAACTTGTCCAAGGTCACCCTTAAAATGGCAGGGCCAGGACTCCTGACTTTCAGTCTGATGTTCTTGCCATTAATGATGAAGGATTAGACCATGCCGCTTCCCCCTGATATGCAAGCAAAATGATTTGCTTGGAATAATGAGAAGATCTCCTTACAGAGTGGCCAAGCACTTTTGTTTAATTTTTATTAGCTTGCCATAATTTGCTGACAGTGATTTCTGACCAGCCAGTTGCTTCTCATGTCACAGCACGTTTGTCCCAATATAAGCAAGAGATTTGAAATGTTAGGATATAGCTCCCCGTGTCCTTTTTCCTAAAATAATTAAAGTTGACAGAGCATCCATTTTAATTGGTCCTGCAAATACTTGGAGATGTTGAGAGTTTCTCCTTAGGAACAATGGGTTCTTTCCTTTCAATATTTGCCCTCTGGCCATTGGCATCATTGGGGGCAAAAGAAGGAACCCTGGATTGTGTACTGTGTGCATGCTAATCTTTAAAACTGTCTTGCAAAGTGGTTAACCAGCCTTTCTGTTTTAAATGAGGTCACATGACAAATTTAAGGTGATACATGGAACTCAAACCCAGTTCTATCTGATTCTAAAACCTATATTCTTGGCCGTGTACTACACTTCTTCCTATTTGCCAGGGAAATATGCAGCACTAATATTTGAATAGCCTTGGACTAGATAAAGCATAGCCTTTTTCCCTTCCCACTGTGACTTTACATAGATTAAATTTGATTAGAGATGAGAAATCAGGGGTTTGAAAGAGAATACAAAACATTGTTTTATCTTTTACATTTGTCACTGTCTCAATACATAGTACTGTATATGTTAACTGCTGCTTAATTCAAATATTGAAAAATGCTGTGCCTAATAACTGTAGTTTGAACAGGGCAATATATGTGGAATATTCACCAAATATTCTTCAAGCATATGTCATTTGACATGCACTGTGCTAACTCTAGGGACAGAAAAATACACAAGGCAATTGGTAGTGAAATGTTTGGGCTTTCTGGCCACCAGTCACTAGCTCTGTGAGCTTGGAAAAGTTAGTAAATCTCTCATAACCTCAATTTCCTTGTCTAAAAAATGGAAATAACAATACAATACAATTGTTGTAAGAATTAAATAGGCTAATACCTATAAAGCTCTAATTCTGGTCCCAGTAAATGGACCTAATTGGTGAAGGACCTCTACACCAGTGGAGAACATAGATCTATCAACAAAGAAGTAGATACCCTAAAGGGTTTAGATACTGTATTGATTTGTTCTCATGCTGCTATAAAGAGCTGCCTACAACTGGGTAGTTTATAAAGGAAAGAGTTTGATTGACTCACAATTCTGTAGGGCTGGGGAGGCCTCAGGAAACTTTCAATCATGGCAGAAGGGGAAGCAAACAGGTCCTTCTTCACATGGCAGTAGGAAAGAGAAGAATGAGAACTGAGCAAAGGAGGAAGTCCCTATGAAACCATCAAATCTCGTGGGAACTTACTATCACGAGAATAGCATAGGGGAAACTCCCCATATGCTTCAGTTACCTCCCACCAGGTCCCTCCCACCACACATGGGGATTATGGGAACTACAATTCAAGATGAGATTTAGGTGGGGACACAGCCAAACCATATCAGACACTGTGGTAAAAGTCTGCACAGTACACAGGCGTCAAAGGAGGGCACGCAGCCACTGTCTGGAAGCAGTGAGGAAAGGCTCACTGCTCTGAAGGGGTGATACTTAAACTGAGTTCAGCCCAGCTGGTGTATGGTGTGAAGACAACAGCCACCAAGAAAAGAAAGTGGAAGGAAGCAGACCAGATCCAGGGCGGGGCGCAAGTATCATGCTCAGGTTTGACTTCTGTGCTGCTCAGGGAACACAGAAGGGTGTGGCCAGGGAAGCAACATGATCAGATCTATGTTTAGGGAGAAACCCTCTGACCTCTGCATGAACAATGGACTGGAGAGGTCTGGCTGGAGGGATGCCAGCTGGAAGACAAAATCAGTGGTCTTATTGCCTGGTCTGGCCCTGAACTTGGTACTAGCTGCAAACAAACAAGAGGCTAGAAAAGAAAGTTTAAAGCGTTAGTATCCATGGACTTGGTGTCTGCTTAGATATGGGGGCTTAGAAAAGAGCTTATTTTGCCTCTGATTTTTGCTTAAGTTACCAGGAAGAAGTGGTGCTGCTCAACTTATTAGCACATGCAGGAGGAGAATCCAGTTTTGTGGCAAATGACACTAATTTCAGGGAAATCATTAGTATGTTTTAATTCTGAACAACGCTTTTTGGCAGATGGAAGTGGAGATATAGGGAGGCTCTGTTTATCCCCTTCAAACAAGCATCCTTTCTTCATAGCTTTAGTGTGTCCCAGTTAACAGTGACCACTTCCTAGGAAGTAAACTTGAGTTTAGCAAATGTCACTGGATGAAGTCTGCTCTAACACCATCTCTGGGTACCCTTTTACTAGGCTCAGGTCAAGTCTCAGTTTTGCTTTGTAATGGGCTAATCATGTCCGAGTGCCTTCTGCTTAGAGGTGTAATGATCTCAGCAGTGATGATCTTTAGTTAACATGTTGCACAACAATATCTTCTCTTCAATCCTCCTATGGATAAGTGAGAAAAACATCAAAGGAAAAGGAAAAAAAATTGTCAGGAAAAATGAAAGTATGTGAATGTTGGGCACTGGTAGAGGAAATAGAATAACTGGGGATAACTTTTTATTTGGAAATTTGAGGTTTACAAAAAAGTTGCATAAATTATGCAAAGTATTCTGTATACTTTTTACTCAGATTCATTAAATATTAATATCTCAGATAACAAAGCTACATTGTTTCAATACTATCATCTAATTTACACATAATTCAAATACTATTCATTGTCCCACTAGTGTCTTTTTTCTGGTCCACATCTAATATAGGTTGCATGTTGCATGTCTTTATTTTTTAATCTTTTTTTTTATTTTTGTGGGTACATGGTAGGTGTATATATTTTTGGGTTACATGAGATATCTTGATACAGCCATGCAGTGCATAAAAATCACATCAAGATAAATGGGGCATGTATCACCTCAAGCATTTATCCTCTGAGTTATAAACAATCTAAGTTATACTTTAAGTAATTTTTATATGTACAATTAAGTTATTTTTTACTATAGTCATCCTGTTGTGCTAGCACATACTAAGTCTTATTTATTCTTTGTAACTCTTTTTTTTACCTATTAATCATCCACTTCCCCTGCAACCCCCTCAGCCTCTGATTACCATCCTTCTATTCTCTATCTGCATGAGTTCAATAATTTTAATATTTAGCTCCCACAAATAAGTGAAAACATGTGAAGTTTGTCTTTCTGTGCCTAGCTTATTTCACTTACCATTATGACCTCCAGTTCCATCTGTGTTGTTGCAAATCTTAGGATCTCATTCTTTTTATACCACACTTTCTTTATCCGTTCATCTGTTAATGGACACTTAAATCGCTTCCAAATTTTAGCTGTTGTGAACAGTGTTGCAATAGACATGGGAGTGCAGCTATCTCTTTGATATACTGATTTCTTTTCTTTGGGGTACAAACCCAACAAAGAGACTGCTGGATCATATGGTAGCTCTATTTTTAGTTTTGTAAGGAACTTCTAAACTCTTCTCCATAGTTTTTGTACTAATTTATATTCCAACCAATAGTGCATGAGGGTTCCTTTGTCTCCATATTCTTGCCCGCATTGGTTTTTGCCTGTCTTTTGGATATAAGCCATTTTAACTGGGGTGAGATGATATCTCATTGTAGTTTTGATTTGCATTTCTTTGATAATCATCAGTGTTGTTGAGCACCTTTTCATGTACCCATTTGCCATTTATATGTCTTCTTTTGAGAAATATCTATTCACATTTTTGCCCATTTTTTAACCAGATAATTAATTGTTTTCTATAGTTGTTTGGACTCCTTATATATTCTGGTCAGATGGGTAGTTTGCAAATATTTTTTCCCGTTCTATGGGTTGTCTCTTCACTTTGTTGATTGTTTGCTTTGCTGTGCAGAAGCTTTTAACTTGATGTGATTCCATTTGTCCATTTTTTGATTTGGTTGCCTGTGCTTACTCAAGAAATCTTTGCCCAGTCATCCAGTGTCCTGGAGAGTTTCCTCAGTGTTTCCTTTTACTAATTGCATAGTTTGAGGTCTTAGAGTTAAGTCTTTAATCCATTTTGATTTGATTTTTATATATGGTGAGAGATGGGGTCTAGTTTTATTCTTTTGCATATGGATATCTGGTTTTCCTAGCACCATTTATTGAAGAGGCTGTCCTTTCCCCAGTGTATGTTCTTGGCACCTTTGTCAAAAATGGGTTTACTGTAGATCCCTGGATTTATCTCTGGGTTCTCTATTCTGTTCCACTGATGTTTGTGTCTCTTTTGATGCTACTACCCTGCTATTTTGGTTACTATAGCTCCGTAGTATAATATAAAGTCAGGTAATATGACTCCTCCAGTTTTGTTATTTTTGCTCATCAGAGCTTTGGCTTTTCTGGGTCTTTGCACCTTCATATAAAGTTTAGGATTGTTTTTTTTATTTATTTAAAAAATGTCATTGATATTTTCAGAGGAATTCCTTTTGAGAGGAGTTGGGTAGTAGGAACATTTTAACAGTATTTATTTATCAATGATATTTGCCTGTAGTTTTCTTTTTTTGTGTGTCTTTGTCTGGGTTTAGTCTCAGGGTAATACTGGCCTTGTAGAACTAGTTTGGAAGCATTTCCTCCTCCTCTATTGTTTGGAATAGTTGGAATAGGATTGGTATTATTCTTCTTTAAATGTTTGGTAGAATTATAATACCAGTCCTATCCGGTCCCAGGTTTTTCTTTACTGGGAGACTTATTATGGCTTCTGTCTCATTACTTGTTATTGATCTGTTCAGATTTTAGATTTCTTCATGGTTCACTCTTGGTAGGTTGCATGTGTCTAGGAATTTATCCGTTTCCTCTAGATTTTCCAACTTACTGGCATATAGTTGCTTATAGTAGCCACTAATGGTCCTTTGAGTTTCTGCAGTATTGATTGAAATGTCTCCTTTTCATCTTTGGTTTTATTTGGGTTTTCTCTCACTTTTGTTTTCAAGTTAATCTGTCCAAAGATTTATCAGTTTTATCTNACTGGGAGACTTATTATGGCTTCTGTCTCATTACTTGTTATTGATCTGTTCAGATTTTAGATTTCTTCATGGTTCACTCTTGGTAGGTTGCATGTGTCTAGGAATTTATCCGTTTCCTCTAGATTTTCCAACTTACTGGCATATAGTTGCTTATAGTAGCCACTAATGGTCCTTTGAGTTTCTGCAGTATTGATTGAAATGTCTCCTTTTTCATCTTTGGTTTTATTTGGGTTTTCTCTCACTTTTTGTTTTCAAGTTAATCTGTCCAAAGATTTATCAGTTTTATCTTAAAAAAAAAAAAAAAAAAAAAAAAAAAAAAAAAAAAACCCCAATGATTTGTTTTAGTGATCTTTTATATTGTTTTCTTCATTTCCAATTCATTTATTTCTGCTCTGATCTTTATTGTATCTTTTTTCCTATTAATTTTAGATAGATTTGATTTGTTCTTGCTTTTCTAGCTCTTTAAGATGCACTGTTAGGTTATTTGAAGTTTTTTTTTTTCCTTTTTGATGTAGCCACTTATAGCTATAAACTTCCTTCTTAGTTCTGCTTTTACAGTGACCTATAGGTTTTGTTATGTTTCCATTATCATTTGTTTCAAGAAATTTTTCAGTTTCCTTCTTCATTTCTTCATTGGGCTACTGCTTGATAATATTTCCATTATTTAAATGTTATAAGACTTGTTTTGTGACCTATCATATACTCTGTCCTTGAGAATGATCTATGTGCTGAGGAAAAGAAGTATATTCTCCAGCTGTTGGGGAAAATATTCTGTAAATATCTATATTCAACCCATTTGATCTATAGTACAGATTAGGTCCAATGTTTCTTTGTTGATTTTCTGTCTGGGCAATCTGTCCGATGCTGAAAGTTGGGTGTTGAAGTCTCCAGCTATTATTGTTTTGGGGCCTGATATGGTTTGGCTGTGTCCCCAACCAAATCTGATCTTGTTGTGGGAGGGACCCAGTGGGAGATAATTGAATCACGGGGGCACTTTCCCCCATACTGTTCTTGTGGTAGTGAATAAATCTCACAAGATCTGGCCTTTTTATAAGGTGTTTCCCCTTCCACTTAGTTTTTCCTTCTTTCTTGCCTGCTGCCATGTAAGACATGCCTTTCACCTTCCACTATGATTGTGAGGCCTTCCCAGTCACGTGGAACTGAGTCCATTAAACCTCTTTTTCATTATAAATTATTCAGTCATGGGTATGTCTTTATTAGCAGAGTGAACATGAACTAATATGGGGCCTATGTCTTTCTTTAGCTCTAATAATATTTGCTTTATGTTTCCGGGTGCTCCAGCATTGAGTGCATATATATTTACAACGGTTATATCCCCTTCTGAATTGACCTCTTTATCATTAGTGATCTTCTTTGTTTCTTCTTATAGTTTTTGTCTTGAAATCAATTTTGTCTTAGTTACTATATTAGTCCATTTTCACACTGCTGTAAAGAACTACCTGAGACTGGGTAATTTATAAAGAAAAGAGGTTTAATTAACTCACAGTTCTGCGTGGCTGGGGAGGCCCCAGGAAACTTACAATGATGACAGCAAATGAAGAGCAAGCACCTTCTTCAAAAGGTGGCGGGAGAGAGAGGGAGGGAAGCACCAGACACTTATCAAACAACCAGATCTCATGAGAACTCTATCACAAGAACAGAAAGGGGAAGTTCACCCCCATGATTCAATCACCTCCCTCCAAGCCACTCCTCCAACAGATGAGGATTACAATTTGGGTGAGGACACAGAGCCAAACCATGTAATTCCATCCCAGCCCCTCCCAAATCTCTTACATCTTTCACTTTGCAAAACCAATATGCCTTCCCAGTAGTCCCCCAAAGTCTTAACTCATTCCAGCCTTAACTGAAAAGCACAAGCTCAGAGTCTCAATGAGACTGAGACAAGTCCTTTTCACTTACGAGCCTGTAAAATCAAAAACAAATTAGTTACTTTGAAGATGCAGTGGGAGTACAGACATTGGGTAAGTGCTCTCATTCCAAATGGGAGAAATTGACCAAAACAAAGGAGCTACAGGCCCCATGCAAGTTCGAAACCCAACAGGGCAGTCATTAAATTTTAAAGCTCCAAAATAATCTTCTTTGACACCATGTCTCATATCCAGGGCTCAGTCATGCAAGATGTGGGCTCCCAAGCCATGGGCAGCTCTGCTCCTGTGGCTCTGCAGGGTACAGTCTCCATGACTGCTTTCACAGGCTGGCATTGATTGCCTGTGACATTTTCAGGTGCACAGTGCAAGCTGTAGGTGAATCTACCATTCTGAGGTCTGGAGGATGGTGTCCCTCTTCTCAAAGCTCTACTAGAGGCAGTGCCCCAGTGGGGACTCTGTGTGGGGGCTCCAACCCCACATTTCCCCTCTGCATCACCCTAGTAGAGGTTCTCCATGAGGGCTGCACCCCTGTATCACACTTTTGCCTGGACCTCCAGGCATTTCCGTACATCCTCTGAAATCTAGGTAAAGGCTCCCAAAACTCAACTTGTGTCTTCTGTACACCTGCAGGCCCAGCATCATGTAGAAGCCACCAAGGCTTCAGGCTTGGCTTGCACTCTCTGAAGCAATGGCCTGAGCTCTGCATTGGCCCCTTTTAGCCACAGCTGGAGCTGGAGTGGCTGGAATGCAGGGTACCATGTCCAAGGAGCAGGAGGCCCTGGGCCTGGCCCATGGAACCATTTTTCCCTCCTAGGGCCTCTGGGCCTGTGATTGGAGGGGCTCCCATGAAGATCTCTGACATGCCCTGGAGACATTTTGCCATTGTCTTGGCTATTAATATTTGACTTCTCTTTACTTCTGCAAGTTTCTGCAGCTGGCTTGAATTTCTCCTGAGATAACATTTTGCTTTGTTTCTGTTTTGTTTTCTACCACATGGTTAGGCTGCAAATTTTCCAAACTTTTATGCTCTGTTTCCCTTTTAAACGTAAGTTCCATCTCTGTCTTTGTGCATATGAGTGTATACTTTTAGAAAAAACGAGGTCACGTCTTGGACACTTACTGCTTATAAATTTCTGCCAGATTCCCATAATTATCTTTTTCAAGTTCAGAGTTCCACACATCTCTAAAGCATAGCAAGAGTGACCTTTATTCCAGTTCCCAATAACTTCCTCATCTCCATCTGAGACCACCTCAGCCTGGATTTCATTGTCCATATCACTATCAGCATTTTGGTCAAAACCATTAAAGTCTCTAGGAAGTTTCATACTTCCCACATCTTCCTGTTTTCTTCTGAACCCAAACTGTTCCCGCCTCTACCCATTACCCAGTTCCAATGTTGCTTCTACATTTTCAGGTATCTTTATATCAGTGCCCCACTATCTCGGTACTGATTTTCTATATTAGTCCTTTTTCACACCGCTATAAAAACCTACCTGAGACTGGGTAATTTATAAAGAAAAGAAGTTTAATTGATTCACAGTTCCACATGGCTGAAACTTCTAATCATGACAGAAGGTAAAGGAGAAGCAGGATCTTCAGAAGGCAGCAGGAGAGAGAGGGAGTGGAAGGTGCCAGACACTTATCAAACAACCAGATCTCGTGAGAACTCTGTGACAAAAACAGCAAAGGGGAAGTCCGCCCCCATGACTCAGTCACCTCCCACCAGGCCATTCCCCCAAAATGTGGGGATTATAATTTGAGATGCAATTTGAGTGGGGACACAGAGCCAATCCAACTCCTGCTCTTCTCTGGTTTCCATTGGCATGGAATATCTCTTTTTTTCCCCCTTTATTCTGAGCGTATGTTGTCTTTATCGGTGAAGCATGTTTCTGGCAAAAGATCATTGGGTCTTGTTTTTTTTATCGACCACTCTGTCTTTTGATTGGAGAATTTAGTCCATTTCCATTCAAGGTTATTATCGATAAGTAAGGACTTACTCCTGCTGTTTTGTTGTTGTTGCTGTCTTCTCTTCCTTCCTTTCTTCTTTCCTGTCTTCCTTTTAGTGAAGGTGATTTCTCTTGTGGTATGATTTAATTTCTTACATTTTATTTTTGTGTGTCTGTTGTATGTTTTTTGATTTGAGGTTATCTGTGTGTCTTACAAATACTGTGTTATAACTCATTGTTTTAAGCTTATAGTAAGTTAATATTGTGTGCATAAACAAACAAGCAAAATGAAAATTAATAAAAACTCTACAGCTTAACTTCATTCCCCGGCTTTTTAACTTATTGTTTTATTCTATTTATATCTTATTCTGTAATTTCATATTGCTACTTCTAATGCCAACCCAGTCCCACAGAGTTTATTCTAACCTTCTCCCTTTTCTTATTTGTAAACTCCTCTCTCTGTCAACAAGAAACTTGGGTGTCATTATCCATAATATATTTATATATTTGCTCAATCCTGGAGTACATATAAATTTTGAAATTACTGGGTAGAATACAATATTTTTGTAGAGCTCTTTTTATCTTTAGACTTCAAGTAAGAGTACTAATAATTCTTTTCTTTTCTTTTCTTTTTCTTTTTCTTTTTTGAAAGTGTCTCACCCTGTTGCCCAGGCTGGAGTGCAGTTGACCAATTGTGGCTCACTGCAGCCCCATCCTCCTGACTCAAGGATCCTCTTCCCTCAGCCTTCTAAGTCACTGGGACCACAGGCATGCACTACGATGCCTGGCTAATTGTCTGGTTTTTGTAGAGATGGGGTCTCACTATGTTACCCAGGCTGGACTCAAACTCCTGGGTTTAAGCAGTCCTGCTGCCCCAACCTCCCAAAGTGCTGGATGTGTTATAGACATGAGCCACTGCACCTGGCTTATCTGGTTTATATTTTTCAAAGTCACTTAATTCCTTCCTCCTCCCCGCTCACACACACACACACAAACACACACACAGAGACATGCCACCTTTAGTATGATTATCTTATTCACTTATTAGTACAGTTAGGTTTCAGGTATTCTTTTTTTTGAATATGTGAAATATTAACATGGAATGTGAGATCATTCTCTGGGATTTAGTGCTTTTTTCCATATTCCTTGTGGTATTTTGAAATTTGGACATGCTTGGTCTATAATTGTGCTGAATGTGTGGGTTTTGTGTAGTTTTATTTGTTCTTGTCATTCTGTTTTATATTTGGAGGATATATAGGTAGATATAATTCATTGGTTGCCAGTTTCTTCTGTTACCCTAAAGTCTCTCTGAATAATTTCTAACTGGAATAAAACTTAGAGTCAAAATTAAAACTCTAGAAGTAACAACAGAAATCTCTTTTCCTTAAGCTGTGAAGATGCTACGTGCTGCATGTTTTGAGGGCCTTCCATGGACTTCACATTAGCCTTCATATGTGTATCATTTCATCTAAACATTGTAATAACCCTGTAACATAGGGAATCTCATCACTCCATTTATCACATAAGGAAATAGGCTCAAAGTGGTTAAGAAATTTGTGTAATACCTCAATGCTAAAATATGGCAGAATTATATATAACTCTGAACTATCCATACTAGTAGCTACCATAAAGGCTCAGTGTTAACTCAGTTTTAGATACATAGAAAGCTGTATGTGTATGTCTGTATATTATGTCATATGTTATGCTATATTATTCTCAAAGTAATCTGATATTGCTCGTTAGGTATTATTACCTTATTTTTACATATGAAAGCACTGAGGCTAAGAAAGGTATTTTTATGTGATTACACAGCTATTAAGTGGCAGGGCCAATATTCAGATCTGAGTCAGAATAATACACTACAGTGAAAAAATTTTCAGCTGTGTAAATTATTCGATTAAAACTTCATCAAATTTAACTCAAACCAAAGTATGGCCTTAGCTTCAATAGCAGCTGTTTAAAATGAAAACACATGGCTGGGTGCAGTGGCTCACGCCTATAATCCCAGTACTTTGGGAGGCTGAGGCAAGCGGATCACCTGAGGTTGGGAGTGTGAGAGCAGCCTGACCAACATGGAGAAACACATCTCCACTAAAAATGCAAAATTAGCCCAGCGTGGTAACAGGTGGCTGTAATCCCAGCTACTCAGGAGGCTGAGGCAGGAGGATCACTTGAACCCGGGAGGCAGAGCTTGCAGTGAGCTGAGATCGTGCCACTGCACTCCAGCCTGGGCAACAAGAGCGAAACTCCATCTCAAAATAAGTAAATAAATAAATAAATAAATAAATAAACAAACAAACAAACAAACAGACACACATATATTTATAGGGGGTCACATGGTACTATATGATTGATTATTTGTCCTAGAGAAAAAATTTATAAGGCAAAATCTTTCTTCTTATTTTAACACAAAATATTTCCCCTTATATGTTTTTAAGTGTTTCATAAAATATATTTATGTAAAAATATGTATTACATATTGAAGTGACAGCAGCACTTATGGAGAGTGATTACAGCATGTTGTATTGTGTAATTTCTATGTTTACAGGTATAGTAAAATAAGTAGGGTGCTGTAAAGCATGGTTCAGAATTGCAGTTGTTGGCCTCTATGTGTTTAGGTATGTTTCCATACTCACAGATGTGTAGAAACTCCTTGGGAGCCTACATTCCTGTTCTTTAATTGGATTTCTCCCCATCCCAAGGGTGCGTTTGCAGTGCCCTAGGAGAGACTTTCTGTGGCAATTGAAAACCATTTATTCTTAAGCAGTTTATAAACAGGCACTCATTTTCCTACTCCTTACCTGGCAGGGGAGATACCATGATCACATTTTGCCTTATATGAGCTGTGCAAGGTCAAGTATTTAGAAAATTGTTGCCAGATCTGCATCTGTTTTTTAGTTCTATAGAAAAGGGAAAATAAGCAGAAAATAGCACCCTTACTTTTAATGTTTAAATTTTAGTTATTTTCCATACTTTGATATTTTCTATTTAATAAAATCCATAAATATCCAGAAATGGACAAAAATAGAATATATTATATTTATATTTTCCTATCTAATAGCAATAATTCAGACTATATTTAATAAAAATAACTAACAGTCATAATATTGTTTATTAAATACTTGCTGTGTGCCAGGCACTGGTCTAAGAACTGCTTGGATTGGTGGGGAATGTTGGTAGTCAACAGCTTATGACTGGTTTTGGTCTTCTCAAAATTCCCTTCCGCAGAGATATTAGTTCAATCCATTAGACACAACAGGCAGTATTGGCCACCTGAAACCTTATCAAAGGAGTGGCTTTAACAGGCAGAGGTCTGGTTAATTCTGTCACCTTTTGATATTTCTGTATATTTGTTGAAGCTGAGGATTTTTGTTCGTTCTGTTTTTTGAAGCCCTGCCTACAACAACATCTCAGTGTGACTTTATTGTGTTCATGAAAGGTACTGCACAGTTGTTTTGCAACTTCAAATCAAGTGTCGTTATATGAGTCTCTTAGGAGCAGGCTAACAGCTTACGAATTCTTACGGAAGATAAGAGTACGGTGGTTACTGTTCTGTGAGTTACCCAGAGTAATAAAATAGTAGTAAAAAACATTTTTAAAAAGAAT
This sequence comes from Rhinopithecus bieti, assembly GCF_001698545.2. Classification (NCBI taxonomy): domain Eukaryota; kingdom Metazoa; phylum Chordata; class Mammalia; order Primates; family Cercopithecidae; genus Rhinopithecus; species Rhinopithecus bieti. Next base: position 958,533 of record NW_016805181.1, on the reverse strand, counting down.
ATGGTGGTTACTGTCACTACTGCCAGGAATAATCCTCATGTTTGTAAATCTTTTCTATTTATAAAGTACTTTTAAGTGTATTAATAACTACATCATATTTGTAAATTTCTAAAGATAAAGTAAGCAACTATCAATACCTATAGGAAGATGCATATTTCAAAAGTACCTTAATTTAAGATATTTGTGTTCACTTCCAGGAGCCATAGAGAAATTTGAGGTTAAGACTGTCTTCTACTGATAATAGGTGACTTAGTTCACTTTTTCAAGGACAGTGACTCTGTCTGATAAGAAGGCTGCAGCTACTTGGCAAATTGACCTACACAGCAAGGGCTAAAGTCACCTGATTCAATGAGGAGAGAAACAGTGCTTTCAGAGACAAAAGGGAAAAGAAATATTCTTATGTTTGAGTCACATTTGAATTTTGTTCTTTAAAATCCTAGAATGTTTTGTCAGTGGTGTCGATATGAAATAATCACTATTATAGGTGTAAACTATTACAGGTGTAAAATAATCACTATTATAGGTGTAAACTGTTGGACATTTTCACCTCCAGGATTTTGTTTGACACTCACTGTGGAAGGGGTGGGGATGTTAAAAGAGGTATATGTTACTTTTTTCTTCACTGGGGAAAAGGACAAAGAAAAAGAAAATGTAGTAAAAAAAAATAGCAATTTATTTTGTTTATTTTCACTAATCTGTGGAAGGCATGCTTAAGAGTCATTTGAAATACCATATTTATTGCACAAGTAAATGAGATTTTAAAAAGAGATGAAAATCAACCTACAATTTTATTTTCCTAAAACAGACATATTTCCCTGTTTTCCTGTCCTGTCCTGTCTAGTCTATAGACATAATTCTTAGTAGACGGAATCAGCAAATAACCAGCTTTTGGCCAGGCACAGTGGCTCATGCTTATAATCCCAGAACTCTGGGAGGCCAAGGCAGGAGGATTACTTGAGCCCAGGAGTTCAAGACCAGCCTGACCTGTATAAGGAGACACCATCTCTACAATAAAAACATAAAGGCCGGGTGTGGCGGCTCACGCCTGTAATCCCAGCACTTTGGGAGGCCAAGGCAGATAGATCATGAGGTCAGGAGTTCAAGACCAGCCTGGCCAAGATGGTGAAATCCCACCACTACTAAAAATACAAAAATTAGCCGGGCATGGTGGTGGGCGCTTGTAATCCCAGCTACTCGGGAGGCTGTGTCAGAGGATTGCTTGAACCCGTGAGGCAGAGCTTGCAGTGAACTGAGATCTCCCCACATGCACTCCAGCCTGGACGACAGAGCAAGATTCCATCTCAAAAATAAATAAATAAATAAGCTGGGCATGGTAGCGTGTGCCTGTGGTCTCAATTACTTAGGAGGCTGAGGCGGGAGGGTCACTTGAGCCCAGGAGGTTTAGGCTGCAGTGAGCCCTGATTCATGCCACAGCACTCCAGCTTGAGTAACGGAGTGAGTGAGACCCTGTCTCGAAAAACAAAAAAAAATCCAGCTTTCTGTTTTTACTATTTGGTACATTATGTGGACGATAATATAAGTAATACCTATCCTTTCTTGTGTGCCTACTATACACCAATCTTTGCCAGCTACTTTATTCCCATTATCTTATTTAATATTCACAATCATCATACAAGTATTTATTATCTCTCTCCTACGGAAGAGGAAAAATCAACCCTCAGAAAGGTCAGTAAAGTCTCCAAAATAAACATTTTTCTGTATTATTTTGAGTTTATCATCACTTTTTGAAAGCCATGTATTAATCAAATTTACCTATTGTTTATAATTCCTGTAGTGAGATATGTTGAAGCATTTGATAACTACCTATAATTTTCACATTAAAATGTATTCTATAGTAATTTCCCATTGTAACTATCTGGAGACTTACGTGAGTTCTCTGTACTCTTCATACTTTTATGAAATGTATTTAGATGCTGGGAACATATATAGTTTATAGGTACTATCCTACTTTCTGCAAAGAGAATTTGATTCTTTTCTAGGTCCACATCCATGGTAAGTCAGGTACCTTATTTTCAAGTATTTTGGAGAATTCAAATTTCCGTAATATTCATACTCATCAGATGTTCTCACAACTTCAGTAAGCCCCTGAGACCCATTTCTTTCACCTTTTGTGATCTGTGATGTTAGGGCAATACTTCCTTCTCTAATTTTTTTCAGATAATTTGTTAGATTTATGACATAGTTGTTTCTTCCACTTAAGGTTAACTTTTCTAACTCTTAATGAGCAATATTAGCTATAGTATGCACATACATTCAGCCAAAGATATCTTTGAGAAAATAAGTAGATAACATTATCATTTGTATTGTACTATTTTGCAAGAAATGTATATTGATCATTTGTTTTGCTCCATATTCCCTGCTGACCACTAGGATTTAATTATAGCTAAAACTCAGAGGAACTGGCGTCAATATTTTCAACGTTTGGATCATACACAGTGTTCCCAAGCGTGTAGTTGTCCTCATGTTCTGGCCCCAATACACTTCATCTACCATTTCAACCACAGTTCACCTTCATGAGCCACAAACTACTACTCAGCATCCCTCTGTTGACTCCCCTCGTCTCTACCCAGTCTTCTCTTTTTTCCCTTACCTCTACATGTCCAAATGTTACTCTTCCCTCAGATCCTTTCTCGTGTGCCACCTTGTCCCCTTCCTGATCTCAGGTTAACTTCTCTCTTCTTATAGCACTATAAACTATATGTCTCTTAAGACCTTTATCAAATTGAATGTGTTACAATAAAAGCCTTCTAACTACCACCTGAGTCAGGTACTCGTATATTCAAGTGGAGATCATAAAATATATATGCATACCTTAAATATTTGTGTGAAACTAAATATATAAATGAGCGTTCATTTGCCAAATATTTACTGTAAAGCTAAGGCCTTTTCTTAAATATCCAAGTTAACTGTGCTTGCAGAGCAACTAAGTAACATTTTCTTCCTATGGGTTTTATGTGACCATCTAAATGAAGAGAATAAAAATGTCTACTTTCTGTATGTTCAATTTTATATGTCTCACAATATAGGAAGACAACTGATTTGCGCAGACTGCCAATGTCCATAATCTACTTCTCATGGAAAAGGACCCTCCCTTTGAATCATATCTGCATTTGCATAATCATATGCAAAACAGTTTGCAGTTCAGCAAAACTAAAAGGGAACATGGAGAGCATTTGACTTTTTGATTCCAGAAGCTGAGTTGAATTGAGAAGGATGTTTGAGATAGGGGTAATTCAATGGTTGTAGTCAGAGGAACACATTAAGTCCTTAATATCAGAGTAGGCCAACATAGGCAAATGGACAAGTTACAGGTTAGGAACATGGTCATGGGAGGAAGTACCATTACAAGGAATAGATTAGGGCAAGATGTTTAGAACTGAAGCTGAGAGTAACAAGAGAGGGCTAGAATTTCCCTTTCCGTGGTGTGTGGCATGAGACAGAGAACTCCTCGTAGGAGTTCTCTGGACTGGAAGACATAACCTTATCATTAGTTGAGGATCATCTCTCTATCTAATTTCTCAGGCTTTGTCTTGCTTAATTCTCACAAATTGAATGGTCATCTTTCCGATCACTGTATCTCTGCTACAAAAAGTAGATTCTCAGTTAGTATTTGTGGAATTGAATGAATATAACCCTGTGAAGTAGATGTTATCAGCACATCTTACAGATAAAGAAACTCAGACCTAGGCTAGGCTGTTTGCACCAGGTTACATAGGTATTATATAAGTGGCAAGGGGTAGGGAGCAGATGAGGGTTGGAATGAAAAACTAGGATTGTATGACTTTTGCTCTGCAAAATATATGTTTATACTTTACTTTGTTACTGAGGAAACCTCTGTACGGTCCTACTTAATAGCCATTAAATTGTGAGGGCTCTTTATACAGCATTGAGACCCGTTTATAACACTGTTGACAGCAATTCAAACTTAATTTGCTTTCTACTCACTCCTAAGATATCATCAAGCTTTCTTATTTTTATCTTTTAAGTTACGGTCAGCGAATGTATCCTTAGCGGTTAGTAGATTTGAAAAAGCCCTATTTTTTGTTTCATTTTGTTTGGTGTTGTATCTTTGTTTTGTTTTTGCTATAATTGATCATTTATAAAGCAATTTTATGGTTTAATAAAGGAAGGATAAGTCACCAAATACAGACTCATCTGTTGAACAGACATGCCAGTTTCCTGTGGTTCTTGTGTATGTTTCTTTCTTTAAATAAACAAACAGAAACCTCCAATTATGAAAACAATGCATGTTAAACCAAGAAAAGTACCAAAAGGCAGACAGAAGTGATCATCACCAACAGATCTGTCATCCAAATGTAAACATTTTATTAAATATATATGTAGCCATTTTTCTGCTGAATGCTTTATATAAATTATGTCACATCACGTACGGGGTTTTTTCCCCTCAAATTGTATCCTCCTTATTCATCTTTATTTTTGCATCATGATTTAGTTTGTTTTCTGCATTTTGTTTGTATAAGCATTTTCCTCTGTGAAGTTTATTCTGATTGCATTCATTTTCATCCTCCTTTTCAAATTTTAGGTTTTTATTGAGATAATTATAGATTCATATCCAGTTGTAAGAAATAATACAGAGAGATTTCTTGTGCACTTTGCCTAGTTTCCCCTAATGGTAACATTTTGCAAAACTACAGTATAATATCCAACCAGGATATTGACATCGATACAATTTGCTGGTTTTATTCAGAATTTTCGAGTTTTACTTGTACTCATTTGTGTGTGTTTGTGTGTATTTAGTGCTATACAGTTTTATACCTGTATAGGTTCATATATCCACCACCACAGTCAAGATGTAGCAAATCCATATGGCTTTGCAGCAACTCAGTTCTTGCCTTCTTGAAGTAAAGAACTCATCCAAAGGGCATACGGCAGAGAGAGCCTGAGGCAAATTTTTGAGCATGAGAGCTTATTAACAAGTTTTAGAGCAAGAATGAAAGGAAGTAAAGTACACTTGGAAGAAGGCCAAGCAGGCAACTCGAGAGATTCAAGTGCCCTGTTTGACCTTTGACTTGGGGATTTACACGTTGGCATGCTTCTGGGGTTTTGTGTCTCCCCTCCTTTGATTTTTCTTTGGCACGAGCTGTCCACATGCTCCATGGCATGCCAGCCTTTAGAAGGGGCTGTGTGCACAGCGTGTTTACTAGAGTTGTACGCATCCTCACTTGAGCCATTCTTTTCTTACCAGTGTAGTGTTCCTAGAGGATGTTCATATACCAGTTAAACTCCACCATTTTGCCTCTTAGTGTGCATGCTTGATTGAGCCCACTCACTCAACTCGTGAGATCCAATCCGGAAGCTAGGGATCACCAGCTTCAGGAGTTTTCTTTTGGGAGACTGCCTTTCCCTGATCTCTGCTGCAACCAGTTATTATTTTAGAGAGACGGTTTAACAACCACTTGACCATCACCCGATGGTCACCTAACGTTCCTGGGGAGCGGTGTCTGTTTCCTCTCCTACTCTGCTCATGTCTGCCTAGCTACCCACTCTAACAAAGATACTGAGTAGTTCCAACAGCCCAAGGATCCCTTTTATAATCACATCCACCCCATTCCTAACCCCTGACAACCATTAATCTTTCCTTCATTTCTAAAATGTCATATCAAAAATTTTACATAAATGGAATCAGACAGTATGCATGTAACCTTTTGTGAATGACTTTGTTTACCCAGCAAGAGAGGTCAGGGTGGAACTCTTCCTTTTTATCAGGGACCCATTCCCAGTAAAACTAACGCAGGTCCTAGCTGAGCCTTAATTCATTCAGAGCATCACTCTTGTGACCTAATCACCTCTTAAATATCTCACCTCTTAATCCTATCACAGTGGCAATTAAATTTCAACATGAATTTTGGAAGGGACATTCAAGCCATAGCAGATTGAATACATGTAAATCATTTATTTTCTTTGGAGCTATTATAAATAATACATGTTTATTTTTGGTTTTCACATATTTATTGTTAGTATATAACAATGTGATTGATTTTTGTACGTTGATCTTGTATCCTGTGACATTCCTGACTCATTTCTTAGTTTTAGGGTTTGTTTTATTGTGTGTGATTTCTTGGAATTTTCTATATAGACAATTAATCTGCAGATAGAGTTTTATTTTTTCTTTCTAATTTATGTGTCTGTTATTTCTTTTTCTTGCATCATTGTAGTGGCTAGATCGTTCAGTATGGTGCTGAACAAGATGGTAGGAGTGGACATCCTATCCTGGACATGTAATATGGAAATCTCACCTCCATATTTGGGTCAGGCCCTTTACCTTCCCCACTTTTAAATATTATCATCTTGAATATCCTATGGTGTACAATTTTTGTTCTGATCATCAAGTATGATTTAGAACATGTACATGGAAAAGAATAGTCTGTTGTATTTACCCTTATTTTTGCCCTTTTAGTTCTTCCTTCTGATACTTCATAGCTCCTTCTTTTATCGTTTTCTGTTTGAAGAACTTTCTTTAGCCAGTATTTAAGATGAGGGCTATTAGTGTGGCAGGTTCTTTTAATTTGTCTTTGTCTGAGAATGTTTTCATTTATTTTTTTTCCTGAAGAATAGCTTTGCCAGATAAAGAATTTGTAGTTAACAGTTCTTTTCTTTCAACATTTGAAAAAAATGGGACACTTCCTTCTGGCCTCCATGGTTTCAGATAATAAATCCATTGTTATTCACATTAATATTCTCCTACAAGTAATGTTGTTCTATCTGCTTTCAAAATTTTTCCTTTTCTACCTGCTTTTCAAGTTTCAAATTATGGTGTAACTTGACATGAATTTCTTTGTGTTTGTCCTATTTGGGAATAATTTAGCTTCTTGAATCTGTAGGTTTGTGTCTTCTATCAAATTTTGGAAGTTTTTAGATATGTCTTATCATGTCTTTTAGCTTCACCCTCTTTCTCCTTTTCTTCTGGGATTCTAAGTGCAAATGAGCCTATTTGAGCTCTGTTCTGTTTCTAGCTCCAGAATTGCGAAATACTAGGTCTGGGTGGGCTTCTTATTTTTTATTTATTTATTCATTTGTTTGTTTTGGCTGGGGAGACAGAAGACGTCCGAATACCATGTTCTTCAGGCTTGCAACTCCAGGCTAGTGTACTTTCTTTTAACCACTCCTCAGAATTTTCCCTTCAGTGTCTCTTATGACTCCTACAGTTTATAGTTGTGCTTTGCAGAGGAGCAGAGAGAAATGGATAAGCCATGTTGTTCAGACTGGGAGCCCTTGACATATGTTTACCTTTAATTTTTCTTTACACAAAATTCATTTTGAATTTTTGAATTTGTGGACACAAATCTTAGATTCGCACTTGTTATATATTAAAGTATATCATGATTATCCAACCAAGTATATTCTTTATTATGTTTTAAAATATATGCTCAAGTCTATTTTAGGCCCATTGTCTTCTCAAAATTCAAAATTCACCAGAATTTATTTCCTAAAGTCTTAAAGGACGTAATAAAGAAGATAATATTAACATTTGTTTTTTAAATATTTTAATATGTGGGCACAATCTTAGATTAGCACTTGTTATATTTTAAGGTATATACCAATTATCAAACCAAGTATATTCTTTATCATGTTTTTAAAATAAGTGCTGAAGTCCATTTTTAGGCCAATTTTCTTCTCTCGTAGAAGGTAAAACTTGCAGCTACAGTGGTAGCAAATTTAAAATTGCTTTCTTAAGAGCTGAGTAGCTTGACTTGAAATGCTTTTTGATATGATGGAGTATGTAAGCATGCACACACACAATGGATAATTATGTAAGTTACTGTATTTTCACATTTTAGTTAAAATGTGGGGTTAAGGCTCTGAAAAGTAAGTTACTAAAAATTGAAATGATTAATGGACATTAGAAGAAAACATTTTCTGACAAAGACATACTCTTAAAAAGACCGTGTACATGTGAGAAAGGTGCTATACAAAAAAATTTATCAAATGCATTTCAAACATGGAAACTATTATTTGCACACTATTATAGAAACAAATATTAAGGTTTAACTTATAGTTTCTGTTCTCTTTTCTTCCCTGATGATACAGTTTATTTCCTCAAAATGTAGATTACAGTTTCTGAAAAGGAATAAATTTAGACAGTATTGAAAACATGATTCTTTTATTGTTAATCTCTTCCTTTTCATGTAGCGCATCACATACAGAAAATAAACCATATAAAGTGTGTATTTCATAAAAAGGAGAAACTACTTGTTATTAGTTATACTGCATTTAATTATAGTAGTTGGAATACTGACACTGCTAGGAACATTGGAAACATTTCATACAATGGATTTTAAATACTTCTTAAGCACAAACCTTTCCTCTCATGTAGACACTGAGATTATCCTGCAGGAAGAAAAGGCTATCAAAACTTATGAGATTTCAACATTTTTGGAACCCGTTCTTCAGATAGGATGCTCAGACAGAGGGACTTTAGTGAAATCACTTAACAGTCACAAAGTATCATTTATATAGATGTGATGTTAACAAACCTGCCATCTTTTGTCCTGTTTTTTAATTTAATAGTTTTCTTTTGGCAATATTATTTTCTTTTTAAATCTTACATTAACCCTAATAATGAAACCAGCCACAAATTTATGGCAACTCCATTTGTTTTTAATATAATTTATACTAAATTATTTTATAAGTGACAAATTGTCTTCATTCACTCCATTCATATGTATGTCCATTCACTAGTTGATTCACTCAATAAGTACTTACTGTGCATATACTCTATAGCAGGTATTATTTAAGGAGTTGGGATAGACCAGTGAAAAACAACAAAAAAAGCTTCTTCTTTCAAGGAGCTGACATTTCTTATGGAAGAAGAAAGGCAATAAGTAAATATATAGCATGTCACATAGTTGTGAGTGCTAAGAAGAAAAATGAAACAGAGTGAAGGAGATGGACAGGTATGCAGCAATGCTCCTGTAGGTAAGGCAGTTAAACAAGGCCTTGACTGACAGGTGACATTTGAGAAACTTGAAAAGAGGGAGTGAGTCACTCAGATATCTGGCAGAAGAGGATATCTGGCAGAAGAGGGTATCTGGCAGAGGAAACAGATCAGAGTGCCTGAGATGGGAGTGTGCATGATTTTATGTATGCAAGGAACCTCAAAGAGACCCTGAGGCTGGAGACAGGTTGAAGGTGGTGAGGTTGGAGAGTTGCAGATGGATGGATGTCTTGGGTTTTTGTTTTTGGTTTTTTAAGTTTCTTTATAAATAGGCAAGGCAGCATTGCCAAACTCCCAACTCGAGGTCCAACCCTATTATCAAAAGCTTATCTAGCTTATTGAATCCTCTAGTTTCAGAACATCCTGATCTGATTATAGTTATATTTGGGCTCTGTCACTTGCTAGTCGTGCCACCAGGATAGTTGGCCTATTTCCTCATCTGTAAAGTGAGATTGCTAATACTTGTGCTGTCCTCCACACAAAACTGCTGTAAGGGTAAACTGACTGACTGTATTATGAAATTATTTCAAAAAAACTATAAAATGGCTGTGGGCTATTCTTCCATAGAAAAATGACATGGGCTTTTAAGGCAGGTTTTGAAGGATCTGATGGATCATTGTGTGAACAAGGCTTCCCATAGCAATTAGAGATAATTTCATAGTACACAGCAACTTTTGTAAAATGCAGAATTCATGGCGTGACTTTGTCAGATGGCTTCTTGGGATCAGAGCCAGAATGACCATTAAAGTAAATGTTTTGGAAATATGCGTTAGTGCAGACAATTTAGCATATATATACAGGTAACCATTCCTTCTCATTATCCTTTCAATGTATCATCATCTGAATGTCTGTGTACCCAAATCATTATGAACTCATCATCATGAATGTCTGTGTACCTAAATATAAATAATCTATGCTGAGGCTAGAAAATGAGAGAACCAGACTTTGGCTTATTTTATGCTTAAAACTGTTTTAACCTAAAATAGCGTACATTTTCAACCACAGAGATATTGGAGATGTGATTTGTTTTAGGACTGCCTCAATGTAAAAGAAAACCATTTAGTTATTCAGTGAAAGGAAAAATGGGTGTTTTGTATTTGGCAGAGACTACTTTTGCATTAGAAATGGAGGTATAAATAAAGGATATTTTATTCTATTTTGATTTATAGCAAAAAAGTTCAATGACAGATACGCTTTAGTAAAATCTTTCATTTCAAATTAGAGACATTTTCTAGACAACATGAAAATTAGGATTTTATTGCTAATGAAAATTAGGATTTCATTTGGGATAACTTAAACTTTAAAAAATTCACCTAATGTTGAGGATGGTGAAATATTACAATTTCAAATAAAGCAATTCAGTCTCTTAACATATGTTAAATGCCAACAAGCCAGTTCTGTGGAAGTCTGGTTGTTTGAATTTATTTTGTAAACAAGTTAATTAGAACCTTCCTCTGATTGTAGTGCTAAACAATTTCTAACATAATTATCTGAAATTGAGTAAGGCTTAGAGCTTTTGAGATGGTTGTTTTTCTGATGTTGTTGAATCTTAACACATTGTAAAAAATTTTCAAAAAAAGTTTAATTAAAATAAAGTAGAATTCCTCTATAAACCAATTCAGTAGCCTTTGCCACCAGCTTTAAGTGTGTATTTCTTCTTCCAGGTGGACATAGCTGACATTGAGAATGAAGAGAACCGCTACCGTCTATTCATGGAACTCCTGGAATCTAGTCACCATGAGGCTGAATTTCAGCACTTGGTTTTACTTTTGCAAGCTTGGCCACCTATGAAAAGTGAATATGTGTAAGTATTAACATAAAATTAGCCTAATTAGAGTTCTTTTGTTTGGACTTTAGCCCTAAAAATGTCGTACCTTCAAAAGAGCCAATGAAATAATAATTATATGTGTGTGCGTAGTCAGTATTTGCCTTTAGAGGAATTTAAAATTGTTTTTGAAATATCACAATGTCTTTCCGTTTCTCCTTGCCCCTAAACCCTAATATTTTATTCAAAAGTAGCAGACAGTGCTTGATAATATCTGATTTATGAGGTCAACAAAAACAATGTAGTTTCAGTATTTTCACCAGGAAATTTCTTGACTGTCTTCACACAGCTTACAGTGCCAGCTTGAGAATCCAAAAGGAATAAATGAATAATTCCTACTTATTGAGAACACAATGTTATGTGCAATTTACATATATTATCAGTCACTCACACAACACACCTACAAGGGAAGGTGATGTTATCTGATTTTATACATGAAGGAAATTGAGGCTTAGAAGTTAAACAACTTCAGGCTTCACATGGCTAATAAGTGGAGGAGACAGAATTCTAACCAACTGCTGGCTACCTTCACAGCCCGTGTTGTTTCCTCTGTCACGCTGAGTTGCAGCTGCCATCCATACCTGCATGGAGTACTTATTCAGTCCTTGTGGTATTAGCCACGGAATGTACCCCTTTCCTTTGGAAGAAGTGGCCAGATTTCCTCTGAGTGCATGGGCTGGCTCTCATGAGCTGTGGCTTCTCATTGGCAAATGGTATGAGCACCAATGCCCTTGCCGCAAGCGCCTGTTTGGCCCAGGACTGATCTTGCTCTCCCCACGCTCAGCTGACATACTCTCCCCCAGGCCAGTGAACATCTCCACGTGTGAGGTTAAAGAAGGATGCTTTTCTGAAAATGAAGTCCTATAACCTGTGAGCAGTTAGGACTGCCAGCAAATATCTGGAAAAGGTTCCACGAGACTGTTAGGAATTTCCAAAGCAAACCAAGGAGAATGGTGCTTTCATTTTGTGGTATTTTTTTAACCTAGTGTTTTCAGCAAAAAAAGAAATGTTTCTTAGATCTCTTACCTTTGTGGCAGCGATGACATACTGACTTGTTTTTAAGAACAGGTTCTTACCTTCACTGTTTGAAATCCACAGTGCAGGCTCTCACATCATAACACCGTTAGTTCACAGTGCACTTGTGTTAGCCACCAGTGGTCTTCGTGTGCGTGCCTTCAGAGCTCGGGGTGCTTGTTCAGAGCAGGGTCCTGGGTCCTGTGCTCAACTTGCGGAGTCCAGCTCTCCGTACTGGGACCTGGGAATCTGTTCTGAACAAACTCCTGGGTGAGACTTATGTGACACAGGTGTGGAGCCCACTGATGAGATTGCCACTAATGCCATACTTTTATAAGGAAATGAATTATTAGAATCGAATTGTAGACTTCGTCATACCCTCATTTCCCAATTCAAAATATGACGCCTCTGGGAGATTAACTTTAGTTTACAGTTTCTTTTACTTTTAGAACACTGACCATTTAAAATCATTCATTTATTCACAAGAATCAAAATCAGCTTGACTTAAAACATTTATTGCATTTAAAACATTTAGTGCGTTTGTAAACCAAAAGTCTTAACTTTTAAAGTTATATTCTTTTGTAGCCACATATGAAATGGAATTTGTAAATTGCTAACCTGAGTTTTATAAAACTGCTTTATTAAATCATTAGAATCAGAACAAAGCGTTTCCCAGTCTGCTTACCCCCTCCCCTCCTATCATTCATGTCTCCTCTGCCTAAGAGATAACAAGGGCATAAGTCAAATATTCTGGAGAATGTGTGATGGGATGCTTTACAAACAGGTTCTCAGAAGTACTTTTGAATATTTTTTTTCTTTTAGACAATCCAATTGAATAAATAAATCACCAAAAAAGGAGTCGGGTGGAAGAGAGGGAGGATAGTATGACAATGATGGCATGTTGCCCATCAACACAAAAAGGTTACAACTTAAGAAATTCGTTTGATCCACATGACTGTAATTTACTAGTACCAACTTTGGTTTTTTAGCTTTAGTTCCTTGTAGGAAAATGCATGGAAAAATACTAGGTTTGTACTTAAGGAAGATTCATTGTTTTCATCCAGTGTATCACTGCTGGCTGGTGAAAAACATATCTTGATAATTTGTTACCAAAGCCTTGTTGCCCATTGGTTCACCATGCTGGGCAAGCAGCATCTCTTCTACAATGAGAAAAACTGTAGAGAAGAACCCAGGAGAGCTGAGTTCAGACTTTGCAAGAGGAGAAAAGAGGGGAAGTCCTTGAGTGTAGGAAGACTCCTCAGCACACCAGACACTCTCACAGAACTGTGTGTACCTTGAAGTAAGCAGCGTTCTTTGTTCTCACAGATTTTCAGTTTGAGCTGAGACACAAAGGCTTTGCCAAGGGCTCGTCCCCTTGTTACTGTTGCACTTGAAATTCTTTTCAGGGCCTGAGGAATAAAATTCTTTCAAGGGCAAGGCCATCCCTGGTTGTTCAATGTCTAGAATGTAGTGCTGTGCTAATAAACCAACAGACTCTTCATAAATAGTAATTTTTTCTTAATGTAACTAAATCAGTACCCTGCTCCTGGGGCCATGAAATGAATTTACCATTAACTTGTCAATGGAAATGTAAATTGTGATGTTTCTATGAAACACAGGGTAGTGTCAGTCAAGACAAGGGAAAGACAAGGCAAACTTTTGTATGCTTTCATGTTTCCAATACAAGGAAACAATGTGAAGCCCAAAGATGGTCTTCCTACTGCTTGTCTGTGGCTTCCTGAACCTATGCTCCCCAGGTGACCTCTGCTATGCAGTACCCTGATTGTAACTTAGTCCTGCCCTGACCCCATTACAATAACAATAACAATGATAATAATAATAATATCAGCAAGAGGCAGTATTTATGTAGTAAATAGTAATGTGTGCTTGCTATTAACACTGATTCTTCACAGCTACATAGATCATTCATTAAAGCAACTCTTCAAGGAAAAAAAGACATTAAATAGCTTTTCACAATGAAAAAACTGAGGCCCAGAAGGGTGTGGCTTCCCCAGAACCATACAATTAGGCAAAAGTATTAAATAACTTCTCTGAGGATCCAAGTAGCCAGAATCTGAGCCCGAGTCTGTCAGGCTTCACAAAGCCTGTGCTGTTTCAATGCCACTTACTACCTCTGTGTTGCTGGGCTGCTTGGTGATACCACAGGAAGCTGCTTTTTCTCCTTAAGGTGTTATCTTTTCTACAAGGTTGACTTGAAGCAGAGTGTAACCTAGATTCTGATTGTAATTTACCATAAGCATTTCACTTGTTTTAAAATTTATCACAATTATGATAGCTTTAGTCATTTCCAATGCCTTGTATTTTTCTCCATAAACACCAGCATAACCAATAATCCATGGGTGAGACTAGCTACAGTGATGCTTACCAGATGTACGATGGAGAACAAGGAAGAATTGGGGAATGAAGTTTTGAAAATGTGTCGCTCTTTGTATAACACCAAGCAGATGCTGCCGGTAGAGGTGAGTGGATATTTTGAGTGCTTTCCTAAGGAGTAGCCCTTTGCTTATCAGAACTCTTTATTATAAGCAATCCCAGTGACTGGACTTGAGGAACATTTCGCTTAAGTAATTACTGCTAAAGGCCATAATTTCTGATGGATCAGATGAAGAAAAGCAATGCTGAAAGGATCCTCTGAGGCTGCTGTCTTTTTGTGGGAGCCAGCGTTTTCTGTACAAGCCCCAGAGTATAACCCAGTTTTCGGTTTCTTCTAGACACCCTTTTTTGTCAAACGGAAGTTTCTGTTCCAAGTGGCCATAGTAGCTCGTGCATTATCTGTCTGAACTAGGCCAGCTGGCATAGTAGTAGTAAACTTTAGCACTCTTCTCAGTAGGTAACCAACCACTTTGAATTTTACGTTCTTTTTAACATCATTGTAACAAGATTGCATAACCACAATTTTTTCTCTGCAAAGTATGGTCAAAACTCAGGCACCTCCTTTTTGACCTTTGTTCTCTTGTTTGATCCCATGGTTTGACCATCACAGAGACATTTTATATATATATACACACACACACATATATACACACACACAGAGAAACACATATGTGTATATATATATACACACACACAGAGACATATATATGTATAGATGTGTGTGTGTATATATATATATGTGTATGTATGGAGAGAAAGAGGGAGAATGTTCTAAAGTAAGCACATACTAATTTCTGCTCACTGCTATGGATCCCACCTCAGCAGTATATTATTTGAATAATTTACCTGTCTTAAATTTAAGCATTTGGATAATGGCATTAAATTGATTTTGCATTCCTACTCTGTAGGAGATAAACTTGAAAATAAATTTGTAAATATGATCCTTTGAATCCTTATTGTAATCGCTCAAGGAAAATATTCTCGTGAATGCACATTTAATGAATTGTTTTCTGAATGAGGGCTTGGAGTTTTTTTATTGAATTTTAAAATATTTTATCCATTTAAAGAAGTCTTCCAACTAACAGAATGACACAATTATTCTACAAAATAAAGTACCAACACTGAAAATTACCTCCCCTTACTCTAGTGAAGTGTGATTTGGGCTGTGGACCAAGGTCTGCTTGTATCAGCCACTTATGAACCTGTGACCTGCTCTGCTATACTGTGGGTACCTGGAGAGGGGAACCATGGCTATATCATGTCTGTGTCACCCAGGGCCGGGTCCAGCCCATTGCATAGTGTGGGGACTCGGTGCACTTCATTATCCCCACCAAAGTAAGCAACATGTAAATAACATGAGATTCGCCTTCACTTGAATATAAGCTAAGATCAAGCATTATTAGATCGGGACCAAAGACCAGCAGTGTTCTATTGTCAGTTCTGTCGAATCTAGGTTAGGAAAGCATTGTTTAAGGTCTCCTGTTACTGCCTAACAGGCAGGTAGTAATGGTGATAACTAACATTTGCTAACATTCTTGGGCTTTCATCTATATTGCCTGCTTTAACCTTCAGCACCTTCTGTAAGGAGATTCACTTATCTCCACTTGACAGCTGATGGATTGGAGGGTTTGAGGTCAAGGGTCTTGCTCCTGCTTCTTCAGGCAGTGAATGGTGGGTCCGATCTTTAAATCAAGTCTCTGTGCTTGAAAGCTTGAAAAAGGAATTCTTCCAGAAAAGCCATTCCTACTACATTTGGGAGATATATGAATTTTGAATGTCTCTTATGCAATCATATAAGTGATACTGTCAGTTTTCCCTTTTCAATACTTCCTTCAAGAATGGCCTATAGAATTTAGCATCTAGATGATCAGTGTTTAAAATATAAGGTTGTTAGAATCTCTGTCATTGTCTAAAGAAGTTTATTTGTTCTTTAAAATACCCTTATTGGTTTGGTTTTACTATAACTTTTGCAAGGCAAGGAATGTAAGTTGGCCATGACATGGCCACTGCATGCTTAACCCTGACATCATCTCACCAGCTGGCTAATCAAGGCTCAGTAACAGTTATATATGTCAGCTTTCCCCAAACCCTAGGCTGAGGACCAGTATCAGTCCATGGCCTCTTAGGTACCAGACCGCACTGCAGGAGGTGAGTGGCTGGCGATGAGCGAAGCTTCATCTGTATTTACAGTTGCTCCCATCACTTACTACCGTCTCAGTTCCACCTCTGGTCATATCAGTGGTGGCACACGATTCTCATAGGAACACAAGCCATATTGTGAACCGCACATGCAAGGGATCTGGGTTGTGCACTCCTTATTCCTTATGATGATCCGTCACTGTCTCCCATCAGCCCTCAATGGGACCATCTAGTTGCAGGAAAATAAGCTCAGGGCTCCCATTGATTCTACATTATGGTGAGTTGTATAATTATTTCATTAGATATTACAGTGTAATACTAATAGGAATAAAGTGCACAATAAATGTAATGTGCTTGAATCATCCCCAAACCAACCCCTCCCCAAGTCCATGGAATGATTTTCCCCCACAAAACCAGTCCCTGGAGCCAAAAGGCCTATAGGGACCACTTGATGTGTATTATCTTTTAGCCGCCTGGGAATAGGTCCTAGACATATCTGTGTCCGTAGCAGTAATATTCTCGTCAGCACTCCATTTACATTTTACATACATAGAAGAAAAGCGTGTTATTTTTAATGATGAATGTATAAGAAGCTGTGCTTTCTGTTTCCTATCGGAAAATGACTTGTTGGTTAAATGAAAAGTTCTGATTTAGCTGTGATGATTCAACTCCCTAATAAGTGTCTACAGCCAGAGGGAGGTACTTTGACAAAGAGAGTAATACATTAAGTTTATTTGCAGGGGTCTCATTTGATCTCAGAATCATCTTAAAAACATAAGTGTTTTTAAGAAGTCAGAAAAGATAGCGCAGCACCTAAAGCACACATCTATTAGAGTACTCCTCACACACACCATGGGAAGGGATTTACTGCCTCTGTTCTTTATTAGGACTGAGAGCACCTTAAGGGCAGGGAACATCATATGTAATAGAACAGAAGGAGCTCTAGTAATGCTTGAAGCTGTACTGTTTCTCTTCCAGACTGGGCCACATCTATGTGAACATGAGAAAAGCACCAAACTCTCTGGATCTTTGTTTTCTGGGCTGTGAAAGAAGAGGTTAAGCTGGATGAGAAAATGCTAGTTCTGTCTATTCTCTAAGGAGAATGAGCTGAGGCTGTATGTGTACTGCTTCATCCATAGTACAGAATTCACTACCTTTCATAAATTTGTAACTCTCTCAGGATGAGAGAGGAGGTACTGGGTTAAACTCCATTGCAAAGTAGGTCATTATCATGTCTCTTTAATTTGATGAAACAAAAGATAATTGTTCAAGGAGTTCTGTTGTCACAGTGACTTTCCTTCATTTTGCTTAAGCTGACTCAGTTTCTGTCTCTCAATTGGACACATTTATAGGTTTTTTTCCCTGAGGCTGCTGTGATTAGAGGCTATTTGCAAATGGTATGTACTGTTTTTACTGATGGCTAAATATGCTCAAATGTAAATTAAAAGTGTTACAGAGGAAGGAACATTTCTATTAAAAAGTGGCAGTATCTTGTTAAGTTTATTTTACTACATTTGGAAGTTGAAGAGTTTAATTTCAGAGTTCCACAATGTTTTATATCACTGTGGTGGTACAATTATCTGTTACTTATGACTTTTTTTCCTAAATTCAATACCTTTGGTTGTCCTACTCCATGATTTAGGAAATGCATGTGCCTAATTGTTTATATCAGAGTACTTAAGAGTACTCACCATTTTCTTCATTTCCATTTCCCGTTTTTCACTAAGCTGCTATACTTACAGAATTTAAAAAAAAATTCATGACTCCTTAGAATGCCTTCGTGACTCTTGCTGTTGCTCCTGGGACTTGCTTACTTAGGGCCATGATGGTTTTCCTGATGAAAAATATTACCAGCAGGATGAGTGACTTTCTCACAGGTCCTGTGTCCCACAGTCTCAAAAGTTCTGTATCCTTCTAATCAGCTTGTATCCATGGCAGTATATAAAGCACTCTCAAGAGTCAGGGATAGGTAGAATAAGAAATTGGCATAAAGCAGTTTGTTGGCATTTATAGATTTAAAATTCCAAGGTCCAGCTATTTGTGACGGACCCTGAAGGTCCATGATTTCGCTGAGACACAACATGAGTTAGTCACCAATGCTCTGGGTCTGTTGCACGGGATTAAGTTACCCAGCTGGTGAGAGAGCCTTAGTAATTCCCAGCTTCTAAATCTCAATGTGATTGTTCTCTATCAGGGTTGAGCCACTTTTGCTAATGTCAAGAGCTTGATTTTTAGAATCAGACAAGTTATGCAATAGCATTCAAGTTATTTAACCATTTTACCTCTGCTTTCCCCATCTGATTAGTAGGGCTGAGATCACACCTTTGTCAAAGGATTTGAGGAGAAATTAAATGAGATGATGCATATTAAAACAAAGTATGTAACAAACACTTGATGTTCAGCTCAGAGCAGCTGCCTTGCTGGTAGAGATCACAGTCCAAGAGGCACGGTTAGTGCCCTGGAGGTTGAGCAGCAGGCCCAGCACAACCTGAGAGGCTCTGGAGAACGCAAAACCAAAGCCCAGGTACAGTGCCTGGTGGCCAGCGTGGAGGCCCAGCTGGCCAAGATCGTGATCAACCTGGGGCTGCAAAACCAGCAGTGCCAGGGGCTTCTGGATGTCCAGGCAACAGCAGTGGGAGCTCAGCCCATTCTAGGCCTGCTGGAGGGCAAGGACCACAAGCTGCGTTGCAGCCCCCGTGCAATGCCCGGGGCTTGTGATAAGCCCCTCGGTCTCTGCATCACCAATCCCTGCACACCTTGTGCCCCTAGTTCCTGCTGTAGGCCCTGCAGCACCTTTCAATGCTAGATACTCCAGGGACAGTGGGAGAGTTGTGTAAGGACAGAAGGTATATTGGCGAATTGGTCCTGCTTCTCTCATGACTGTCAGGCCATGGGAACAGTGCCCCAGCGCATCTTCGTAAACCATAGTCCACAGGGAGAACAAACACCCGGGTTTGTGGCCTGGCTCTAAGCCTGGGCCCACCTAATCCTCTCCATCCAAGGACTCTCTTGTTCTCTGTCCTCATGGTCTGACAGGTTTGAACTGCAAAGGCCTGTCAAATGCGGTATTTTGTGGTTTTTCTCTGCTGCTTTGACCTTTCTTGCAATTCCCCAAATCCCTTTGTAAATCTCTTAATAAACGTTCTTTTGCAACATGGGGAAAATAGCGAACAAACATAGTAGAGGATTTAGCACTTAAAGGTAGAGTAAGTATTTGGCCAATAACTGGTAGCTAAGAGATGAAAAGTAGTCAGTGGCTCACCTAAAGTGGGTTCCTCCATTCTTGGATGTCCTTGCCTCGCTATGTGCCATCTATCCTTTATGCTTGCTCAGAGGGGCACACAGGTTATTCCATAAAATTTGTCCTGAAAGCCAAGGTCAGCCAAATTTTATGCTATGTCTAAATATCGTAAGTCATTGAGAAATACTTGTTTACTCATCACTGATAACTTATTGAGTGAGCAAATGTTTGTTCAGAGAGGGAATTATATACAAGAAGTTTTAGGTATGGCATGTGCCAAGCAAGTTTAGAATACAGAGAAGGAACAATATTCTTGCCTGCAAGCAAGGCAGGTCGACCAATGAATGACTGTCATAATACAAGATAAAAGATAAGGTGGGAAATATTTAGACAGTACATTTAGCACATTGAGTGCTAACCTGGGACATTCAAGGGTGCTTTTGCAGAGGAAGTACAGTTTTTCTGTGCATTTTAAAACTGAGACTTAAAGAGCAAGTAGATGGTTAATCAGACAGAGAAAAAAGCAAAGGGGTTACACTATGTGTAAACACCTGGAGGTGTGAGAGAGTCCAGCGCCCAGCAGCCACCCTGCCTAATATGGTAGCCACTGCCCCCATGTGGCTTATCAAAACCTTTAAGTAAAATTTAAAATGCAGTTCCTCGGTTGCACTAGCCCCCCTCAAATGTAGCTTTTGCCTGGTGGCTACGGTATTGAACAGTGCAGATACAGAATATGTGGGTTGTGTCAGAAGGGGCCCCGCACAGCACTTGGTGTGGCATGCACGGGTGGGGAGTGCTGCCATGACCGAGAGGAGGAGGAGGCGGCCCCAGGATGCGGCCAGCCAGGCTGGAGTGCCATGCTCAGGAGCTTGTTTCATGCTCCCAGATACTCTTCTGCAGGTTTCGGCATCCCGGATGAAAAGTCTGCCTGTTTCTTTGCCCCAGATGCTTGGTGAGACTGCTCTGTGTCACATGTTCTTGAAGGCACACACCATACTTTTTTGCATTAGAATTCCCAATGTGTGAAGAATGTGTTTTACAAACTGCCACCCTGCTGGTATTGATCATTGCCACACAGGTTTGTGTAGCACAGCCTTCTACTCTGAAATGTGAGGGCCTTGCCGATGTCAAGAAGAGACGTGCTGGGTGAAAGCGAAAACTAAAATGAGCAGAATTCCAAAGAGAACTTGATCCTGAGCTTTAAATGGGAGCTTACTTGTGCCATTCTTATTTTATCGATGCTCTATAATAATGTAAAGCAACTTTGAAAATAGAGTAAATTTGAGTTTTTCTTCTCTGATCTGCTGTCTGAATGGCACAAGAGAAAAATCAATCCCGTGAATGCCAATGATTGTCAGTTCTTTAGAGCAACCCTTGCTTTAGTGTAGTGGAGTCACTCATTGTCTGGTTTTTGGTCCAAAGTGTTCTCTTCTTTGTGTTACAGCTAAAGTCAGGACCCAAATGGCAACACAGCTCATCAGGGCAAAACAGTTTGCAAATCTTATTCTTATTGTTTTATGCTTTTGTTGTAAAGGATTATCATTTGCTATCTTATATGAAAGCCTGCTGTGTGACCACAGGTTCAGTTAGTAAAATAAAGGGCTGAGAATAAAATTCAGATATGCCTGTGGAGATCCAAACACATTTTCATTTTTCTGCAACACAGTTTTCATGAAGATAGACTGTCTTAAATATATTAAGGAGTCAATTAATTTTGACGTTAAAATGATAGACACATTTTAAAATATTTTATTTGCAGATTTCCTTTGTTTCAGTGAATGACAACTAGAGGTTGTTAACAAGATTAACAATTGATAATTCTTTTTATTATTATTAAGCCTCCACTATATGCTGAGCATTGTATGCTGTATTCATCAACACAAACTCTCTCTCTCTGTCACACACACACACACACACACACACACACACACACACAACACAAAACCTGCAAAGGAGCTATAAATACATACATTTTACTTATGAGGAAACTAGGGCTGTGAGAGTTTAGGAAAATAAATTATACCACTGTATCTGTACAAGGAGTATTACAAAGCCATTAAAAAGCAGTATCGTAGATGAATATCTGATAGCTTGGAAATCGGTACACAGTTTACTGTGAACCAAGTCAAGTGGGTGCCAACTCCCATATTCAGTATATTCCGTGTGGTCCCATGTGTGGCTTTAAACACACACACACACACGCTACCATAGAAAAAGGGGTGGAATGATCCAGCCAGAACCGCGCTGGTGAGAAGTGCGTCCTGGAGCTCACCCCTGCTCTGTGCTTTCAGGCTGTGAAGGAGCTTTGTCTGCTGCTGCTCAACCAGTCCCTCCTGCTTCCATCTCTGAAACTTCTCCTCGAGAGCCGAGATGAGCATCTGTGCGAGATGGCACTGGAGCAAATCACGGCAGTCACTACGGTATGCCCAGTTGAATTTACTTTCTTTTTTCTTTTTTTTAATGTTTCAAAGGAATGAATTAGCACTTTCATTCCCATAAATAACACCATGGTTAATTGAAGACTACTATATCTACAGTCTTCTCTGACCACAATAGCTGTTCCAGTTTTGTCCCAGCAGTGTATGATTATTTTACAAACATTTACTAAGCTCTTCCCATGAACCAGATTCAGTGTTTTGGTGTCCAGAATACAAATCCAAATAAGACAGTTTTCTAGAGAAGCAGGATGTTAGTCTCCTTAAGAAGATCAAAGCAGCCATGAACTAGCAGTCCTCTAGCTACTTGAAATTTGGGTCTAGGGAACTCCCATCATTGTACAGGTTTTCCATCTGTGGATGTGTGTGTTAGGTTATCCACTAATTAAAGGTAAGACAGTGGTTTTAAGTAGTGGATACTGGCACCATCTGAAATCTCAAACTCTGATTTCCTCTGGCAACCTTCTTGTCTTGAAGCCTAATGTACTGGCGTCAGGTTGAGATTTCTCCCTCAAGGCCTGTTGCCTTGTTATTATGATTAGAAAGAAACTTTCTCTTCTCATTTAAAATTTTTCACTTTAGGATTAGATAGCTTAGGGTTGTGTTTTAATGAACTCATACTGTATGATCCTTACTGAAGCCCTTTTGTGTGGAGATCATTCTTTCATTTGAAGTGTGTGTGTGTCTGAGTATCTACACTATACACATACACATATGTTCACACATATGTCATTTTACATTGTATATATACATATGTATGTATGTAACAAAATGTGGCAAACAAAAATGTGTCAGGATATCTTCTAGGGACCAGAGAAGGAAGGCGAATCTAGAGCAGAGATACATGCTTGCTACTCAAGACAGTGAAGAGGTTGATGAAAAGACATCACTGATACAAAGTTTTCTTAATGACAAAGGATACAGAAAATTATGTAAATAGTTACAGAAAGCAGAATATAATTGTAGTTGGAAATAATCATTATGAATACAATGAGAAAATCAAATGCCTTTATTCATTTAGATGTGTTTTTAAAATAATGTAAAAGCTCCCACAAGGGTTTTGTGAATACCCTACCTTATCACCAATAATTAATCAAAACAGAGGCCTCTTTGGGACCTTGACTGAAGCAGGGAATCAAGAGGACTTGTCTTTCGGTAGCCCTCCCACCTATCTATGCTAAAATGAAAGTTGTATAACTTTGAGAATTTATATGAAACAGAATTATAATGAGGTTTTTTTCTTAGCCAGTTTTTTCTTATAAATTCAAGAAATTGGGAAGAAGAGAAAAAACTTCTGCATATTCTCAGTGCATTTTTTTCCCTCCCCACCCTCATACACTGTGTTAGGCATTCTCACAAAAATTTGCCATGGGCCTCTTTGAGAATAAAACAGTGATGTATTATACATTGCCATTCCATATTCATCGTACATGGAGCTCTCTTGATGTAGTCCCGGATTCCATGGGCAGAGTGTATTGGTTTTCATTTTAAAGATTCTTTATCTCAAATGCTTCTGTCAGAACTGCAACTAGCACAGGCGGCCCCTAACTGCTACCTAATCTTACTACCCACACAACAGCACTTCCTCCCACATACCTACACAGTAACTATCAAAATAAGAAACTAAATGGTAACACTGCAGTGCCCCAGTCCCTTTAATATGGCACTGATTTACTTCCGTAACACTTTGATCTGCACATTAGATGTGCTGCATGGTGCTAAGCCTGTGGTTTTGAAACTGCTCTGCAGACTGTGAGTAGTTTGCCTGTGGTTGTGATGATAGCATACGAAACGTCTGTGCCTTTCAGATCCAGGAATCAAAGCCACAGGTATAAATTGCTAAGATGAGTCACTTGCCTACCATTCAGATCCTTCCTTTTAGAAATTCAGTAATGAGACTGAACCGTAACTTCTCTGTACTAAGTTGAATGCTCACATTAGGCTAGCCCATCTGTGCCCTAAAAATGTGTCCCACAAAATGCTAAGTGTGTTTGGACCTTTTGCAGTCCCCAGAGAGCTAAGGTTTTACAGAGTTTCCATTTAAAAAACATTTTTTAACTTTTTGAGATAATTTTAAATTCATGCTCAGTTGTAAGAAATAATATAGCAAGGCCTCTGGCATTCTTCACCCAGTTTCCCCCAATGGGAAACTAGTTATCTTTCATAACTAGAGTATACAGGTTGAACACCTCTCATCCAGAAATCCAAAATGGCCCCAAATTCAACACTTTTGAACACCAACATGACGTTCAAAGGAAATGCTCATTAAAACATTTCAGATTCCAGACTTCAGATTTTCAGATTAGGAATACTCAACAAGTAAGTATAAAGCAAATATTCCAAAATCTGGAAAAACGGACACTTCTGATCTCCAGCTTTTTGGAAGGGATACTCTCACCTGTAGTATTATGACCCGGTTGCTGACATTGATTCAATCTGTCGACACTGTATAGATTTTCTGAGTTTTGCAGACACTCCCGAGTGTGTGTGTGTGTGTGTGTGTGTGTGTGTGTGTGTGTGTGTGTTTCCAGGTGACATTGTCACCTGTAACTTCGTATGACCACTAACTGCAGTCAAGGTACGAGACACGAGGATCTCTCTTACTGTCCACCTTCTTCCTCCCCACCTCCTGAACAACCCCTGGCAACTGCAAATCTGTTCTCTATAATTGTATCATTTTAAAATGCTACATAGATAAAATATGAAATCACTATAATTCATCATTGTTCCAACACCATTGAAGGGTTATGTTACACTTTTCTAAGGGAAGAGTTTCAATGGGCATTTTGGCAGGACTCATGTCTAGCTGTTTTTAAGTCATCCTTGGTATTGCAATGAAAAATAGAAAACTTTGGCTTTTTTTTGTTGTTGCTTTTATTTTGCTATTCACCATGTCCATTAGCAGGGTGCTTGAGTTCATCAATAACTTTAGTTTTCCCCTTATTTGTTGTTGACAGTAGTTCCTATTGACATTAAAAGAAAAACATCTGGGCCGGGGCGCGGTGGCTCAAGCCTGTAATCCCAGCACTTTGGGAGGCCGAGACGGGCGGATCACGAGGTCAGGAGATCGAGACCATCCTGGCTAACACGGTGAAACCCCGTCTCTACTAAAATACAAAACTAGCCGGGCGAAGTGGCGGGCGCCTGTAGTCCCAGCTACTCGGGAGGCTGAGGCAGGAGAATGGCGTAAACCCGGGAGGCGGAGCTTGCAGTGAGCTGAGATCTGGCCACTGCACTCCAGTCCGGGCGACAGAGCGAGACTCCGCCTTAAAAAAAAAACAAAAAAAAAAAACATCTGGCAGAGGCACTCCGCTGATAGCAATCTCTCCTGCAGGGTGTGCAGATCCAAGTGGAAAAACACCCCCACTTGTTTGCTGATAGCATGTATTATTTTGCTATTCATTATAAGATACTGACAGCTTTATAGGTGTTTACAGTTAAAAGGATGATGCTTAAGTGCTGATGCCAGAGACTGTACTGACTTTTCCTCTAGTAGTAGTACTCATTTCTTTCTCTAAGCTTTTCCGAAATTGCAGACCTGTGGTGCATGTAACCTTTTATAAATGGCCAACAGCCTCTTTCTTGGGCCAGAAATGGGAAGTCCTTCCTTGGCATTGTATTGATGATGAACAATTAAAACCTTGCATGGTGTAGACTTCTGTATTACCTCCTCCATCACTCCCAGTGAGATTGAGAGCTCACTTTCAAAACCTTATTCTCTCTAAGAAGGGCAGTGCTGCTGATGTGTTTGACTTGCATCTCTGGAATATTTTCTCTTTGGATGGCAGCGTCTTGACTTATTTCATTAAAATATGCAGATATGTATTTATAAGGGTTTTGTATACTGAAAATTCCCGTTTTGTAATTCCCGATTTATAACAGCTCCTGCTCTTCATTGCTTCCTCCTCTTTGGTATTGCTCAATGCCTCTATGCGACCCCTTATCCCAGGGATTGTCCTGGACTCTGCTGTCTATTAAAATAGTAATGCATGGGGTTATAAAAGTGTTTAGGACCTCTAGCACCTAATTAAGGGCTTCTCCTTGATGCCAATAATTACCATCTTTCAAATCCCACCTCTTTGCCAAGTGCTATAATAGGCACATTGTCTCTTTATCCTAATGATCGTATGAGAAGATATTATTATTTTGGTTTCACAGATGAAAACACTGAGGCTCAGGGGTCACAGAGCTAGTAAGCAGCCAAAGCTGAAATGTAAACCCCAGACCTAACATTCAAAGTCTATACTCTACCATGCTTCTGCTTTTAACGTAAGTAGGAAGGCTTTATTACACTGGAAAAGGGTTATTTCTACAGAGGAATGAAGTTGTTGAAAGCACCTTGAGGCATATAATATTAGCTCTGCAAAAGACTAGAGCAGACCTAGCCCAACAACCTGCCTAGCTATGCTTCCTTTTTAAGCGCACTCACTCTCCCTGGCTCCAGCTGAACACTGCAGGGGGCTATGTGCCATTTTGGGTGAGATTATGACATGACAGCACCTCCTAAAAGAAACCTGCACCCCTTTATCTTGATCACATTGACCTTAGTCCTGCCCTGGGGATTTTCTCAGGTTACTAAGGTCCTTCTTCCAGTGACAGCCCTTCACATATTTGATAAATGTGATTCCTATCCCCTGTAACCTAGCCATGAAGGCACCAGAAGCTTCTAGCATTTTTTACAGTGGCCAGTGTCCAGGCTGGGGGGAGAACCATAAAGATGTTCGGAAAAGCATATGTGAATCGACATATTTATACAAAACCAGGAAACCTTTCTGTCTTTGTTCCCCTTTAACTCTATCCAGGTTTCCAGCCAGGACCTCCCTGGCAAGAATCTCTTCCACCCTGGAGTGCTCCCTCAATATTGCCTTCTCCTTGCCCAGCCCGGGTTTACACACTCTCCCTCTTGCCTCAGCATGGCATGATAGCAGGCACATTGGGTTGGGGTCCTAACAACCTCGCTTGATGTCTGCAGAGTCCGTCTTCGGTATTAACTGAAGATTAACTGAAATTAACACTAATGTCAGTTGGTTTTCTTCTAAGTGTATCCACACCAAGTTAAGCTGAAGTGAGCCAAACGATTCAAGGAATCGAGCAAGAACTAGCCTTTGCTCTTCCAGACACCAGTTGGTGGTAAACTGGCCTCTTTGACAATCACTCTGCTTTGGGCTGTTTGAGTACCAGGCTCTTTTCTCAAAATTGTGGGTATGTCTACTTATTCCTATTATTTTAACCTGAACATACAGAGATCTGACCTGCACCTCCTATCAGTCATCCTTAGCCTGTGCTGGGTCTCCTTGATAAAGGAAGCTCTGCAGCAGCATCTCCCAGAGGTCTCAGCTGGATGCGTCCAGCGATAGACAGCTCACCCTCTAGGTCAGCCTGAGATTCCTAAACAGCACTAGTGGTTGGTTAATTTACTTGGTATGAACAAACATATCAAGCACCCATTGTGCACAGCCTGGCACTGCGTATAAAGTGAGGAATAGGTAAGATGTTTGTAAAGATGAGATAAAATATTGTTATCCCTGTGCTTAAATGAATTATCTCATGGAGAGATTGACATGTGAAATAATAACACAAGGAATTAACCAAGGTAGCAAGGAGGTAGGTGCAACGTGTGGAACTAACCAGATCAGGGCCCTCAAATCCATCGTTTGAGTTTGGTCACAGAGGTGATCAAGCTTGGATTTTCAAAGATTTTCTCCATCTCGTTGTTAGATTGTGAGCAGGTGATTTGTCGTAGTTTTGGTTTCAGAAGCAGTATTCCATTGAGTGCCACGCCGGGAGTGAAACTGACGGTATGCTGAGAAAATGGAAACTGCACATCATATTCAAGTAAATACAGAACACAAAAATTATCTGTAGGCATTTTTCCCAAGTATATACTTATGTTGTCCTTTTATTTGTCTACCCTTGTGGTTGATATTTTCGATAACTTTTATTAGTAATAGTATATATGAGAACAAGGCAAACATGGTTCCCTAAAGTAAACAGTGAAATAATATTAAATAATCTTCTTTAAAGTAAATGAAACGAGGGCCTGCATACATTTTGCTTCTGGAATTTCAGCTTTCCTCATTATTGTATTTACTCTTAGCTTGATATAGATCCATAAAATCAAAGATTTTAAATCAGAGAAGGTTCATTACCTATTGTTGAAAGAGGAATTAAGCAGATAACATTTTAATGGCTTGGAAGACATCAGTGCTTTGTGCTGTAACAGATTTCTTTCCCAAGATCTGTAAAGTATCATTTATTCTGAAAAATTAATTGCTGACACACAAAAATAATCTCTGACTGAGATAGCAAGCATTTTACTCATCTTCTGATATATATAAGCCCTTCCCTTTCTAGAAAATCCTTTTTTCATGATTTGTTTGGCTATATTAACATCAGCTGTTTACTGAACCTGGACTCTGCACTTGGCATTGTGCTGGGCACTTAAAAGCTTCTATTATTCTCAACCCTTACAGACAGTCTGTATTTCTGATGTGGAAACTGCAGCTCAGAGAGATCGTCCTTAGCAAGGTCACTCAGTTGTTTAGTGACAGAACCAGGACTGGAAATTTGTCTCTAACCCAAAAGCCTGTCTTCTTTTCATAGCACCAGACTCTCTCTCGCTGTAATTCAGAGTTATTTGATCAGCGGAATTAAGTCAACCAATCCTCTGGACTTGTCTCATATTTATTTCTCACATCCAAACCGCATCCAAAAATGACAGAATATGTTTTCTTCCTCATGCCCTGTAAGCACCAGTCAACCCACTGGCCGGGCTGTGTGATTTTTCCACAGACCATATGCCAAAGTCAATTTCTGATCAATTTAAAAGTCAAATATTGTTGAAAGTCAGAAAATATAAAAAGAACATATCAGTTCCTTTGAGGAATTGTAACTTCTGAGTTTTAAAGCAATAGAATAAAGGAGTAGATCCTGACAATATAAAAGTGTAAAACTTCTATACTACAAAAAACAACTGAAACAGAATTGTAAACAATAGGTTAGAATGTTCATGATAACGAAAACCAGGGTTAAGATTTCAGTTATACAGAGAATCCTTCACATGTGAAAGAGTGGAAAGCTGTTATAACTCTCGTAAATGAGTGAATGATTGATTCTTCCCACAACAAAAAATAAAAATGATAGGAAATTTATGGAAAAAGCCATTCTTGCAAATAAACAAATTCAAATGAAAGCAACCTTGAGGTACCATTACATATCTCCTATATTAGCAAATGATTTTTTCTTTTCTAAATGTTAACACCTAAAGCTGAGAAGTTCATGATGTGACGCTGATGCATTCCCACACTGATGTCACTGCTGTAAGCTGGCACAGTTGACATCACTATGTGGTTGTGCTTATATTCATATTTAGAACCAGAAAAACGTTTCAGATACTTTGCCTGATGTATTAATTTGCCTGATGAATGAATTTACCTAACAAAGTACCACAGACTAAGTGACTTAAACAAGAGAAATTTATTTTCCTACAGTTTTGGAGACCAGAAGTCTGATGTCAAGGTGTAAGGTTGGTTTCTTCCCAGGCCTCTCTCCTTGGTGTGTCACGGCTGCCTTCTCACTGTCCTCAGGTGACTGACCCTCGCTTCATGTGTGTGTCCTGTTTTCTCTTCTTGTAAGGACACCAGTTATATCAGAGTCCATCCTAATGATCTCATTTTACCTTCATTGCCTCATTAAAGTCCCTGTCTGTAAATAAAGTCACATTGTGAGATACTGGGGGTAAGGCCTTCGACATATGAATTTGTGCGGGGACACAGTTCAGCCTGTAACATGCCAGTAATACCTCACCTGGTAACTTGTCCTATGCAGGTCATTTCAATGAAGAAGAAAGTATGTGCATGAAAACATTCATGGTAGTGTTTCAGTAATATCAAACAATTTAAAATGGCTGAAATACTTATAAAAGTTAAATAACTTATGACAACTATTTTGCAGCCATTAAAATTTTTAAGACTGAAAACTATGTGAAAAACAACTTAAAATTCTTAGCATATAATGAGAAAAGCAGAATACAAATATCATACTATTAATTGTGGAAAAAAAAATATCTATGCACGTGGACAGTTACTGGAGATGAAAGGAGGGTGAAATAATTCTCTTGTGGTGGCCCAAATATGGATGACATACAAATTACTGTCATACAGCCTGAAGAGCCAGACCTCAGGTGTCTTGGGAGTATGGAGGAAGGTGAAATCAGCTTGGCCAAGAGAGTTAAACAAAATGTCAGCAAGAAGGTGGCATGGTTTTCTCCAACTATTTCCACTTTTTTATTTTATCTTAAAATAAAAGTAGGTTAGAATAAATAATGCGTGGTCAGAGAGTACCAGCTTCTGTGGCAGATAGTACTGAAGTTTTAGTATGTTAGGACGAATTTTAGTCAAAAACAAGAAAAAACAAAGACAACTTGAGGCTTAACAAATTAACCTAGCAAGTCAGCAGTGTGGCGCTAATGTCACAGTGCTGGAGAGTGCTTTGGGACTGGACACCCGGCCCTCAGCTGTGCTGGCCTTGGCACCCTGCTAGGGGGCCTGGGATGTGGGAAGGAACATCTTGGCTGTCTATGACCTGTTCCTTCTCTGAACCTCAGACTCTTCTTTAAAATGTACTTGTTGGAATGGGTCATTACAAAGGCCATCTCTCTCTTCCTTCTTTCATTCTCTATTTTGTTCCCAGATACGCACAGAAAAATTACCTATGCAGTATTTTCCTTGCAGCTGACAATTTTGAAGTATACTCTGGCCATTCTATATTTCTTGCAAAGAGCCAGGCCCAGGTAGAGAAATTTTCTTTCTCTGACTCTGCAAAGAGTCGGAGAAAGAAAATAAGATAAAAGTCACCCACCCTGTGTTTCCAGCACTCGGTTTTATAAGAAGCCAAACCCCAAATTCCTCCCAGTCTTTCCCTGCTCACTGCCCAAGCTCAATGCAGGTCAGCAAACCCAGACCTTTATCTCTTAAGGGAACCTCTGAGTGGGCCGGGCCAAGGGGAAGCAGGCGTTTCGTTGCCGTGTCTTTAACCTTGGTCATTCTCAGCCAAGACAGCAAGCAGCAGGCTTTTGGAGAGAAGACAGCCTACCCTGCCCTTCCCCACCCCTTACCCTCCATGCCAGGATGTGAGCAGCTTCTGAAAAGCTGGGTATATCCAGCCAGAAACACGGGAAGGATTTGGTTGCACTGGATAGAAACACAGACTGCGAAGAGAATGAGAGCAGCAGTGGCTGCAGGCGTTAATAGAACCCCTGTCTCTTCCTCAGGCTGGAAGAATCCATCACTCCTTCTCTAGGAGACTGTCAGGCTTCCAGAGGGAGGGTTAGTGAGTAAACTGAAAGAATAATCAAGGTGTCCCAGCCTGGAAAACGTATTCAGGGCAACAAAGAAAGTATTGCCCTGCAGTGTTCGGATTCTGAGCCTTTTATCTGTGCATCTTATCAAACATGTGCCTGTAGCATCCTGGCACACACTCTGTTCTCTCCTGCAGGGTTAGGCAGGGGAATTCTTTGTTTTGAAGGATGAACCAAGATAACACATACAGTAACTCAGATGGCCTGTGTGTGTGCACGCATTAGCATGTGCATGCACGTGGGTGGAGGCAGCCACATAGACTAAAAGAATGTGCGCTGTGGAGTGATTCATTCACTTGGGTATTCATTCCACAAATCTTGCTCAGCTCCTAGCATGTGGCCACCCATTCTGGACACTGGGGTTCAGGGGTGAACAGAAGAGACAAGATCTCTGCTCCATAGGAACTCGTGTTCTGGAGGGAAACAAACAATCAACAAGTCAACTAATCTGAGACTTGGGCTTCTAGGCTGCTCCACCATGGAGCAGCTGTACTACACTTGACCTCACTGAGCCTGCCTCTGTCAGAGGAGGCGAGAACTGGCTTCAAGGAATGTCTGAAGACTCAGGGTTCTGGCACACAGGCACTGTGCTGCTGAGGGCAGGAGCCCTGTGGCATGGAGACGCTTGTTTGCTAGGCATGAAGAGACAGGGAGAGAAGAGAAGTGGGATGGAAAGAAGGCATTCAGAACTCACAGGCAGCCCCAGCAAGGAGAAGTCCAAGCTCCGTGCCCCTTCCAGCACAAAAGCGAGGCCTTTGAACCAGTGGCCTTTTCTGTCATCTAGCTCCTAAAAACAAAAACAAAGGTAAATGGAGTTCAACCTAAGTGTTTTGGGTCAAAGGTGGGCTGTACAAGTGTTCATGAAATGAGGGGCCGGAGAAAAGACACTGAGGGTTTGCCGAGAGGGCCTTCTGTTCTGGAGTCTAGTTCTAATCAGTCTCTCTGAGAGACAGGGTCTTTATCGTGTACTTGTGCAGTTTACAAAAATGTGACAAAGTTTAATAATGTAGGTTCACTCAACCATTTAACAAATGTTAATGAAATGGGGTGCCGAAATAGAAAAGTGATAAAACTTCTGTGCCTTCAAGAATTTCCTAGTCGGTAAGGGAGACAGACATACAAATTACTGTCATACAGACCGGGCATGGTGGCTCACGCCTGTAATCCCAGCACTTTGGGAGGCTGAAGCGGGTGGACACCTGAGGTCATGTGTTCGAGACCAGCCTGACCAACATGGTGAAACCCCGTCTCTAATAAACACAAAAAATTAGGCGTGGTGCCATGCACCCATAATCCCAGTTACTTGGGAGGCTGAGGCAGGAGAACTGCTTGAACCCAGGAGGCAGAGGTTGCAGTGAGTCGAGATTGCACCACTGTACTCTACCCTGGGCAACAAGAGTAAAACTCCATCTCAAAAAATAAATAAAATAAAATAAAATAAAATTACTTATCATACAGCAAGAAGAGGCAAATCTCAGGTATCTTGAGAGTATGGAAGAAGGAGGAATCCTTGACCATACTCCCAAGTGTTGGCAAGAAAGTTAAAGAAAATGTCAGCAAGAAGATGGCATTGGAGGTGACATTTACATTGGGTTTTGAATGACCCCTATGGGTAGTAGGAAAGATTCACACTATCCGATAGCAGGCAGGCTTTTATTCTCAGTACTTCTCTCACGTTAATTCTTGCAGTCAGTAGACACAGTTGACCTTCGCATCTTCAGTAGCCTTTCTTCCTTGTCACATAACATTCAGGAAGAGTATGTTGTGTATAATTGCATAATATAGTTGGTCTAAACGTTAGTTAATTGGCTTTGACATTATTTCTGAGAGTCTTGCAATCCAAATTATAAAAAATGCACAGTAACATTAAGAGAAGCCTGTCAAGAATCTGTTTTATGATACCCCAATGTAAGTGAGAAGCTCCGAATTTTGATAATGTGATCAGTGTGGACTTGATTCTTTACAAAAATATTGAAAATAATACATATATTTAGAAGATAAGACCAGGGAGAAATAGAATATGCAAACTGAAAGAACCAATGAAACCATTTTTTAAAAAGTAATGTTAGTACTGAGCTTCCTAGAGGCTCAAGCAAGAACAGCTTAAAACCCCACTGTTGGTTATCTTACTTGTATCAGTGGACTTGAGAGACATATTCTTTTCTCAATGGAGTACAAAAAATGTTTTCTTGTTCTAAAAAAAGCTATTTTCATGTGTATTTATATTCAAGAAAGATACAGCGTTAAAGAATGTGGATCACGGTGAAAGTACAAATGAAACAGTAAATGTGGTTGTTCAGAGCGCACTTTGATGTCAAGACTGACCCAAATTTACAATCTGGCTCTACAACACTGGCTACGATGTTAAGCTAAATTCCTACACCTCAGTTTCCTTATCTGTCAATTGGGAGGTAAAAGTGCCAGTCACAGGGTTGAGTCAGAAGGCCCCGGTGGAGAAATGCTGGTACGGTGTTGAATACAGTTTCTGGTGCCCAGTATCTGGAAGCTGTGGCGATGATTGCGGTGGGGTTCTTGTGTCTTCTCATATTAAGAGGAGCCCCGTCTGTCATCCCAATCTGTGACCTACCTCAGAGGTGCTCATGACCCACACATGCTTTTAAACCCAGGCCAGGGCATGAATGATGATGAAGGCAGCCCAGTGGAGATCGAGGGATCCAATGGGGAGGCGGACAAAGCAGACACCCCCTCACGCTGTGCCTGTCTTATTTCTTGAAGGTGAATGATTCCAGTTGTGACCAGGAACTCCTTTCCCTGCTCCTGGATGCTAAGCTGCTGGTGAAGTGTGTCTCCACGCCCTTCTATCCACATATCGTTGACCACCTTTTGGCCGGCCTCCAGCAAGGGCGCTGGGATGCAGAGGAGCTGGGCAGACACCTGCGAGAAGCCGGCCATAAAGCCGAAGCCGGGTCTCTCCTTCTGGCCGTGAGGGGTACTCACCGGGCCTTGAGAACCTTCAGCACAGCCCTCCGCGCGGCACAGCACTGGGTGTGAGGGCCGCCTGTGGCTCTGCTCCTTAGTGGAAAAAGCATCTGGAGTTGAATGCTGTTCCCAGAATCAACATGTGTACCTGCCGATTGTTCTCCGTGGTTCCAACAAATTGCAAATAAAACTGTATGGAAACGATGAGCAAGCTGCCGCTTTTTTAAACTTTTTTTTCTGTCTTGTACCGACTGATGAAGATACTTTCTTATTGACTAAGAGACTCTTCCCTTCCCAGCCTCCTTTTTTTTTTTTTTTTTTTCAATCTGCCGTTTCTGGATAGAATTCAGTTAATAATGTCCTCACAACTGTGGTTCAGCAAGTTGGATGTGGTGGTGGATAGGGTGGCGTTAGGAAGGGGGTGAGTGTGCAGAATGCCTGGTGTTTGGGGCAGGTGCCATGGGTGGAGGGAGAGTGGATCTGGACTCAAGTCTCAGATTAGTTAAATGACCTCAGGCTAATTCTTCCACCTCTTTGAACCTCAGTCTATGATGTATAAAAATAAGGGTAGTAGTATCTGCCTCATAAAGTTGATGAGTATTATGCGAGGTTGTGTGTGTGAGGCTCTATCAGATACACAGCTGGAGCTGAAGAAATAGTAACTCTCTGTCCCGCTCACTAGTGTCACAGTATATGAATTATGACCTTCAGGGCATAGCCAGATGATCAGGACCAATACATGATTGCTGTCTGATGAGAGGCCTTCACAATTTATCGGCATCAACATGTTCAGGTTGACACATTTCATGTCCATAAACCTACACAGGGAGGTGGGTGGGGGAACAGAGCTAGCATGCACACTTATCACAGGTGGGATTGGCATCATGATTTGCATACAGCCAATCAATCATAGCAAGGGTGTGAAAAGCAACACCCTTAGGAAAACCCCCCACACAAGGGGTGTTCCCTGTGATGGAGGATAAGGGTCCCAGGGCATAGCTTGCTGGCACCTGCCCCCACCACAGAGGTATGTGCTTGATAGTGGAGGCTCTAGACTTCACGCCCCTGAGACTCACACCCAATCCAAGACACAGCGGCAGCCGAGGCACAGCCTGGGGGAGACCATCCACACCTACACGGTGACCAGGGGACCGTTGGAGGCATCCATCTACACTAAGCCATGCTGGTCTTTTACCTCTGCCCCAAAGAAATAATTTGGAGGGAGAGAGAGTGGCTGTGTATTAATAAGAAAGTTTAGGTAGATTAGATATTACATCATTGTTATAGGGAATAATTTGCGCAAGTTAAAGTCATGTGAAAAGGCTACCTCTGATCAATTTCTGCATTGCTCTGTCAAAGCCAGCAGGCTGAATGTAACGGGGCTTCCTGGTGGTCTTTAACATATGGTGTACTGGACAGCCTGATCTCCACACCTCCCCCTGTCCACCCCACTCCCACCGGTGCCCTACACACACCTGATTGGGTTCCCCATCTATTTAAGAATAACATCGCCTCCCCTTACAGCTTATCCTCACCATCGTCATCGGCTTCACCTCATTTCTGCTCCTCTAGATGTAGCTGCAGAGCTGCAGAGTCCTCTGATGAAAGTTTTGGTCATCTTTGGAGGAGGCTTATTGTGTATTTGCTCACTCCCCTGACCTCCCACCAACTGTCTACCCCAAGATTGAATTCCTTTCCCAATTCAGTAGCACCTAGAATTTGGGAATGGCTTGCACAAGCCTCTAGCATACTTCACAGGAAAGAGAACGCCATATTTCTCCCAAATTAGGTAACGCCTGTCCAGACAGACTCACACAGCCAAAAAAGCCTCCTAGAACTCTGATGGCATCACCTGTGTCCCATGGTGCGGGTCAAGCCACTCCCAGGCAGCATGCCTACCAGTAATTGGTGTTCTCCAACCTTGCAGCAAGCCTGCATCATTTCAGGTACATGGAAACATTGAGTGAGCAATATTCTGAGAAACAGTCTGTTTCAACCGAATCTCTCCTGAGATCTTTTTCTTCCAATTGCAGTATTAACAGATCTCAGAAGTCATTTAGTATGACACCCTGACTTTATGGATTAGTAGACTGAGGCCCAGAGGGCTGAAGTGATTTGTACAAAGGACAGCAGAGGATTGTGGGGCTCCAGTCCCCCTTGTGGGGCTCCACATTCCAGTCCCCTAGCCCAATGCTTATAAGGAAGGCATTCCCTCCTGGAAACCGCATGGCTTTGACTCACATCCTCGTTTACTAGAAACCAAATTTAAAAGGTTTGAGCAGTTTCTGCGGGGGGAGAAAAAGAGAAAAAGAAGGAACAACAAATAAAGAATTCACTCAAGAATCACACCAGTTGGAAAAATACTCCAGAACGCTGAGTTCCTCTTTGTGCTGTATTTAGAATGTTAACCATAAATGTTAGATGAAGGAGTAAGGTGATACGTTGTCTTGCTTACAGTTAAAAGTTCCTGTCAGTTATCCCAAACCTTTCTGTTTGAAAACAAATCCGAATAAGCAAGGGCTGCCCTGGCCCTCACTCACACTCAGATTCGATAGCTTTGCTTCCTGGGACGTGGCCCCCAGGGTGCACCAGTGCAGGGTGAGAGCCTCTGGAGTCAGACCACCAAGCTCTGAGCACTGGGAGGCCTCTCTCTCTGAGCCTCAGTTTTCTCACCCATAACTAGGGCTAATAATGCCTAAGTTACTAATTAGTAAGTATTTTTCTCAAGGTCACAAAGCTAGTAAGTAATGGAACCACAATGCAAACCCAGGTATGTAACCCTTGGCCCAATGCTGTGTTAACTTAAGTCACCAGAGCGCTTCTAGGTCCCTCTGCTGAGGAACCTGGTGAACATCCTGGAGGTCATTTGAATGACACACTCGGCTCTATTTCCCATTTCTCTCTTCTGTTCGGGGACCGATAATATCATGGCAGAGGGAGGCCATGAAATGTCTGTGACTTTTTCTAATTGTCAGCTGATGTCCCTGCCTTCCCAAAGCTGGGGCACCCTCTATCTTTGTTCTGTTCAAGAGTTTTAATACTGGGCTGGGCATAGAGGCTCACACCTCTAATCCCAACACTTTGGGAGGCCAAGGAGGGCAGATCACTTGAGGTCAGGAGTTCAAGACCAGCCTGGCCAACATGGCGAAACCTCATCTCTCCTGAAAACACAAAAATTAGCCAGGCGTGGTGGTGCACACCTATAATCCCAGCTACTCGGGAGGCTGAGGTACAAGAATCACTTGAACCAGGGAGGCAGAGGTTGCAGTGAGCTGATTGCACCACTGCACTCCAGCCTGGGCAACAGAGCAAGACTCTGTCTCAAAAAAACAAACAAACAAAAAAGTTGTAATACCGAAGTGTCTGAACTCCCCGTTTCTC
This sequence comes from Rhinopithecus bieti, assembly GCF_001698545.2. Classification (NCBI taxonomy): domain Eukaryota; kingdom Metazoa; phylum Chordata; class Mammalia; order Primates; family Cercopithecidae; genus Rhinopithecus; species Rhinopithecus bieti. The sequence goes on along the minus strand of NW_016805181.1, from coordinate 920,829 downwards.
ACAGAATAAGACGTAGGGCCCTTCATCCAAACCTCCCCTCATACCCCAGATTTTCCAGAAGGTGTATGCAGATTTGATCACCATTAACTTTCTCTGTGGACAATTATTATTATGGCATCACTGAGGTTACTAAAATAAGATTGCGTCAGAGACTTCCTAACACTTCCAAAGTGTTAGGATTCACTTTGAAGTTCATCTGGCCCAGTGGTTACCAGTCATGACTGCATATCAGAATCACCCAAGGAAAATCAAACCCAGATTGAAGCCCAAGTCCCTGAGTCCCTCCCAGTCTGACCAATTAAGTCAGAATGTTGAGGGGTGGTCCCCAAGAGCTGCTGAACCAGAGCCAGTCAGGAGAGCAGGGTTTACGTCACTGGCTTCTTATCTCTCCTTGGCCATGTCTCCGCCCACTTGCCTTTCCCTCAGAAACACAGGGAAAATGAAAGGATCCAAATCGGACCCCCTTCTCCCTGCCAGTCCCACTCTGGAAAGGCCTGCTGGGAAGGGGGGATGCTGGACTTGGCTTGGAAAGTGATGGATCTCTCAACTCCACTTCTTTTTGCCCTGTTCTCACATGTGAGGGTGTGCAGGAGCTGGCTTTCAAAAGAAGGGACCCAATTTTTACAAGAAATGAGAAGTCCCATTGCTTCTTTAACCCGCAGCTAAATTTAGATCTGGAGTGGAGGTCGCTTTCCCAGTCAGCACAGCTCCCTGGGTCTGAATAGCAGCAGGCCCGTGGCATGAGATCTGTTGTTTTCCCTCACCTTGAAAACTGGGTCTTATCTTTTTGGAAAGAAAACTCATTATGATAAATGTAGCAGAAGACTATTCAAATGCAAGTTTGCCCTATTCTTTGGAGAGAGCCTGCATTTTTCTCCAGTTAGCTACAAATGCAGCAGCTCAGTAGTCTAATTTAGCTCCAACAGCTGGGAATTCAGTGTTTCTTCTTAATAACTTCAAACTCATTATAAACTGAAGATGGCACAGACGATGAGAAAATACGAAAATGAACCAATGGGTGTTCCAGAGCTTGAAAGGCAGAAAAAGAGCCTTCTTGTTTGAGTACCCATATTGTGGGTTTTCTCTCCACCAGCGGCGGTAGACATGAGAAGGAACGCTTGGGTTCCTTTTGTTCTAATGAATCCAGAGTTCTTAGACTTGAGACTACCACTGCAAACTGGAGAGCTTTGGTGTTGCAACCTGCTCACAGCTGTGAGACAGGAATCAGGCACATCAAACTATTGCTAGGAAAATGAAAAATAACTCTGACTTTGATGCCGGTGTTAGACTATTGGAGTGTGAGTTTCTCCTCCCCGGTGGCTGTCAGAGTTCTGGAAAGCTGCCTCCAGGCACAAGACGAAGATTTCCAAAACCAGCCTTCAGCAATGGTCAGGTGATGAGGGAGCTAGGATGTGTGGTTCAGATGACCTGGGGCGGTGGGGGGTTCTGAAGCTGGAGGTATCCTGATGCTTCACTAGTGAAAGGCGAGGGAGCCAGACTGGAATTTCTACTCTGCCATGGGTAAATCTTAGGCAGGCAGATGGGATTCATGTTGTCTTGACAAACAATGTACCTGTTGCGGAGGCTGTTTGGAAGAAAACACTGGACTGGAGTCAGGGATCTGGGTTTGAGAGCTGACCTGGCTAATGTATGACTTTAAGCAACTTTATTTGGCTTTCTCTGTATCTGTTTTCTGTCCACACCTCTCTACTGTTGTTAGGCTCAAACAACAGTAGGGGTCGCTTCCTCCAGTGTCAGGAGGAGAGAAAGGGAACTTGAAGATAAGGGGAATGGCTGGAGGAGAGGAACGCTGGGGGAAGGCAGACTACAGGCGTTGACCATGTGCACGTGGTGTGGTCAGGAAGTAGACTCTAAAATCCTAGGGCGACGTACCTAATCTCCCTCTTTGCTCCATTTATCTCTTTTGACACTTGAATTTTCAAGGACTCTTTACTACGCCTGAGCTGCTTAAGAGATCAGGACGCTTAGAGTTCTGACTTTCTGGGAGGACAGCAGCCACTTGGTTTGCAAATCGGGAGACTTAGGTGAATCTTCCAATGCCTGGGAAAAGCTGCCCTGGCTGAGTGGAGCTCAAGCCATTGCAAGTTCCCCCATCTGGACGCAGAGCTGCAGGCCCGGGGTGAAACAGCCCAGGCTCAGGCGTGGAAGCTACCTGTAGCCAGGACGGAAGTGCCTTACAAACTCGGCCTGCTTCTCCCTTCGAAAAGGGATGAACTTTCTCTTCTGGGCACTTGAAGTTCTCCTCAGCAGTACTGGTTACTTAGCGTTCTCCAGGCCATGCTTGCTTCCTTCATCTCTCTTTGCCCAAGTTAGTCCTGTTACTTACAACTTACTTTCTCCCAGGAGACAGGAAAAGGCATCCTCCTGACATTTGGTCAATTTGTAGCTCATTGTTCACAGCTCCTTTGCTTTAACCAGAAAACATTTTGCTCTTCGTCAGCACTAGCAATAAGATAAGGTACACAATACCGAGCGCCTATGTGTGTTCAAAGTCTCCCATAGACTTTAGCAGTTAGCCACGAACCACTCCAGCAAGGGAATCAGACAGTATCCCCCACTTATATATGAGAAAACCAATTGACAGGGGTTAATAAACTTGCTTAAGGTCTTCCTGTTAAGATTTGAACTCACATCATTCTGATTCCAAAGCCCAACTTTTGCTCAACTCCACACTCCTTGAGAATTCAGGCTTTCTTCGACTATGCTAATAGTCCCCGTGACCACACACTTGGATAAAGCATTGACCACAGCCAGAGAGGCAGCATCACGTTATCTCCTTGTATAGAATGGATAATCCACCCCATGTATCCAGATCTGTTAGGCAAAAGAGTTCTCTGAACCCTTTCATGTTACCTTCTTACTAAAATGGAACTTTTATCATCCTCACTCTGAGAATGGATGTTCCTACTTAGAAAAAGACTTACTTATCCCAGTTGACCTCACACAGTTGGTAGAAATTCCAGTTTCCCCCATACTTAAACAAACATCTGTCTGAGCTCAATCTGTGTGCCACAGTTTAATCCTTGCAAACTCTCCCTGGATAGAAAATGGGAAGAGACTGGTCAATGGGGGATTCCCTTGTGGGGGTGCAGGCAATCAGAGATTGTGGATTAAAGGGGCCCTGGGGGATCACCTGGTCCAGCCTTCTGCACACCCCACAATGGGATTCCTTGCTCAGTTTCCTGGCAGGTCTTGCATTCTCTGCCTGAAGGTTGTCTCACAAAGCAGCTTGTTCCTGGGGCAGCAGCTTTAGTTGTCTGAAATTGCCTTCTGTGAGCCAAGATGTGGCTCCTCCCAGCCCTGGGGTGTCCCTTAAGCCTCCCTGCTGCGTCCACAGTTGTGTCCATGCGTAGGGATCTTGCTCAAGCACCTTTGAGCCTCTCTCTCTCATTGCCTGCCACCCCAGTATGTCGGCCAAGTCCTCTCTGTGTGAACGCCTTCTTAAGCTACCCTGTCTAGTACTGTGGAAACAGTCCCTGAGACCCCAGTGTTTTGCATCTGATAGGAAAAAAAGGAACCAGTTAAACTTGGTGCCTGGTTAGTATCTTAAGATCCAGGGGAGGGCAATTCTGGGTGGTGGGGAGCAGTCCAATAAGCAGAGCCCAGGCGAAGGAGTCATGCTGTGAAGAACCTGGCATTTTCTACCTGGCCTCCTTACCTCTAGTGTCTCCACTCCAGGATCTCCTCCCTGCAACCAGAGCCATCTTTTTAAAGCAGATCTCTAACCTTGTCATCCCCAACTTAAAGCCCTTGAGCAGCTCTCCATGATCCACAGAATAAGCTCCTTAGCATGATAATCAAAGCCTTTTACATCCTGTCTGGATTGGTGGCTGCTTTGTACATTACATGCAACATAGGTAATCTTCACAATAATCTTATTGCTAGATTTTTGAAAATGCCCCTTACAGAGCATTGTTGAGGCTCACGGAGATGAAACAATATCCCAAATCACATAGCCAGTAGGTGGCAGAACTGAGACTTGAAGCCACGGTTTCTCTGACTAAAATCCCTACTGTTTCCATTGTTCCAAGCAGTGTGTGTGTGTGTGTGTGTGTGTGTGTGTGTGTATAACTGGTAAAAAAAAAAAAAAAAAAAAAAAAAAA